>NW_026136719.1:18105121-18475121 GCF_905237075.1 Dicentrarchus labrax | reverse complement strand
TCCTGGTTCAGACCAGCTTCGTCCCCGATGAGTACTGGCAGTCTCTGGAGGTCTCCCATCGTATGGTCTTCAAATATCCTTTGAGGTTATCATCTGCAGCTCGGTCACCAGACAGCTGTGGACTATTAATATTATTTTTATAGTTGTTGTTAATGTGTGTTTTCTCTCCAGGCTAGGATAAGACTATACACTACAGTCTGCAGACTACAGTCTTCAATTTGACCAGATATTCTCCAGTTTGATTTTCTCTTGCAGACAAGTTCAAGTGGCTGGATCAGAAAACACATGTACATGTTTATGTTTATATATATATATATATGTGTGTCTATCAGAACCACATAGTAAAGCTTGGTTTAGTAATGAAGAACAGTCTGTTTCTGCTGCTTTGAATCATTCAGTGTGTGAATATGCAGAAGTAGAAATGTTTGACTCTATAATCCGTGAGAAATAAGATCACCTGCTGTATGTGAGTACGTGAGAAAGAATTATTATTGTGCCACCTCCTCTCAAAATGGGGCTTTTGTTTCTTACAATTCAACATAACAACAAGAAGCTCTTGACATTTGTGGAGCTGAAACCAGTATCTTGATATTATTTATATTATTGTTATACTATTCTTTTACATTTTACAACCTTAACGATGGTGTGACTTATGGGTATCTGACCTGGGAATGGAAGGAGGGAATAAGAGGATTTTCCTATCCACTCTTCTTTGCATTTGTGTACAAGATACTGCACTTCATAAACTACGACTCAGTCTATCTCCTAGTAAGTTGACGTATTTTATATATATATATATATATATATATAACATATATGTGTCACTTTGGTTCATTAAACCTGGTCTGGTTGGTTCTGCAGATATGGCTCCCTCGAATAATTCAAGCGCTGCTGGCTGCGTTTGCAGATGTGAAATTCTTTTTCCTCATCCGCACATTGGAAAGTCGTGATGTTGCAACATGGACGGTGAGTTTAAACTGTAAACTGTGTGATTTACTGCAGTGGAGAGGAATGAAAGACGGATTGGATTTAAGCATTCAGTAGTCTGATTCAGAGTTATTGTTATTTTGTATTTATTTTTTAACATTTTAGTTTCCGTTGTTTGACAAATTTATCTAAAACTAAAGTTAAAAACTAAAATTAGGTGTGAAAATGTTTTAGTTAACTGAAATTTAAAAAAAAACTGTAGTTTGGGGGAAATAAATCTAGATTGAAATGATGTTGTGTATTTACAAAACTAACTAAAATAAAATAATACAGGAAATGTTTTTCCCAATTTCTGAACTTTTATAATGATAAAAAAACCAAACTAACTAATACAAAGTAAACTTTGTTAAACACTAAAAAGCTGAATTTTAAAAAACTAAACAAAAAAACAAATTAAAATAAATGAAAAATACGAAACCATAACAAATCTGGTCAACGCGCACACACGCACACGCACACACACACACACACACAAAATCATTACAGTTAGTCTAGTTTTTATTTCTGTTTCAGGTAAATAAAATGATTTTCACACCTGGTTTTAGTTTTAGTAATAGTTACTAATAATCTTGGTCTGATCACAATCATTTGATGTCTCTTCCTTGAGGTCTCACACAGTCTCCGCTCTCAAATACTCAACCTGCATCACTGTTTCTTCTTCTTCTAGTTCTTCTGTCATCTGTGCTCGTGGTTCTCGTGGTACTGCTGCACCAGGACTCTGACCAACAGCATGGAGACCACCCTCACCTCTTTGGCTCTTTTTTATTTCCCCCTCCCTGGGTCCAAAACACACAGCAGGTCTGGACTCGTCATATCTTTACCTTTTTTTAATGTATCTTCTCTCTAAAAATAGATTATTTACAGACACACTGTTTATGTTTTTCTAGCAAAACGTATTTGACCCTGGTTGCCTTGGCGGTCGTTGTCCGACCGACAGCTCTGATTGTTTGGGTTCCTCTGCTGACGTACCATTTCTGGAAGGAAGATAACAAACTGAGACTCATCACTCATAACTTCCTTCCTATCGGGTTTGTACTTTTAATCTCTCGTCAGCTCAACATCTGTATTTCATGCTTGTGTCTTTATCACATAATCTCTCTTTTCCCTCCTTTCCAGAGCCGTGGCTGTTGTGATTTCCACACTGATCGACTGTATCTTCTATGAGGAGGTAAAACTTTAAATCCACATTTAAACACAGTAACTTCTGCTTGTGAAGTCAAATATAAGTTTCTCTCTCTGTTTTTCCAGTGGACCATGGTCCAGTTTAACTTCCTGAAGTTTAACATCTTCTACGGTGTGGCTGATTTCTACGGCTCTCATCCCTGGCACTGGTACTTCACTCAGGGTTTTGCTGTCGTGATCGGTCCTCATCTTCCTCTCTTTCTTCACGGGTGCACCCTCGCCTTTAAAAGATACAAGATTCTGTTGGCAGCAGTCGTCTGGACACTCGTGGTTTACAGGTAAAATGTTCACATTCATAGAATCGTATTTATCAAACTTAGAAGATAACTTAGAGCTACAGGGGCTGAGTCTGCCGCAGCGGCCTGTTTACGTCCATATTTACTTGTCGTCTTCTATCTGCCTCTGTTGGTGTATTTCTGTATTTATTGGTGAGCTGCGACCTGTAATCAGAGTAATATATGTAATAATATTGATAGGACACATAACAGGGGCCCTCTCATAAGTTCTGATCCTGGTCTGTCGAGATGTTTTTGTGCTCTGCAGACAAACTAATCTGTTTGTTCTCTTCAGTTTGCTCCCTCACAAGGAGTTCAGATTCATCTATCCGGTGCTGCCATTCTGTATGATCTTTTCTGGTGAGTCCTCAGTTTGACAACAAACTTCTCTTTGTGCGAATGAACCAGCCAGATGTTTGTTGTAACACTTCTTCTACTACTACAGGGATATCTTTGGCTAATTTAAAAGCGTGGCGCCGAGCTGCTGCGTCCGTCTTGTTAGTGAGTAACCTGGTTGCAGCTCTGTACACCGGCCTGATCCACCAGCGAGGCACTCTGGACGTCATGAGTCATCTCCAGACACTTTGTAACATCAGCAGCGTCTCCACGCCACCAGACGTACTCTTCCTCATGCCCTGCCACTCAACGCCTTTTTACAGGTCGGTTTAGCCCTTAGTGTTGAGTTTTCCTTACAAAAGTGTTTGAATATCCTGATGGCAAAAACTGATTTTAAATCTGTACAAGAAAATATAAATTCAGGAAACTTGTATAAAACTGGCCCACCTGTTGTGGTTCAAGTTCATTCTTGACCTTGGAAACAAATTGACAAAATAATCTCACCTCAAGCTCCATTTCGTAGCTGTTCTGAGGCTTTCGACCATTTAACACGTTCCACAGTAATTGTGCTAAAAACCTCCTGATGAGAACCGAATGAGTCAGTCGAAAGCTCAAGAACAACTATTAAAGGGAACTTTAGGTGTTTTATCAATTGTACATATATATATATATATATATATATATATATTCCCAGCTCTTCTAGCTCGATGTATCTGAATATGGATTTGTGTCGACTATAATAACTCCCTAACTTGAGTTGTACTCAAACTGATGATCCTCTCTTTGTAGCCACGTCCACTGCCCGATGAAGATGAGGTTTCTTGAGTGTCCTCCAGATCTCGGAGAGGAAGGTTACGTCGAAGAAGCCGACAGATTCTACGCCAAACCTGTCCCCTGGCTCAGGACTTCATTTCCATACAAATCTTCTCTACCAACCCATCTGGTTTTGTTTGATGTTTTGGAGAAGGTAAAGATGTTCACAGATGATATTTCTCCTGGTATAAAACTTTAACGGTTGCGACTTTAACGTGTTTTTTTTTGTCGTTGTAGGAAATCTCCGTGTTTTTGCAAGGGAACAACTTTGTGAGGACAGCAGAGATATTTCATACTCATTTTCCTGAGGGAAGAGTTGGAGGAAGCATCTTTATTTATGAAAGGCACTGACACACTGGAACAATGGCAATTTGTTTTCCTTAATCGTGATGTCATATATGATCTACTACTGAAATAAACATTGAAAACACAAATGTTTCTTTGAAATATCTCTTGTCAGATGTCTCAAATGTGTTTTTAATTATTCACAACTAAATTTGGTGTGACATAATTATTTCTTTTTTTTTTTTTTTAAACACACGTAAATAAAAACTAAACTGCCAGGTCCAGTTAAAACAAGCTCAAGGTGGAATGTTAGAAAACTGCAAATTACAAACGTCAAACAAACAAACCTGTGTTTGTAGCAGCAAATTAGAAATTTAAATTAACTACGTGACTTTACACAGAAACATCCAAAATGTGGCATGTCTTTGTTGTTTTTTTAACAGTAGTTTGGTTCCCAGTTAACATTTTCTGCTCAATGTGTATTTTTAAGTGTGGCTGAAGACGAGTACAGAGTTTACAGACCAAAATAAAAGCGTTTCTTTTTTACGTTTGTAAAATGTTGAATGAACTCATGCTGTTACAAATGTGCAGATGATGTAAGAGATGCTACATCTTTCACTCAAACTTAGCAGCGATTACTTCACTACACACAAACAGATCAAGGACATTCAGTAGCATTACAAAGTTAACATTGTGCAAACTTACAAAAAAAAAGAGGAGACTTTGCATCGAAGTACAACCCAAAATAGAATTTGCAACTATAATATTAAACCAGTCGAGATGTTTTCAGTATTTGGGATCAAACGGCATCGGACCCAGTTCTATTTTGACGTCAGCCATGTGTCTGTCTGTGTTTCTTCCTGATCGGCTCCACTTGCGTTCACTGTGTGGGCGAGATTTGGCTCTCTGCTGCTTTCGCTGTTGATGCTTCGCCCTCGACTCCTTTGAGTCTGTGTCTGGTCTTTCAAATGGCCCGCTGTGGGATTCAAACACAAAACATTTATGGCATGAATGATAAGGACAACGGGGGTCGTGTTGACAAAACAACCAAGTTTGTGCTAACTGACTGAGTTTGGAGGAACACATAGAAACAGGATACATCAATCCTAATTTAAATACTTTTTTTATTTTTTACTTTTTGGTCTAAAAATTTATTTACAAAGTGTTTTAGATATAAAAGTCTAGTCTGAGAGTTAGAGGTGGTCCAGAGGAAAGTTAATCTACACAGCTTTATGAAAATGTGGGAACTTTTGGCATCATTCAGGGGGACTCCTACGTATAAGATACGACACTTTGTGAATACAGCCCCAGGAGACTTACCTTGGGCCGTAGATTTTTGTGTAAGCCTCTCCAAAGAAGTGCCGGTAGATGTAGTCATCAAGGTCTCCAAACACATCCTCGTCGAGGCCGTGGTACTCGTGCATGTCGGTCAGATAGTCCTCCACGCCGCTGACAAAGTCTGTGAACAGCATCCGGTCGTGGATGAACACTCCGTTGTGGAAGAAGTTGTTGATGAACGTCTCCAGATCTTTCCAGTGGTGAAAGTGGTTGACTTCCTGTTGCAGGTAACTCTGCAGCAGCTGGTGAAATTCGTCCGCTCTGATTGGCTCCATGGCTTTATTGAAGAGACTCATGGACTCCTGGTAGGCACAGTCGAAAACACTAGAGCATCCTTTGAAGTTTGACTTCTTGGTGTTTTGACTTTGATCTTCGTAAACTTTACCTCCTGATTTTCGAGTGTTGCTCTGGAAGAAGTCATCAAATTTTTGTGTGTGTCTGTGATGAGGTTTGTGGGATCTGTGCTGCCACGACTCTTTTGCATTCTTCGCATCACGTCTCTTATCATAAAAACCTCTGGCTTTGTTGATGAAGGTCGAAGCCGAGTCCTTGAAGTTTCGGAAAGTTAATTTGACAGAATCTGAAAACTTCCTCAGATTCTCCTTCACAGCTTCCTTTGCTTTCTTTATCTGCTCTTTGTGGTGATGGACAAACTCCTTGGTGGAGTTCTTCACAGCATCAAATGTCTCTTTCACTTTCCCCGCCATGCTGTCTTTTGTTTTTTTCACTCTGGACTCTGTGTCTCCTTTGACTCTTTCTTCTTTGGTTTCCACGTACAGCCTCTCCCACAGGTCAGAGCGCTGCTGCTCGAAGCTCAGTCTTTTCTCCATCTCCATCAGACGGGACTGTAGCCCTTCTGCCTCTGTACCGGCCTCCTTTCCAGCTCCAGGTATGTGACTTCTCAGTAGGTTTAACTCTCTCCTCAGCGCATCTGTAACCTTTCTCTCCTTGTCCAGCTTCTTCCTCAGTGTCTGTGCTTCAGCCATCATGTCTTCCCTCTGGCCACGGAAGCTTCGGATCAGCTGTTTCTCCTCCTCCAGCTGGTCTTTCAGCCTCTGGTTTTCTGACAGCAGTGTGTCAACACCAGCTCCCATCGCTTCCCGATCTCTGATCTTAGAGCGCAGGTTTCTCAGCTCCTCCTGCAAGGTGGACAGGGACTTTTCTTCACGTTCCAGGGAGCTTTTCAGCAGCTGGTTCTCAGCCATCAACATCTGCTGCTGGGACACAATGTTAGACCTCTCCTCAGCCTTCTGATCCAGCAACATTTCAAGATCATCTTTCTGGGCCTTCATGGGAAAAGAATGAACAAAACAGGGACATTTACTACTTTTACAGTGGTGTTTATTTGAGTCATTATTATTGAAGGCAGGCAAAGTTCACTCAAATCATTCAGCTTTTGAACAGTGAAACAAAAATGCAAGAAACAAAAAAGAAGGAAGTTTTGACTTGTAACTTATATTTCCTTATTATAACACTTGCATTTGTATTCTGTTACCAAAACAATACACAGAACTCCAAGTTACCTGAATGTGTGCCTGTTGGATGCTGAGCTCCTGGTTCTCCTTCTTTATCTTCTCAATCACTTCTGTGAGCAGTGAAATAACTTTTTGCTCATCTAGGTCATCCAGGCCAAAGTCAACCATCTGAACCAGAGAGAGAGAATCAAGAAACAAGTTAAAGTTAATGGTTATATGAGTCATGATTGTTGAAGGTGAGCAGAAAGGGTCGCTCAAAATATGAATCATTCAGCATTCGAGTAAGGAGGTAAAGAAAACTCACATTGAAACATTGTTTCATTGTTTAAAATCATCATCACAATATTCACATTTATTCTGTATTTGTTTCAAAGGGATGGGAGAGAATAAGTTAATGATTACTGTCGTGTACATTCTGACACAAACAAGCTTATTATTGTTTGTGCTTTGTGTTGTCACTGACCTGGTTTGTAAAAGGTTGCCCTCGAACATGTCGGTGAAGAAGATCCCTCACACCATCGACTTCATTCACTCTGATTTTCTCCACAGTTTTCTGTCTTTCTTGAATCTGGACTGTGCCTGTAAGTGACATTTGGAACACAAACACATTATTTACACATTGCAAACATTGTTGGAGCCAGTCTACATGTAATGGAAGCAGTGTCTACAGTCGTCTTTAAAACTCAAACTATAAAACAGAGTTATGGGGAACAAACTGTTCAAAGTTCACAAATGTACAGTAGTTCCCACCAAAGACCAGAGCTGCTGAGATATCTACAGCACCTGGTCCTACAAGGAAACTAAGGAAAGGAAACTCAAACAATTCAAGTACATTTCTAATTCTGTAATTCAGTATCACATCACATCTGAGAAACCAGAGGCCATAACCAGACTTAAACCCCTTACTCGATCCTTCACAGATGAAGAAGATGCTGTGCTGTAATAAACACTATGTACATTAATTCCTACCAACTGGAAAGTTTTAATGAAGTATACTTTTATATTTGTCAAATCTTCCAGCTCTGCAGTTCTTACCATAGAAGTGTCCAAAGCCCATGCTGATGGCTACGACGAGGGCAATCAGGATACACTTGTTGAGGATGCTGCTGCCCTGGCCTTGCATTTGGACATCCGGAACGCCAGCGGGTCTGACTTCTGCCTGCTCCTCCTGCTGCCCCTCATCTTCCTCACTCTGGTCAGATTCCAGTGCCTCTTCCTCCTCCGGCTCTGTCACGATGCTCGTGGTATTCTTCCTCAACCTTCGTCTTCTGACAACAGTGCTGCCACTTCGTCCTGCCTCGTCCTCGCTGCTGCTGGAGTTTGTCACAGCAGGCTGCTGCACTGGGAAAACTACAGCAAAATACATACAGTTATAGTTATTATATAATACATATAGTGATTATATGGTGGAAGACATTAACAGACAGGAGAGGCACACACAAAAATAACACGCTTAGAAAACACACCTAAGTAAGGTTAATCATGCAGACAACAAATATTACGGATTAAAATAAACTGATTCACTAATTATGACCAACACTGCTGTGAAGTCTAGATCCATTTTTGTGTTTGTACAAAGAATTAAAACTTTTCTATTTTTGGGAATACATTTTTTTGTTTCTTGCTGAGAGTTAGAGGAGAAGATCGATATCACTATTGTGCACAAGAAATAGTCTGGCACATAACATTGCACTATTTCAGAGTGTATAACTGCATATAATCTGCTCGTAACTCTCAGACCGGAGAATATCACACTTATTATATTAGTTACACTTCTATTACACTATTAATGGACCTACAAAGATCCACACATGCACACACATGGAAAAACAGGGAAGGAAGCCATGTTGCATTTTCATACGTGGTTGAACATGCTTTTAAAAGAAGCTGGCTTACATCAGCATGTGTTCTTGTCAGCAACTGATCAGGATTAATTCTGTGCATTGCTGAGCAAGCTTAGCATCATATTAGATTCACTCCAGTTTCAAACAGGCCACCTGGAAAAGAGCGGCCTCCAGTGAGCTGACTTCTCAGATGGTAGCCTAAGTTCATGAGACTCTGTGGAAGTTTCCAGTGACTCAACATCAAACCTGCTTTGGCGATGTAGAAAACAGGCAGAGGAAGAACGTTTTTGTGTCGAATTTATTTCTCTATGCTGACTCTTAAAATCACTTTGCTAAAGAAGACATAAGGATAGTTCAGTGTGTGAGTATGTGTGTGTTGCTGCAGCCCTACCAGTCTCTGCAGCGTTGAAGGCGTACTGGCTGCTGCAGGAGGTGCCGAGGTAGAACTCCTCGTTGGCTGCTGCCTCCTCTTCCACCTCAACATGCTCGTCCTCCTTCAAGTCTCTGAGAGTCACAATGTCGGAGTGATCACTGGAGGACAACAGAGTTACATTCTGTTTCCCTGGGGTGTTGTCTCCGGCCTTGAGAGGATATATAGATATTAACGATGGAAGACAAAGGGAGCGGCAATAAAGTGGCTCTGGATTAGTTAAACAACAGCTTGTTTTTATTGTTTTCTTACCTCTGAGGCATACAGTGTCTCATCTATGGTTTGCTCTCCCAGAGTGTCATCAAGCGAATCAGCAACCCTCTCCTCAACACTCTCAGCTGAGAATATAATTAATACAAATTAAGATTAATGTCTTAATTACGATTGTTAAGATTAGAAAGTCATATGTACAATGATGGCATTTATAATTAGATCTGCACAAGTATTTTCATTATTGATCAATCTGTCAATTACTTTTGTGATTTTTTTGTTCAAACGGTCTCAAAACTCAAAACTATTCACGATAGTGTCAAATAATAACAAGAAAACCAGAAAATAATCATATCTGAGAAACGGAAAACAGTGAATTTTGGGGCTAAAACTATCTTAAAGCAATTTTCTATCTACTGACTAATTAGTTAATTGGCAAATTGTTTCAGCTGTAATTATATATCTTTTCAAATGTATTTATTTCTTTCCTAGAATAACAAGCACAACAAACACAATAAAACAAAGCACAAGGAGGGTAAATCATAAGAAATAGGTCAAAAGAAAAAATAAACACAATTTAAATTGGTGAGTTGATTGAATTAGTTTTAAAAGTAGTAAACAGCTCCTGTGTGACTCTCAGATGTCTTATAAAGTCAACACTGATAACTGGCATTCGGCTGTTTTGTCAATTGTCTATATTCCTGTACGCATATAAACACATTGTTTATTTATTTAATATCATCATACTAACAACATAATAATAAATCTGCTACTGTTAAACCCAGACAAAAAACAATAATAAAGATTTTTACCAGCAGATGCAGATGCCCGTGTGTCCTGCAGCTCTGCTTTCTCCACTGGAGGGCGCTCTAACAGCTCGGCTGCATATTCCACTGCAGCCTCCGATCCCAATGTCTCAATATCCGAACCCTGTAAACACAATAAGCAGACATTAAAACTGGACATGACAGAGAAATACATCTTTATTTATTCTGATTTATAACCACTTCATTTGATAAATATGAATAATTTAAACCACAGATGCAGACATACAGTACTGGCAAGATTTCATTAGAAATACTGAAAACGGTCCTCATGGTAAACGATATCTGACACTGTGACTGAACAAACATCAGTTGACCAGAATGATGCTCGCAGCATTTCAGTGGAAAAAATCCCATAAAAAAACACAGGCATAATCCCTTTTTGTTTTTTGGTTTCATTTCAGATGTATAACTTCTGTGCAACAATACTTTTTTGTGATAAAAGATAGGAAATATCAGATTTCCCCCATTTTTCTTAATATGGTCATGTGTATTGCCAGTTTGTGCTGTCACATCCATGTATGATGAATAAAATAATTATTATGATCAAATGAATAGTTTATCATGTAAAACTCACAAACTAAAATTGGTTTCTATTCAAATGTCATATAAAGTTAAGAAATTTCCAAATTGTTCCAACATATTCAACAATGTACGTACCGTAATGTACGCAGACATTTTTTCTTTAACATTTTACTCGTTGCTACCACCTTAAAGTGTCAAAAACTATACAACAAATGAAAATACCTGGGATTAAGAATAAGAAAAAGGGGTTCAATACCTCATTACTAATAATGGTCCAGCCACAGGATGACTCTGCATCACTTGACGTCTCTGACATTTCTGTCAGCTGTCAGCAATATACAAGAATCTAGAGGAGATAAGGAGGTCAAAGATTGAAGACAGTAGGTTGCACTAGAGAAGATATAGGTCAGTGTGTCACAAGATGAAAAAAAATGTTGTTAATCTTCAGTTTAAGTAGTGCAAAATGAGTTTACAATATACAATTACAATAATGTACAAACATCCTGATAGCCGAATGGTAATCGAATGACTTGTTTGTGTGCCTCTGTACTGATCTTGTAAAAAACGTCCATGTGCTCTACACAAATAAATCTTTGCTTGGCCTAATCGTGGGGTATATTTGTCTGGGAGAAATGTTAAATAAGTGCTATAAAAAAAAGCACCAAACTGACAAAAGCATTGACTAATAATTTCCTGATGAAAATAAATAGGATGCTCCTGTATCTCATCGATCAGCAGGTGTCTGGGTAAGCCAACCTGACCCTAAGCAGCCTGTAAGTGTTACCTGGAGGACTGTAAAGTACCCTTTACTGGGAGGTACTGGAAACACCTTAAGGTTTGTTTTTGATTAATTAAACGCCATAAATATATAACGTTAGAGATACAGTAGCTACATTAACTATGAGTCACATCTGGTTGCTTTGGAGAAAATAATGATGTTATCAGTGTAATAGGTAATCACAACTGTTATGGATGGCTAAATCTTTTTGTTTTCACCACCTCAGCATGCAGCCCTGATCAGCCATTAATCAATTAATCATTAGTTACTGATCATTATTTCTCCAGCTGGTCATGAACTTGAAACTCTGCCGTTTATATACTTCCTGTGTATATAAAACAAACAAACAAACAAAGCGGAGTAACAGCGGCCTCTGGGTGACAGACTACAGTAATAGGCGATACCAGCTCCAGCGGCCCGACAACAACAACAACAACAACAACAACAACAACAACAACAACAACAACAACAGTCAACGTTTGTCTCAGCAGAGACCACAGCGGTTAACAGCCGTTAGCTAACGGCTGTTCACATTAAACACATTTAGCCGTTGGTTCGCAGCTAACGTCAGTTAACGTTAACTATAACTTGACAGGCTAGTTGTTAACGTCTCCTCCCTTGGCATCGTCGGGAGATATAATTAGTGCTGTATCCACAACGTTAATTATCTGTAGAAGCACCTTAACATCACTAGCTTTTATTAAAAAATAATAAAAATGATTGAACTCACCGGTGTTTTACGTCCAACGACGAGACAGCTGTTTACAAGCAGCTCCAGAGTTATTGCAGTATATGCCCAGTTTATCCGTTAACGACGCAGCGAAGCGGGCGATACACGGGAAATGTAGTTTTAATGCTGAACGGTTGAACAAGCAGCAAAGCCTCTATTCAACTCTCAGAACTACATTTCCCATAAGTCAGCGCGGTGTCCAAACAGGTTCGCTCGAGGGTGGAAACTCGGCCCCGAAAAAAACATAAACAAGGAAGCGTGACAAAGCAGACCACATAATTAGTTAGGGGTAAAAAAAAAACAACAACAACAACAACAAAACGAACTTATTAATGTGTTTGTGCTGTTGTGGCATTAGCAGAAGGTTTTAAAAGCAGGTCGCTAATGCGGAACAGTTCAACTGCCCACCAGAAAGCACGTGCTCGTCGTTGTTATGGGCAGTGAGCGCGTGTCGTCTGGCTCTCTGCCTGCAGACTTTTTGGTTGATGTTGATGTTGATGTTGTCGGTGGGTAGGGCTCCGTTTGAATACTCGCACAATGGCTTCTCATGTGGCGCTACACTGCGGCCTGTTGTGAGTGCTCCTGTGTGCGGGTCGCTCTGCTGTTGCTATGCTGTCTGTCTCCAGGGCTGCTGCTGCTGCTGGGAGGTAATCAGTGTTTATCATGGGACATACACAGAGCAGCACCTCACCTTAATAACCTTTGCCTTTTGTTTGCTTTTCTTTGTTTTCCCCTCACCTAGCCACTCCCTAAACTCCTAACTTTATAGATTCTTCCTATGTATGTGTTTGTTTTGATTATTTTCTTGTAAATAGATTATTGTGTCACCTGTCATCAGAACCAGCCCATGTATTTATGATGCTTAAATTAATTTAAATATCAAAAACACTGCAAAATACTGGCATTATACCACCATAGATAGACATAAAAAACACATACATGATTGTACTGGACTTAGCTTTATGTTCTGTTTGTACAAATGTTCACCTTCTGCTGTGATTAACACAACTGGACAATTGAAAATTGACATAACATACACAAAACTTTAAAACTGTGAAGCTAAAACTGTACAGAAAGAGGAAGCTTTGTTGAACTAATCCATCAAAATGATAAAGTATTATATATTATATACATGCTGATTTATTTCTTATATTTTATGTTCAGCCTAATTGAGAAATAATTATGGATCAGCTTTCCTATGAGCTGCTGTTAACAAGACCAGTAGAGGTCAATGTTGTCATGGTTATGCCAGTTTTTGTAAATTGGGGGAAATGTTCTGGTGCTTTGTTGATAATGTTACATAATAAGAGTATAAATGTAGGAAATTGGTGTAATCTTTTTGTATTGGCAATACAATTTATATCTTAGAAATGCAAATTTGTGTGTAAATCTAAACATTAAATATGCCAGTGGGTTTATCATTATTGTCATCCACTATTTTAAATTGAAGTATAATTTGTTTTGGAGAATAGTAGAATAGAATCGGCTCTGTGGTGGCAGATATGGTTAATCATCCCAACCAGGCTTAAGAACAATTATCAATACAATTAAGTCCGTAGACAAATTATAATGTACAATATCAATACACACATATATCAAAATCTACATCATCTACATTCAAAATATATTAAATTAATGTACAAGACCTGAGTCT
The DNA here is from genome assembly GCF_905237075.1 of Dicentrarchus labrax. Lineage (NCBI taxonomy): Eukaryota > Metazoa > Chordata > Actinopteri > Moronidae > Dicentrarchus > Dicentrarchus labrax. The sequence goes on along the minus strand of NW_026136719.1, from coordinate 18,461,435 downwards.
AAAAGCCCAGTTTTTAAAAAATAAGTCTTTTAATGTCATTATTAAAGAGATTTTTGCGTCGGTGAGTAAGCGTCCAGGGTTTGATGCTGTTTTCTGACAGCGTTGCAGCTGAGTGATGTGTGTATAACTACTTTACTTCTAAAGTGTCCATGAAGAACCAAATCATCAGCTGCAGTCTTAAGTTAAAAATGAGCTCCACCTCAAACAAGTACAGTAAAACGCTGCTTAAAGCACGAGTTATAATCTAATTATACAATATATAATAGTGTAGCAGCCACCAGGGACATTTTTCTACATTGGTTTTACTTTGGATACTTTATGTCATTATATATTATTGTATGATACTTGAGTGATTTTACTTAATTTTACTTGTAATGTGTAGTGTTTTTACTTTTGGTAATTTCACTCAGAGATTTAAAGCTAAAGCAAAGAAAACACAAGATGAAAATATAAAATAGTGTTGTTTCATCTGTCCTAGAACTGAGAGCATGTTCAGAAAAAACAACTGCAGACAAGTTGCATTTTTTGTACTTTTATTTAAACTGAGAATCAGACTTCCATAATTAACCACTGTCTAAAATCTCATAACTAAACATTTTTGGCAAAAAAACAACTTGCAAGTGATTTTGCTGACGAAGACAAACCTGACAAAATACAACAAAACATGAACTGAAAATATCAGAAAACATAAAATAATTACAAAAAGGTACATTCAATTTTCAAGACTTGACTCTTTTTCTTTGAGGAAGAGCAGCTGTGGGTTCCCTGAGTTTGACTGTAAATGACCCGCAGCGCTTCCCCCCACATTATTTAAACACAACATTACTGCAAGAGGGGAGAACAAACAAGAATCACACCAGACTCTGTGTTTTATCCCTTTAAATTCACGGACAGGAACGTAATTCCAAGAAAACACCGTTCATGAGATGAAAGGCAGCAGACCAACATCCCGAGGCTCTTGTTTGACCATCTTGACCTGAATCTTACATTAATGACCCACGTACATTGCATCTGCACCTATCACAACAGTATGACAACATAAAACCCAGAGGTAGCACTTATGTACCTGTAAGAGCTGCAAAAGGCTCAATTCAGAACCTGTATGACCCCAGTAGCTGTGTGTGTAACGGTCAGTATCTTCACAACTTGAATATAACATATCAGGGTTCAGGAAACAAGCATGAGCACTGTTTTCAGATTCTGAATTGAGCCTGTAAAGCTCTAATAACACAGGATTTATTAATACATTATAGGGTTAAAGTTAAATTTGGAAATGTGTATCCATCTTTTACTTTGCAAAAGCAGGTTAAACATGACTCAACTGAATACAAAAACATGTTTATCTGGATAGACAACAGATTTAAAAAAAAGGAAAACTTGATTTAGTGGAAATAAATGACAATTAAGAAACAGGGTGACGTTTTCATCCTGTTGTCTCGTAGTACAACACATAATACATGAGTATGAGAACACTGAAAATGACAACATTTCACACTAAGATAGGATGCTTTTATACGGATCTCTTGCCAATATGCAACGGTGACCTCTAAATCTAAATCTTTGGTTTGCATTGTTTGCTTTTCAAAATAAAGTTTAACTGATTGACTTTTCATCCTAAAATCTTCCCATGATTGAATCCTCTGCAGAATCCTCTGATTAAAAATACAGAGATGTGAAAATGTGCGTGCGCCCCCCTGACTGTCCTACAGCCTGTGTTATTATATGAAATCATTTTTGGGAGAGCTTTAAATTATCTATTAAAATGCATGAATTTGAATACCTAACAGATATATTGGTCTTTGCTGCAGCCCTCTCACTCTCTCTCTCCTTTCCTGTCACTATCCATTAAAAAGGCAATAAAAGCCCCCAAAAAAGAAAACTAATTTATTTATGCTCCTTGTGCGGAAATCTCCCAAATATATTTAAATCTTTTTTCACGCACTCACAGGGGGAAGAATCAGTGGCTGCACATTTTCACACGACTGAACTGTTGCAAGAGACTTCTACTCAATATAATATACTGTATTCTCTTATAATAATCACCTACAATGTACAGACATCTTTTGCAACAGCTTTGGAGGAACTCTGCAACAGGATCATTTGGTTTGCGTGCATAACATTGATTATTAATTGTCACTCCATCTTCTGTGAGTGCCCGTGTATCCTGCTGGCACTAGCTCAGAGTTTGAACCTACAACTCTCTATACTTTTTTTTTTTTTTTTTTTTTTTTTTTGTCACGGGTCAAGGCCACTAATGTGCAAGGCTTTGTTCGAGGAGCAGCGCCTCAACTCATCTCAAAGGCCACGATTCGTCTTTGGTCTAATCTGTTTAGATTATTTCACATTCCTCAGTAACCTTCTGCCAGAGATTAGTTGAGAGACTAAAATAAACTGAGGTAGCAAACAACTCTTTGGGTTATAGCTTCACAGTCACCGCAGCACATTGGCCAATAATACAAAACTACTTGGCAGACAAGTGCTAATCTTCATCTACTCTACAGCAAAGCAAAATAACTACTTGGAACATAGGTAACTACAATGTGTACTCAGTAGTACATTATCTTCTAACAAAAATATAGATTTTTTTTCCAAAGTAAAACGTTTCATGGTGTTCATTCAGTTCTTCACTTTCATCTCTGATTAAACACTTCCATTGCTTTTACTACAACGATTCTTCACGTTTTGCATCCTCATGTGGAACTTCTCCCTCAGAATGATTAGACTTCGGATTCAGCATCTGAGGGACGCCTCCCACATTAAGGCCAATTATAAAGCTTTTCTGTACCGACATTGCCACTTGCAAGCACTTCTGGTGTGAATCTTTACATGAACAAAAAGGAAGAAGTCAATAAACAAAAGAGTCCGTTGTAAAAACAGACATTATAGGACCTGAGGAGAAACTACAGAGGGGGTTTCCATCTGTGGGGAAGGGCACAAACATCTGACCTACTGGCACACAATGTCGGAGATACATTCATAGCATATTCTATTAGGCAATTACACACTACAACAGTTTAGTACTGAGAAGATACCCTGTCATTTCAGCATGTAACACTACATGACTTTTCAAATGTACTAAACTTTGTTCCCTGAGTTTAGGAAAACAATAAGACAATAAAATAACTTCTTAAATGAGGTAGTATAAAACAGGAATGGCAAGGGCAGCTGCACACCGACATACAAAACAAAAACAAACATTCATTATCTTGTCATACCATTACTCAATAATGGACGAAATGAACAAAACATATTATTAATACTGGCTCAGCACCTCAGCAACATCTGAGGAGATAAATAAGAAACTGTATGTGTATTTTCCATCCTTCAGTCCACACAACAAGTGGAGCGGGAGGAGGAAGCTGCAGCGCCCTTACCATCCAGCAAATCAGAACAAAGTAAGAGGAAAACACAAAATGGGATGACAACCAGAAGAAAGTCATCAGGAAGTATCAAATGCAACGTAACTGAAGCAGCCCATCACATAACATAGGTATAAGTAGTTATTAAATATACAGTGGAGGTTTACCCGGAGGTAAACCGAGGTAGATAATCGGTGAAAAGGACTCACACTTCCCTTTCGCTCCAGTGATAAACTCTCTTAAATAATGCCAGAAATGTCACTTTTGTCACATTTTGACAGGCTTTTTAAACATTCATGGTGGGTGAGATTTTTTCTTTTTCAAAAACATACACACACAAACAAAGAGAAAATAAAAAAAAGACATTCATTGAATGAAAAAGGAAGAAGTAAAAGAAATCAAACGACCATTCTTGCCAACACTTTGTACTGTAAAAGGCGTTTGTTGGCTTCCTGTTCACTGTGTGTTGGACCAAAAGAGGATAAAGGTTGAATAAAGGTCTCTCTCTTTGTTTCTTTACACCTTTTGCTCATACTTACAGTCCTCTCACACATACATTCAAGCCTGTGGTGCACTTGCAATGAAAAATAACTGCAGGAAGGTTATGCGGATGAATTTTAGTCCAATCTGTCCTTAGCTTGATTTGCTGAGTCAGAGATTATTGAGCTTTGTGGCCAGTGAGTGTCACCGTTATTTCCTGTTTCTCTTGGAGGGCAGCTTCATAGTTCAAGTATTAGTTTGACAGTTTGGGAAATGTACTTATTCGCTTTCTTGATTGTTTTATATGAAGCTACAGCCAGCAGCCAGTAGCTTAGCACAAAGAAGCAGAGGAAACATGCTCTGTTCGACTCTGACTGGTAACAAAATCACCCTACTATCACTTCTAAAGCTCAATTAACACATTATATCTTGTTTGTTTAATCCCTGCAAAAACGAATGTCTGAAAACAACAATTTTACCGGGGTTGTGCGCCAGACTATTTCTTGGCTCTGAGCTGTTGCCAGGCAACCAGCCCCCGTAAAAAACACAACTTGTTGTTTTTACACAGTTTTTGTACAGATTAAACAAACGAAATATAACATGTTTATACATGAGCTTTACAGGTGTTGCTAGGCAGACTTTGTTCCCTTTGGACAGAGCTAGGCTAGCTGTTTCCCCCCCGTTTCCAGTCTTTGTGCTAAGATAACAAGTTGCTGGCAGGAGCCTTATATGTAACACAGAGTGGTATCGATCTTCTCATCTAACCCTCTGCTAAAGGCAAAATAAGTCTATTTCCCAAAATGTCAAAATATTCCATTAATTTTGTTGCTCTCATTAGCGTGGAGTGTAAACATGAAGCTGCAGTGAGGACACAGATATTTCTATAATGTGACCAGCTGTACTTCAATATAGTTTATATACAGGTATACCACTGCCTTCACACACACACACACACACACACACACATACAGACACAAACACATACATACACACACACTTAGAGAGAAAGTGCAGACTGAGAACCGCTCTGTGTGTCATGAAGACAGCAGCCGTTCTCCGCGGACTCCGTTGACTTCAGGTCGGTCTGACTTTCCTCGAGCTGCCCGCCTGGCTCTTCAGCGGGGAGGCTGCAGTCCGAGCCTCCACTGTTCTCGGCTGTCAGTGACGGTGGGCGGCTGCTTGGACCAGACGACAGGTTGGTCATCTCTGTCTCGTCGTGAGAGTAACGACCCGAGTCACCGGTTGCGTGGCTGCCCTCACTGGTGGAGGAGCCCTCGGTGTCACTGGGACGCCAGAGCAGAGCCTGCATGGTGGTGGGCTGGTCTGGAGAAATGGACAGCTCCTCTTCAAAGGTCAACACTGTGGTACCGTGCTGGTACGAGGTGGTACCATGTTTTATGTTCTAAAGCACAGAGAAAATGTTGCTTCGGTTAGTCTGAGTGTTTATTGCTCAGTTGTGTAATCAACCTATCTTTATTTCAGCCTTCAGATACTATGATCCAAATTACACATAGGAGCTGAGATTTGGGTCTATCTATGTCTGGTTTCCCTTGTAATTTACAAACTCTTGGTAAGCAAAGATTTGCAATCTATAAATTGCTGATGGCAATTTAACAAGCAGGACTGATAATCTTACCTGTACTGCTTTACTGTCTTTTCTCACATTATTGCTGAAGGAAAACCATTTCTCTTTCTTCTCAGTGCCAGGCTGAACAGGGCCGAGAGAATTTATAATGAGATTTGTTCCACCCTACAAGTGAAAAAAAATATATTTTTTAAGTATGAAAAGGTATAAGTCATATCCAGAATTTACTTCATACTTCAATTAGTATGTTTAAAAGTGAATATTCAGTGGCTTTACTACTCTTGCAAAAAAAAAAGAATCATGGTTCTGATTTCTTAAGGGTCCCCAGACTTATTTAACATTTAAACTCCACAATGGTTCCATGATTGCAGTACTAAATCATCTTTATAGGTTTTTATATATAGTATCCGTATTTCAAATTTCCCAAAAGGCCCAAAAAAAATATTTACTATTTTTGTGACCATATTACATGCTGTGTGTGTTATGTACCTTGGCATCAAGGAAATGGTTTTGACTAATCATTGGCACAGTCACATCAGCGCTCTCAGCTTGTCCCTCGGAGACCAGATGTCCTGCAGTCGAGGCAGATGTGCTCACTCCTTCTCTGTAAGTTTTAACAACTGAAAATTTTCTGGAGGGAAACAAACAGACAGAGGACAGTCAAGGAAACTGGGCTATGGCTGTTGAACACTATATATTAGCCCCTGTTTAACAGCAACAGTGAGCACTGTACCTGTTTTTGCCTCTGCAGACAATGATGAAAGCGCAGATGATGATGCAGATGAGAGCGATGCAGACTCCCACAGTGATCCCTGTCATTGACTTTTGGTCCAGGTGGTAGAAGCCATCAGAAAATGCTGTAAAGGACAAACACAACACGGTCAGATTTTCAATCATTTGCCAGAGTGCTGTCTCAAAAAACAAAATCAATTTCAAGTTCTATGAAGGGAAGACCCTAATCGTAAGACATCAAGTGACCTGTGGAGTGTGTGGAGCCACGGGAGTGCCAAGGATCATGACCAGAGGAGAGATCTGCTCGTACTGTCAGCTCCACCGTGTGAGAAAACGGCCCATCACCCATGTTGTTGGATGCAGAGACTTTCACCAAGTAAACTTGGCCAGGCTTCAGGTTCTCCAGCAGCGCCATGGTGATGCTCCCTGTTGGTGAGAAATAACTGTTAAACAGCTGACTGTGAATATGACTGCAGTCCTCGTGTATAAACAATGGAACTGGGAGTTATTTCTGTGTTCTCAGGAACTACAGACAACTCAAGAAGTTCGGGTCAGCGTTTCCAAACCAAACAGATGAACAGTTACTACTTACAGTCCTTTCATTCATTAAACCAATCTTGAATAAACACATGTAGTTCAGTTATTCCAATATGTTGCTGTCGAGATACACACACAACTATAACTTTCAGCTGACCTTTGAAGAACAGTGATGCAGTGAAAGACATGAAAGACAAACATAAAAACAATCCTCATGGCTGAGAGGTGCTATGTGAGAGGAGCTTCAGAGCAGGGGGTCAGGGGATCAGGGCTATACACATTCCCTTATCCAGTACCACCCAGTCTGCACACCACCAGGGTCCCATCAGAGACTGAAGGGGGGGGGGGGTGTTCAGCTTGAGGTGATAGGGGGCTGGGTGGAGCTGGAGGGGCTTTGTGAACAGCTTCACTTTTGACCCCTTCACCAGGGGCAAAGGGGGAATTGTGTGTCTTTTCTGTGTGTTTCCTGGGGTCATCTGCTCTTAAAAACACCTACGCTGCCTCACACACAACAACAGCTTTGTATAGTTGCTAATGCCTGAGACTCAGAGGACTCATTTAGGATATTTGGACATGTTGATTTTCTAAGCTCTCCACATTAACTTTCTGCCTTAATCAAGCATGAATCTATTTTCTTTCAGCTACTTCTCACTTTCTGTTTATATCTCTCTGATCCTTTCCAATAAACAGCCACTTTATGTTTTACACAACTCCTGACACTGATTACTCAATCTATCATTTTCCCTTTCCAAGCATAAATTCAAAGACAAAATGGCTCCCAGATAACATCAGAGTGTTGTAGTGTGTTTTTCTATAGACATTTCTTTGAATTACACAATGAACCCATTTTAAAACACGTTCCATCGTTTTGCCCATGACATATTATGGACACAATTATAAGTAAATATGGTTTATAGAGCAACTATAAACTGTGCACAGTTACACAGTACACAAAGTCAGCTTGATGTAGTCAGGAAGTTTCTTAATAAATACAGATAAGATAGATCTATGCTTCAGCAGCACAGAAAACATACAAAAATCTTTTTGCACATTAAGAAAGCTCCATTAATCTTTTTAGATTTACACTGGATCGAACAGAACTATTAACAAATGAACTGAATGCATTCAACACAGCTGCAATTTGATGGGAATCTGTAAAATTATAATTCAATTAGAATAGAGTGTATCAGTAGGACAGATCTGGTCTGTTTTTAATATATAGAAGTGGTTAAAAAAGTCTTTGTTTGAGATCGGTCAATAATGAGGTAAATGAAAGTCTTTGTTGTACTCACATTAAATCTCCAAACTGGTCTTTAATCAGTGAGATAAAAGCAGTGAACTCAACCTGTCCTGGCACCATTCAGGGTTCACAATGAACAGAGACATAGATTGGAGGATGAAATGAGTTACTGATTTCCAATGGACCGTTTGTGTAGGACAAGAGGAAAGCTCTGTGGCTCCTCTCCCCTGCACACCTGTATAACCTTGTTCTCTACACATCTCTTTCCAGACTCCTCCTTACCTTCTCTTTGCAGCACTTTCCATTCCCCGGCTATCCATGCGTGTCTGGAGGCATACAGGATCGTGTAATGCATCACAGCTACGTTGGGTTCATCTGGGGGTTTCCATGAAACCAGCGCTGTGTCTTCTTCAATCAGAGTCACTTTCACATTGGAAGGGGGCAGCAAGGGAGCTGGGTGATGGGACGGATGAAAAGAACAAGATCAAATAAAAATACTATGAACACCACAACAGAATACAAGGTGTCTTTTAAATTGTTCAAAGAAAATCATTGTCTGAATTACCAGGTTTTCATGGGTAAAATTATAGCCCAGCCAATACAGCATTTTTCTAGTGATATTAGAGAGTTTTAAAAAATCCTACCGTCAGGTAAAGTGCTCTGATAGACCACAGGGCTCCAGGGGCTGGACAACTGGTCAATGTGAAGGCGAATGGCAAATTCATACTTGGTATTGGGCTCCAGATCTCTCACCAGGAGGTTCTGCTCACTCCTGCAGAAGAGAGACATAACAAAGGCTTCAAGGGTCAGTTCACTCAGTACATACTACTTCTTCTTGGGCATAGACAAGGATCTAACAACCAAATCGGTTCAATGTGATTTGCCGAGGTTTGGAGATATTACTTGTGTAGATCACGCTACTAATATAATTTGACATCAGTGTGCTACAAAATAAAATAAAAATATATTCAATAACTTTAACAGCAACATGTTTTTCAAATAATATGATGTAGTAAGTCACATTAATGCACAGATGTTAAGTTTTATTGTGTTTGTGAACTGGTTCTTTAATGAAAGGTCTTGTCCAGCAGATGGTGATATAGAGCTGTGCTGGCAGTGGGGGTGTTTGGTGACCTGAAAACTTTCCCCAACACATTCAACCCTCAAGTTGTTAGGTGATATACATCTGTGGCTGTGATAATCACTTGCTTGTGAAAGTATTCTGGACATCATAACAGGGTGTTAAGATAAAAGTTTAAAAGTTGAACAGAGGCATGAGACAGTAAGACATCATACAGTAAGCTGCACAAAACACAGTTACATCTGGTTTCAATTTCCATGCAACCCTCCTCACCAAACAGTAGTCCCCACAAACTTATTAAAGCTGCACTAATCAATATTATAGTTAATCAGATGACCAGAAACGTGTCCTATGAATGTGTAAATAGGCAACTGTTTGCTAACATGTTGGCCATAACACTTTTATATACTGCCATAATATGTCAAATGTGTAAGTGATGCTGTGGAGTTCGACCCCCAACTGACAAAAAAAACAGATTCAAACTGCTTTAAATGGAAAAGTTGTAATATGAAAAAGTTCTTACGTCTGCAGGTAGAGTACCAGGGAGGCGTTCTGCAGGCCTACTGGGTTGCAGCGGACAGTGTAGTTGACTGAATGGCTGGAAGTGAAGGCTGGTCGACCCCAGTGCAGAAATATGGCAGTGGAACTGTTAGTCTTGGTGTACACGTTGTGTGGAGGAGGTGGAGGGGGCACCAGGCGATCTCTAACAGCTGAGAAATGCATTAAGAGTCATGTTAATTTCCCCATTTTGGTCATTGTAAATAGGGTAAATACAAGTGTGTATGTTCTGGGACTTACAGACACATCCGGGGGTGCTGATAGTCTGGTCTGCTTGGTAGCCATCTCCGACAATATTATAAGCCAGAAGCTTTACGTGGTACTTCTTCCTTGGGTCTACATTAAGAAAGAGAAAGAAAACCAAAATGTCTAAGTAAATCAGATCATAGAAATAATTAAAAGCACCCAAATGTCTTGCTGTAAAATACATCAGCCTATGTGTCATCTCAGACGTCAGATTTTTACTCACTAACACTTTGCAATCAATGTAATAATTTATCATGGACCACAACACCGAGACAGATGACAATGTGTTTCCTACAGCCAACAGGAAGCAGGGGTGCTACATGAAAGAGACCTGGACTGTGTGGGTGTGGGGTCAGAGAGGTTTTCTGGTTTGATGGTGTGGTGGGAACTAGAGGTGAGGCAGTGCGACAGATGCTCAGTGCCGTAAGTCCTTTGGTCAGTTTCTGCAGCACTGAGGGCAGCAGAACAGAAGAGCTCCACTATCAATCACACTGCCTCTCTGAGCCTTTTGATTGTTAATATGCAAGGCCTTTCTCTGCCCCCGGCCTGCTGGTCAGTGGTCAGTGGCCACTCCTATTCAGGTCCAGAATCTGGGGGTTAAAATCGACGGACAAAACCCCCTGGGAAGGACATCGCTGACGGTCAACAGCAGTTGCAAGTCTCAGTGACCCTAAAGACCCTGCACTGAACAAAAGCCATCAGACCAAATGTTCCCTTTACTCCTTAAAGAATAATGATCAGATCTGATTTGAATGTTGCATACAAGATCAATACAGATAAAGAAATACACACTGATCCTCAACCTCTTTAACTAATGTTCCTCAAATGATTGGTCACGATTAAAAAATATTTTTATATTGAAAATCTTTTTTTCCCCCCATACTATTTATAGCATTTAATTGACCTGATTACTATTATAGTGCTGTCTGTCCTGCAGAAAACAAACAAACTTCTACCACTGTAAGAGGCCTTTAGGGACTCTAGAAAAGAAGGAGACCACAGGAGATGAATTTGTGTCATTGGAGGTTAGAAAAGTTTAGGATGGGTGGAGTCGAGCTACTTGCACCCCCATGCAGCCCTGAGGAGTTTCACTGGAGCCAGACCAGGGCCAACAGGTCAGGCCGAGATTAAACTCTGAAAGAATCTGAGGTCATGTGTGTGGAATATGAGATGAGGCTCTTCTGTTGCTCAAGGATTCTGCCACAGTACAACTACATGGCTATTTGCAATGAAAATTAGGAATAAAATAAAAATACACATACCGAGACTACACAGGGAGATGATCTGAAGGGGAAATAAGTTCTCTTGACATGTCTCTTTTTCTTGCTGCAGAGATAAATAAGACCAGCAGGCCTACACTTTTTGTACAATGTGCACCTTGTTATCCAGAGTTTCTGCCCAGTTTTTTTATGCCTCAGTGTCCACCTCTAAAGAAGAGCAGGCACATAGTATGCACCTCTACCCAGCCCCACAATACAATGGGCCTGTCGTAATTATGCGAGAGAGTAGCTCTGCGAGGGGGGAAGCTGTGACATCTGGGCCACGACCTTTGACATGGAATCTGGGCAAGCTAAATCCTGCAAAAGGAGGGGTTATAGGGCTCTCTCTGAAGGGGGAGGGTCAAGCAGAGGAAGTGAGTGGAAAAACAGGGAAGAGTCAAAATAAAATGGCACTTAATAGGTGATGACACAGTGTCCTGATAAGAGAAAACTCAAAAGGACAGATTTGTTTTTCACGCACAACAGATCAGACACCTGAAGCTCTTGAAACATTATATGATGTGACCGGAATAAATAGTTATTATATCCTGATGTGTCCACAAACAATTTATATCCACCACAGCTAACAAAACAGTTATCATTATTTATGGAACGTATTACGCTGTTCTATAAGATCCTGATGTAAAGGCTGCAACTTACATTTAGTTTTATTATTGATTTATCTGTTGTCCATTTGTTTCAATAAATCGTTTAATTTGTGAAGCACTAAATTTAACATTATAAGTTTACCCAAATAGACTGATATTCAATTTACAGTAATATTAAACAAAGAAAAGCAGCAAATCCTCAGATTTTAAAAGCTGGAAATGTTTTTGCTTGATTAAAGACTTAAATTATTAATCAACTATCAAAATTGTTACCAATTAATTTTAAATTAATCACCTAATTGTTTCTGCAACACCTGACACAGCATTGGCCACAGAACTAAATGCGGCTGTATTACAACACGTTATATTCTTAGAGTGCTGCCCGTTCTGCTTGAGCTGCCATTCCTTGAGTGAAGACAGTCTCCTGCCCTTTTCACTGGGAGAAATCTCACATGGCCTTACTCCCATAAATTATGCTATTTGTATTAAAGGGCATATTTAAGCCATTTGTGATCACCCTCTTTTTTTTTTTTTTTTTTTTTTTTTTTACAGCCAAAATGCAGATCCTGTTGGCCCCTGAGGTTTTGTTCTGGCCTGCGAAAGGCCCCCCAGGCCGCAGCAAGCCAGGCCTGAACAGGGGCCATAAATGTCAACTCCCACATGAATCCTCACACCAGCATCTATCATCTCTCTCTTCTCCCCCTCTTTCTGCCTCTCTTTTGCCCTTACTCACACAAATCAACCCGCAGACACATACTGACACACACACACACACAAAAAGTTAAGCCCGAAATGACCTTTTAAACTGATGGCCAGAATCTAGTTTTCTACATCAAACATGCTCTGCCTCGTGTTTAATAAAACGAGTGGACAAGATTGCCTGCAGCTGTGAGATAAATCTACAGTAGTGAACACAGCGCTGCCTGGTGCCAACAGGTATGAGAGGTATTTAAGCTTCGACTACGACTACATGTTCTTGTCATGGGCCAGGCAGAAAAAACACATGCGAGGAAAGGTCACAGCACCGTGTCATTTATACCCAACTGGAGCCTCTCAAACACATTCCTGTCTCTCAGGGTGTGCTTTCAATCATCTTGATCGTCATAAGTGATAATTTAACAGCCAGCTCAGAGCATGCCCTTCTGCAGCTGTACATGGAGCTGAGTCAGCTACATCCAGTCTTACCGAAGCTGATATAGTTCAGAAATCAATGTTATTGGCACAAAAAGGGATGGCTGCTGTGTACAACATCCCGGGGATTATAGGAAACACCATTTACAGTACAAGCAGATTTAATTTGCAGAGAACAACTGCTGAGAAAAATCAACATTCAGTGTCTCTAGGACAGAAAGCATGAACTCCTACATTAGAATATCTGTAGCTTCTGTAGAGAGTATTTCAACATGCAGCAACAGCAAAATATTTTGCAATGCAATCATTGAAGCACAAAAGTGAAGGGCAACATGTAAACAAATTACAAACGGAAGAATATTCCCACAGGACGAATTCACTTTCAGTAAATAAGACGTTGCAGCAGAGAGAATAACGGTATTTATTGAGAATTAAATAGTCCAATGATTGATCTAATGCCTCTTAAAATGCATATTACCTTCTGTATTACCATTGTGGATGCAGAGTAGTTACTAAGCTCCACAGATTACTAGAGGATCTAAGGTGTTCCCCATCACCTTTGAAGTGAGACTATGTAACACATTCTTCCTTCCAATGAGAAGTTGAACTCATTAGCAAGGAAACATATGATTGCTCAGTTCATTACACTCTGGGTTTTGCTTCTACCTTACTTGGTCTGGTATGCCCAATAGCTTACAGTGGCTAATGTTACCAAACTCTAGATACAGTAGATGTTATAACTGGCATTACTGAGTGAGTAAATAGACTTTATGACTCTTCTCCATTTATGCTAATGTGTGAGTAGGTTTCAACATTTAGTATGTATTTATATCAGGATTGTCTCTAAATGTGTATATCTGTTTACATTTTCCCGTATTCAAATAAAGTTTGCATTCAATTCCTTTTGAAATCGAATTGTTTTCTAAAGGATTTTTAAAACAACATATTGTATGAACTGTGCATTACCAATAGATTTGCCTTTGATTAATGGTGCAGCTATAATAATAGCAAAAAGTAATGTCTTGAAGAAGGAAGCATTAAGTCAGATTTCTCACAGCACAGCAGGATTTTCTCTGATGCAGGATGCGTTGCAACTCAGGAGGTCAGATGCTACATTTTACACCTCTCTCCTTGTGTACAGTGCTGCAGCTAATTCGTGAGAAAGAAATCACAGAACTACAAGATAGTGAGCCCACAAGACACGCTCATTGTTTGGCCTACAGCTCAGTTGGTGAGAGGCTGCATTTCCTTTAAGTCTTGGCTAATAAACTATCTTTTGTGGCTCTCAAAGCCAAACACAATGAGAGGCTTTGATGTCAATGCTCCTCCAGCAACACCGCTCAAAGCAGTCATAAAACACATAATAAATCTGCCTCCACTAAACAGCTTCACTTCTCTTCAAAACACAACTCTGCAAAGCTCCTTTATCAAAGAGGAACAAAAAGATCATTCTTCTTATTCAGCTGAAGCTCTATTTTTAATGTTGCTAATTTTACTGATTGGCTTAATATTTATCAGCAGCTGTGACTACAGCTTCCTCTTCCTCCCAGAATATTTATTCAGAACAGAGAAATCACTCACACAACTTTCAAAAACTGCAGATGTCCTCATATCAATACACGCCAACACAACCATTATGGCAATAAAATAATATGGAGGAAATGTAATTAATAAAATGCAAATTAAGTTGTTTCTTTTTGACTTCAGACTGCCATCTGTGGATATTATTAGACTGGCATCCTTGCTATGTCTTTATATCTATCTAAGTTAGTTTAGTTATTCTAATGTTATCAGTGTTAGTTTTCATTTTATTTATAATCAATATTATCAGTAGAAACAGGGGTAGTTCTTGTAGGTTTCATAGTAAATCAACTGTAGCACTGGCTTTAATAGTAGTAGTGTTTAAACCATTGAACTAAATATCTAACTAACTCAATGCCTGCAGCAGTTAGAGTTAACGCCTAAAGTAATTTATAGTGCCTCCTCATCTTTTTTTCTTTCTTAACCCGTTCTAGCACTGAGCTTCCTGATTTATAAGTCAGCTGCTGACCACCTGGTTGACCCCCTCTGGCCACAGATGGTCAGTTGTCCACTGCATTGGCCTGAGCCCCTTTCCTCTCTCAAACAAAAAAGCCAAAATGAATCTGACCTAAAGGCCATAAGAGCTGTGATATGCCCCAAACACCATCCAGCAGCTGCTGAAAAGACACACACACACACACACACACACACACACACACACACACACACACACACACACACTCATAGAAATCCTGCACAGAGGTTGGGAGGTCATGGACGTGGGATGTGGTGCTCCTCGACACATGACAAGACTTAAGCCAATTAATCACTCATAAGCTTGGCTGTCAATGGATGCTGCTGCTGGTTTTATCCAAATTTGTCCATCACCAACTATTTAACTACATCTTTTTTTAAATGACTGTTTCATTTATTCGTAGAAATATGTGGGTGCGTGCTCAAATCCTTTCATGTTGTCATATTTCCTTTGGTGGTGATTATAGTGGGTCTTTAGCTGCCTAATGGCCCACTATAATCAGTAACACTAAATTAAATGCTATGAGTTTATAAGGCTAATAATTACACAAATTTAGGAATTAAATGGCAAAAACATACTTTTTTCATTTGACAACCTGCAGTATTGATAGAAACTTGTATTTTAACTAACAAGTTATGGAAGTTTTAAAAAAAGTACTTCTTCAGCAAAATGCTAATCTATACAGCAAGATAGCTAAAATCTCATCAGATCATCCATTGTATAATAAGTTGTTGTTGAATGTTCCCAAGAAAACCATAAAAATACTGTATAATTTCCTGTATACCAGGTAACGCCACAGTGGCAGGAGGTGATTCAAATCATTTGAAACAAAACTCACCAAGGCCACCGATGGTGTGTGTATTATCCAAGGCACGCAGCTGAACCGGGGCGTTCTCTGGCTGGCTCTCCTCATGGTAGAAGAGTCTGTAGCCTTGCACAATGGCTGAGTTCCTGGGTGCAAGTTGCCAGCGCACCAAAATAGTGGTGCAGTTTAAAGGCTCCAAACGCAGCTCTGGAGCCAGAGGAACTAGAGAGAGAAGAGCCAGAAGAATAGTTTAATAATGACACTGAGAGATGGATTACAATCCTACAAGAAAACAATGGTTGAAGTAATAAAGTGTTCACAAACAGTCCTCAAAATAAACAGCACTGCAGACATTTATATTATGTAAGTCTTATAATTTTCACACTGTGCTACAGCAAACTATCTCAATATTCCCTGACGGTAATTCAAATCAAACAAGACTTCAAAGCCATTGTTCTGTTATGTGTACCTTATGACTAAAGTTTTCCAGAAAACAAGAACTTGTTCTTAGAAAACTGGAATCGTTTCCAGTGTTTATGTGAGGGACAGAGGAGGTTCCTGACCAGGGGTTTACCATCTGATGCATCACCAGCTGCTTCACACTCAGACCAAGGGACAACCACACTTGGCAGTCGAGGGAGTGATTTCACACATTTTTATTTTAGGAATGAGGGGAATGAAGTTACCAATTAAGGATTCCTGTCTGAGCTTAAACTGGAGACAGAGGGCAATAGAGATGGACAGGAAAAACAAATCTTTCCCTCCCCCGCCTCAAAGCTTCAGATGTGGTTCTAAGCAGCAGTATACTCTTTCCCACCCAGAGGCCTGTGTCGCTCCCTTTATGACCCATGACTGAAGCCCTTCCAATGGTACTGACAGTGCAGGGTAAAGGTCACTGAGTAACAAACGCAATGCCTTAACAAGATTATTAGTGCAAGCTCTTCTCTGGACTGTTTCTCAAGGTTTAAACAGAAGAGAGGAGTTCAGAGATAATTCAGCTTTTTGGGTCAACTTCATCTGTTTGTAGAAATTCTGAAAATCACAAACTTTTGATACAAACATTTTGGCTACACACAGCTATTTCAGAAATAATGAAGATAACTCCTCCGAATGCTGTACCTCGAGCACTGGATGCCTTCGGGGTGCGGTGGGACGTCCAGGCAGACTGCTCTCCCCACCCTATGCCGGTGGCAGCAACAATACGCAGGAGGTAGATGGTGTCAGGCTGCAGGTTCTCCAGGAGATGCTGGGTCTTCTCTCCGGGTAGCTCTAATTGTGAGACTGCATTCTCAGCACTGGTGCGATAGGATAAACGGTAGGCGGTGACTCGACCACGACTCAACTTGTCTGGAAGGGGCTGCCAAGACACCTGGATGTCCATGGGACTGTTGCTGGTGAGGCTGAGCTCAGGGGCGCGGAGGGGAACTGTGGACCGACAAAAGTCTTACTGCCAACTCTAAGACAAACTAAGCCCAAAACTGGAAGACAGAGCAAAGCAAGATACATCTACACATCCAAATCAAACATTTTGAACGAATCAAAAGACATTTTATTTACTTCTCTCCTTAATTAGAATTGGATTGAATTGTCTTTACCAGAGCACCTATTTAAAGTGGCCTCGAGCTTGCTCTGCAAGCTCTGTAATATCATTTAATAACTTCAGACACACAGCAGTCTTAACTCACAGGTCAAGACCATGAGCAAATGAGATTTTCCTGGCAATCAAAACATCTAGGGGCATGGGACATAGACTCAGTTACACATATATACACATGAGCTTCTGTACATAGATAGACACATTGTCTCTTACATCAACAAGAAAGTCATTCATTGCAGTTAAAATATCCTGCAAACTTTCTCTGTCCATTTCACTCTTGCTTCTGATTTTGCGTTCACTGTGCGAAGGATTATACTGTATATGACCTTCACTGAGTATATAGCTCACCATCCTCAAGTGTGTGCTGGAACACATGGTCAGACATACGACTGGCTCCCATGGGCATGTAGGCCACGACGTAGAAGGTGTAGTTGCGAGCCGGCTCCAGGTCATCAATAATGTAGCGAGTTGTATCGTTTCCAATGACAACTTGATATTCCTCGTTGTTTAATCCTGGATAAATTACAACATTGTAAAATAAGTGTCACAGTTTTAAACAAAATCAATAGTACTTCTGGATGAGAAGTTTATCTATAAAGCAATCTGTCCTGTCTCGTTATGAAGAAAATAATATAATAATAATTGTTTGTATTTAAATTTTTCACATTTGTTTATATAAACTATTAACTATAGCATATTTTAAGACTGAGGGGTTTGCAACATACAGACTTACAAACCAGAAGATCAAAATCCTATTGTATATGTCTACGTTGTTGCTATGAAAAAAGTTTTTTTAATATTTGGTGAAACAACTCTCATCTCCGTGTTCACTTTTTCAAATGACTGTGTAATAGTTGTTTTATTAAACAAGATTAGTAAAGTCACACAAAACCTGCCCTGGGAAAAAATTACCTGGTGTGATTTCTGACCTTTTAAACAAGGTGCTTGAGAAATAAACAAAAAAAGCTTTCTCCTTAGTCTGAATGCCTCAGTTAAGCCTCTCTGAAAAGTGTAACAAAGTCTCCCTTCCTGTCCAATTCACACTCCCACTGCTCACACAGAAAACACACTTTTGGACACTCCATCACACAGGCTAATTAGTTCCTCCTTTCATTAGAGCCTCCATTTAGTGCCAAGCTTCTCTGTCTGTAACCTCAGGTGCAGAGCGTACTGTCTGATACTCTGTCAATGTCAATGAACAGGAATTCTCTGTGACTGGGACCGAGGAGATTGTGTCACTAAATCATAATTAAGTGCAGAAAATCCCTGACAGATGTCAGTAATTCAAGAATGAAACAGAGTGAATTTGTCCCACTTGCTCTTTTTATTTTGACCTCCTTATCCCCAACAAAATCCAGCAGGTGTTCCTTTCTCTCGAGTTGAATTCTGTACATTTCACCTCCCCAATGGAAGTCAGTGGCATTATAAGAAAGTGCAGCGCTTGAATGAACAAGCTGATTTTTTTCCTGAAATGTTGCATTGTTCGAATGTGACTCTTGTTGTCAACAGCAAGAGTTCCCAGGAAAGCTGAAAGGCTTTTCTGCTGTCACACTGCAACCCTTGTGCTTTCTGTGAATAGTTTTGTCTGCATCCTGCATCTTATCAGCCAAAAGGAAGGGACCCTGCGCCTTGAATCTCCACAGGGCTTACTATTCCTGTTTGTCAAGAAAGAAACATTGTCCTTCTTTATTGTGGAAAAGTAATTATTTTCTCCCTTGACCTCTGACCACCAACATAGCCATTCATATAACATTGACAACGCATAGACCCCACAATATACTTACAGGAAGTGGCAGAATTTAAACTATTTCCTGCTGCCTTAAAGGGACATTTTACACATCAAGGTCTGTTTACTGTTCTTGGGGTGTACCACTGCATATGTGAAACAAGTTGTATAAGGTCTTTTGTGGTTTCAGAGGGAGTTAGAAAGAAGTGAGGTTAACAGACCTCTGTAGCCTGGTCCTCGACTCTGCTTGATGCCAGCGGCTCACGGCTATATTAGCCACTACTAGCATAACACACCAGAATCTCGACCGCACTGCTGACGGCCCAATTGCATCATAGGTAATGTAGGCGCCATGTTTCAGTGTAATGCCAAATCGGTGCCAGAAAAAAAAATTGCCATAAACATCTAATATCTAAATATATTAAGTTTCCTTCCACAAGAAATAATTTGCCCGTGAGACAAGAAGACAATGAAAATATGGCCCCTGTTTTCTCTTGTTTGTTTACACACTACTCACCTTCAGCCTTCATGTAGTGCACCGAGTAAGCAATAACTTTATCCGAGTTATACAGAGGCCTGTCCCAAGCCAGAAGAATGGCGGAGCTTGACACGGTGTCAGCTCTTAAATTTCTTGGAGCACTCGGCCGATCCTCAGACATGACCACAATGAGCCTCGCCATAGAGAGGACCGATCCCTGCTCGTTCTCTGCCTGGCACTGGTAGATGGCATCGTCCTCTGGAATTATCTGGTTGATGACCAGTTTGCTGCGGCACACAGACACACACAGATGAAGAGAATGCACACAGATGGCTTCATCCAGACGCTCTTTCGCAAGAGTGTTGTCATTCTATAATTACCCTTAACAAGCACTGACAACTGAATAAGGAGCAGGGGCAAATTACAGGGAAACCCAACTAAAACCCCATTTGAAATGCTGTAAATTATTCAGTTTCCTTTCTACTGTAAGGACAGAAGTGAATTATTTATTCAAATAGTTTTGTGATTGGCCAACAAAGACTGATAAATAAGTGTTTCCTGGTAAAAGGGAGTTAGGGTTCCTGTTTTCATTATACATTCATACATTTGACTTGTCATAACAGGGATTTGTGGATCTCAGGAATTGTCCTTCAAATGAAGAGAAAGATACCTGTTGTACATCTTGATGCGACCATTGGAGTGAACTTTTTCTCCATTCTTGAGCCAAGTGATTTGAGGCGTTGGTACTCCTTCAGCATGGCACACAAAGCGGGCAGTGCCGGCACGTGGACGGGTCAGGCTCTCCGGCCACTCAACCAAGGAAGGTGGTGCTTTAGAAAAACAACATCAATGAGAATATATAACAATACGTTTTTAAAATTATAAATACAAAATCCACACATTTACAGCCAAACTATTGTATACTGTATATCTTTACCTAACACAGTGACATTAGCTGAAGCGACAGTATAGTTTCGCGTGCCGGGAGTGGTGGCTCTACACATATAGACTCCTCCATGCTGGGGCTTGATGTCTGTGATAATGAGGTTGCCGTTTCCCAACACTTTGGTGCTGTAAACATCAATGGACTTGCTGTCCGCTCGGCTCCAGGAGATGATGGGTCGGGGATTGCCTGTGGCCATGCACTCCAGGATGGCATTCTGGTGCAGCGACACTGAAATGTTCTGTGGCCCGACAATGATGTGTGGCCTCTGGGGAAGCTGGGGGCTGGGGGCTGCAGAGAGAGAGAGGAAGAGGGGGAGGAAGACAGGTTTATTGCATGTGGTGTGATGTCATGGATATCATGCTATCTTTGTCCCTTTAGCAGTTAATGTCTACTGCAATACTGATGGATATTTCACTACTCAAACTGTGTATTGATGCCCTTAACACAACACATCTGCAAAAAGAGAGCTGGCTGACATACCCGGGGTGACAGTGAGGGTGGCCTCTGTGCTTCGGCGGCGGCTGGCAATGTTGGTGGCAATGCAGCGGTAATTTCCAGCATCTGCCCGCTGCACGGCGTGGATCTGAAGAACACCGTTGGGCAGGACTGTGATTCTGGATGAGAGAGACACACAGATAAGATACAGCATTTATAACACTTTTGGATTATCAAATACTAACAACTGTTAATGGTAAAGAGCGGTCACAGATTATATTTCACGTCTCGCCTCAAAAAAACTCTGCTGTCCAGTAAGTATGCGGAAAATGAATACGTTGAAGTTAAACTGAAAACAACAAGTGAATACCTTTCAGTGGCAAGGGGTAATGTGACCCGATTGAACTCCCAAGTGATGATTGGAGGAGGGTGTGCACTGATTTTGCAGGATAACCTGGCGACTGAGCCTTGAGTTACC
This sequence comes from Dicentrarchus labrax, assembly GCF_905237075.1. NCBI lineage: Eukaryota > Metazoa > Chordata > Actinopteri > Moronidae > Dicentrarchus > Dicentrarchus labrax. Next base: position 18,440,098 of record NW_026136719.1, on the reverse strand, counting down.
ACTATTGACGTCGGCTGGATTGCAAAAGCGGAGATACCTGCAGAAAAACAGAGCAACAGGAGACAACTTTTAATATACATTTAATGTTCAGTAGTACTACTGCAACATGTTCTTTCTTCTACAATGTATTTTTCTTGTGTGTCAGAAGGAGATGGAATAGTAGTCTCAGTAAATATATGGTTTACATCTTAGTATTGAGTAAGAGGTGATCATTATCTCACTTGATTATTAACGACTGGTTTATTGTAACAAAGCAACATTTATTAACTTCTTCAGCCAGCTATTGAAGTTGTAGATCTACTAAAAAGCAATTAAAGGGAGAATTGGCCCCGATGTAAAGCCTCTACTAACACACACAACTGTCTTGTATAGTACAATTCTTTCCCATAACAAGAAGATATTCATGTTTTTATCTCTAACATGTAGTCTTTTTGAGATAAAGTCACAGGAAATTCCTTTCCTTTGAAGTGTTTCTTTATTGTGTTGTATTTTGCTCAATGAGTTGCCACAAAACTTGCATTGACATTCAACTAAAGCCCATTAGAAGCTTAAGCCAGTACATGAAATCAGTAAAAAGCCCTACACAACCGGACAGTTTCCAATCTAAAGCAAGGTCATCTTATTATATAGTTCTGAACGGCTGCTCTCCTTTTCCAAAAATATTGATGTATTTCAGACGTCCATCCATCTCAAGTCAGATCCAGTGGATGTCAGAAAACAGAGATGCCTAACACCTAAAGCTACAGACCTGCTGAGTGCTGTAGGAAGGCGATGACTAGAGTGAAACAGCTACATCCTGCGTGGATTGGGTTTCCCTGAAACTGAGCTGTTGTCAGCCACCATCTGAGCAGCAAGCAATTGAGGCCCAACGTGAACTACAATAAGGCCTTTTATAGTGAAGCAACCCGCCAACAGAAGTGGATGCATTTATAATGATTTAAGTTGTTTTAGCCCTTTATGTTAATAAATGCCCTCTTTGACAGTGGTTCCTTGTGGGCCGTAAAAGTCCTAAAAGCCATTAAGGTCACCCCCCCGAATGCTGAAACAGCTTCAGAAGCCTGAGGTCAATCATTTATTACAAGAAATCAATCGCACTGCTGTTCGTGCTAGAGAGCAAATATTGAGATTACCAAAAAACAGTAGGCATCACAGCACGCTAACATTTGATCCATTATCATAAATATATTAAATTATCCATGGAACAGCGGTGAACAAATCAATAGATTGTAAAGGATTTTTTCAATAGACCAGAAAAATAATGTTCTATAACTATCACCTGTTAACAAACACAGTATGGTGCTCTTTAACCTCCGTGCACACATCCAGAGCTTCTTCTGCTGCAGTGAGCCATCAGCACTCAGCAAAGAAGAAACAGAAAGGAGCAGGAAGCAGGGCATCAAGTTGAAACCACGTCTGTCAAGTATTCAGAGCGAAAGACATCCAAAAAAACTAAGGTGCTAAGCAGCAGGAGAACTCTGACTACCAAAAACATTCAGTGAGTTATGACTTTTACACAACTTGCCATCAAATCAGGCTGACACTTGTGGAGGAATGAGCACCGCATTGTGACCAAGTTAAGAGTGACAGTTTTAGTTGTTGTGAATTATTAAGAAACTCATTTGTATTTCTGATTATGAGATCATTTTAAAAAGGAAATTATTGATTCATCATAACTAATAACCCTGTTGTAGTTAAGTAAGTGTATTTTTTTCTTCCACTGCCATGGTGCTGTCATGGAGTGTGATACAAGGGACTTAAAATAATTATTTATCAAAATGACTGTTTATTACACTTCCCTTTCAGACTGTGTGAGAAGATTCTATCTATCTGTCAGTCTCTATCGTTCTTGTTGGACAAGGGGAAAACTGTCGTCACCATCAGATCCTTTTGCCACTGACACATTTAATCAAATTAGTCCTGAGCTGTTGCCCTCTTAGCTCCACTGTGGTTGTTTGATGTGAACACAGAAGCAGGGAGAGGCATTCAAACCCCCCTCCTACACAAACCCACTTTCACCCCCCCCCCACACACACACACACACTCCCTCCCATGTTAATGCAGGCTTTTACAAAAATGCCATTAATATGTTGAAGTGATATGGCTGCAGGGCATGTGAAATGCACTGATCCTCTGCCTCACTACTTTGCCTTTCCATTCAGTCAAATGATGCTGGATTGACAAACAGTGGGATAATCATTGATTATTGATAAACTACTAAGACAAGGTGGAAAATCTATAAGTGCTAGGGCTTGTCGAGCATTGGCCAGAGTTCTCCCGGCTGAAAATAGAAGGCTGACCTTCTGCTTTGAACCATGATGTGATGAGGGGCATCTAATGTGCAGATGAAATGATCAAGGCAAGCACGCAAAGCTCTTTGTGATTTACTTTAATTATCTGCATTAACTCATTCAGCCATCTTCTCTTTGTGTTGTTATTCAAACCAACAAGTTTCTCATTTTTCACAGACCTTTGGTCTTGTTTACCATTTCAGCCTTTTTAACTCAAACACACAATAAATGCCTCAGCAATTATTCCCCAAAAGCATGAAGAAACCTTTCTGACAATCTGGCCTTCCCAACAATCTCACCTCTGACCTCCACAAATCCTTGCTATCACCCCACTCAGGCAGAGCCCTGCAAGACCACCCGAAACTGCTGGTCACTGATGCCCTACAAACTGCCTAGAAGTCACTCAGTTTGATCTCCAGCTGCATCATTTTCAAATGCTGTTTTGTAATAATATCCTTTACTGTTGTATGGATGACATCTACCGTTTCCTGCTAACAAATAAAACAATATATGCGGCCCAGCTGCTACGAGACATTATATCACAGCTAGAATGGAATACGATATGATGAATTTAAAAACTGTCTCGGCACAGGAGTCTTTTTCCTTCTCTATCAGTCGGTAATGAGAGAAGCATTAGTATAATGGCAATGCACAAAAGCTGTGGCATGTTGAATCACAAAGTTAAAACTGATTGCATGCTTGATGTAAAGTGACAGTAATGTCCAAAGTTCAAAATAAAAATATCTAAATACTGTCTGTCATGCCATTGTGGTTTATTACGTTCTCCCTACAGTCCAAACTAAACCTGAAGAGTGAAGCTGTAGTTGCCTCACTTCAACTTGCAACAGATGGGCCTGCTGATGCCAGCAGCTCAACAAACTGAAGGTCAGTGGACAGGTCAGGCCAAACAAAGGTTCCCTTACAAATACCATGCATTAGTTCAGACTGCTCTCCTCTCCCATTACTGTGGTCAGTTTATCTGCCTGCACACAGCACAGTCTACCTGCATGTTGATTTCTTTGAGAGAAATATGTGTATGTAACCTAAAGTGTGTAATTCTTATTCAGGTAAGGGAACATACTCTTGTTATCTTCCTCCCACATCCTCAGTGACACTGAAGTTCCAGGACAAGATATTATCATGGAAGTGCTGTTTCGCGAAATCCCAATGCAGAAATTACTCTTAAGTAAACCAAATCCTACTGAAAAGGAACAATCTGAGAAAACTGCCACATCTTCAGCTTTCTAAGAAATGGAAACCTTGAAAGTGACTGAAGTTGGAATTTGTGTTCTGTTTTGCTATGATCAGCTAGCTCATATCTGGAAGGCAATGATGTCCCCAACCACCCCACAGGGTCCAATCTTTTAGGGAAGACATTAAAATTGATCATCCTCTCCTCGTCCCACAGGCTGCACCCTGTATTGATGGCCTTCAGCATCAGGAGGCCAATGAAAAACCTTCACAGAAACAACCTTGAAAAGTTTTCCATGTACTCTTATGAGTCCTATTCCTGTGAGTATACCAACATAAGGTAATTTTACATTTACTCATTACACAGCTACTACTGAAAAACACTGCTATTCAATTGAGTGATGAATCCTTTACTATGTTAAGTGACCTAAATGAACATAAATAAAAGGATCTGGGGGTAAAAAAAAGAGGGCTGATAAGCGAGAAGGAGAAGAATGCAGAGCTGAATAAGCCCACAAATCAATCACTCGCTGGCTGGCAGATGTGCTGCTGCTACACACAGGCTGCAGGACAGTCAAGTGACCACTGGCCTGGCTAAACAAAGAACTATTCCCATGAGCAGCGTGACCTCTCAAAGCACCGACCGGGCGGTGGGGGAGCGGTGTTGGAAGGAGTATTCATCCCCTCCTCCAATCCCTTATCTCTGCCACAAAGTTTTCCAATCACTCAACAGCAAACCTCCACTCACCACAGACAGTGGCTTTATTGTCCTTAATCTCCATATCAGAACATAGAGTTGAAAAAGTCAATCTGTAAATAGCTATACATTCTGTGTAAAAAACAAAAATTGTATCCTTTGCCATGGCATATTAGTAAAAAAAGGCAGGTAACAAAATACAAGTAGTGTTATACAATTAGAGATAACAGAGAGAAAGATGCTCATAAAAAAACCAAAGTAGACCCATTGATGACTATTGCAGCAACTGATAAAACTAGATGAACCTCCAGCATTATTGTAGGAAAGATTTAAGTCCTGTGCTCGGGCTCACCGCCCTCCATCTATTGAACAATTTAAAGAAACCTTTGACCTCTGGGCCTGCCGTTCAGGGGAACCATGGTAACCTTTCGTGTCCAGCAGAGGAGAAAAACAAGATTCCAGGCTTTGAGTTTACTCACTTAAGGCCATCTCATTCATCCACACCACAGCTCACACTGTGCGAAGTTTGCTTTTGTCTTATTGGGGTTTCTAATTGTGCATTCCTTAGCAACTTAAAATAATGCTGCGGTCCTGGCCTGGCCTGGCTGCCTATGGACACACCAGTAAGGTAAAATAAACTTTGTAAGTGAACAGCAGCAGCTCCTGCAAGTACCTCCTCCAAGGCTCCTTCTGCTCTCAGCTTTAACCATGAATAGTAGTGAGCATAAGATATGCATCTGTATCAGAGCTAGAAACAAAACACCAAAAGGTACTTACTTTGCTTTATTATTCTTATAGTACTTGGACTACACTGCCTAAAATATAGTATTTCTACAATAAACTGTCTAGTAGCTTATTGCTATCATATATAGGTATATAGCTATCATTTCCACTATAAACGTTATAGTTCTCAGTTGTCATATTGTATTTGGGAAAGAGACATCAGCACCCTGAGCTGAGGTATCAGAATGTGTATGATCAGAGAAACGGTCAGATTGGTGCCTCCCTAAAACAGATACTGTTCTGGATGACAGCTGCAAATGAAGTGGTACAAAACAAGCACTTGACTGAATCACTTTTCATCTCTCAACAACAACTACAAACACCTCTTAAGCTTATCATTATATCATGTTGGAAACAAATACAACAAGGTAATTATAAATAAATACAGTCCACTGCATTAGTGGGAAAGCAACAAATAAAGTTATGTATCTACTTTCTCCGAGGTTGACCAGACCTCCTCAACTTCAACTGTTACTGGAATTGTTGTCATTTCCCCAGAAACCTAATTTCACCTTGTTGTACAGCATCAATAATGCCAATGTACAACAGAGCATTACCATTAGAGACTCATCCGTGTTTGTTCTTAACTACCAACATATCTGAAACCAACATGGGGTCCTCAAATGAGCCATGCTTGTAAAGGTTCATGACAAATTTGACAGTCACACTGTTTTCATGCCTAATGTACCAGCAATCAAAAGGGTAGCCAACTCAGGAGGCAATCTCTTTCCTGAAATCCCCATCTATCTGAAGTCTATTGACAAAAGTCACATGGTGAGGCTCAAGTGTCGCATTCCTTTTCATCAGGGCCAAATCCCTTCTCACCTTTGTGCTTTAGCAACACAATGTTTAAGGTTACCCTCCATCACAATCACATTCCTCAACAGAACAACGAGCAGGTCCACGGTTTCAACGTACGAGCATAGGATTAAAAAGCTCACAATGGGTACCATCCCAACACTGGAGACATAAAACATTCTTACTGTCGTTCTGTTCTGTTATTTGAACTAAGCTCTTGACAGGATATGGTAGCATGACTGATAAAGATATAGGGGTATCTAATCGGCTCTGGAAAGGAGGTACTGAGGCTCCACACATGTTACACCATCCACCTTCCAGCTGAGAAATTAACATGTGAAAAGACCTCAAGACACAGTGACACTTGGATCAAAATGTTCAAAATAAAAACAAATTCACATCGACAAATTCACATCTCTAATTAAAATACATCACAGACAAATGACCAATGCCAAACACTCTGAGCATGCTACTGGAAGGTCAACATCATGCTGTTTCATGAGGAGTACCACCCTGACCTTTAAATCAAAACGTAAACTTACTTACAATCAATCTCTGATCTTTAACTTTTACAATTAATGTAATTAGCCTTGCAGTAGCAACAGGTCCAGCTGTTCTGTCCACTGATATCAGGACAAACAATTGCCCCTAAAAGAAACTCTTTTCTTCTGTGAGCATGGGGGGGAGGCAACTAGACAAAAACGGTCAGAGGGAAAAGCTTTTCACTCTTTCACCAGAGTAGTGAGGCAGATAACAATGCAAAGCCTCCAGCCCCTACTGACCTGGCAAGACCTGCAATAAAGTTTGGTCATTTAGACACTCAGGGTAAGGCAGTGGTACTGGGAAACGGCAATTCACATTTGTGTGTCTGTGCGTATGTGTGCGTGCACACCACTCGCGACAACCCCCACTGCTACCTCTGTGTCCTTCAACTGAGCATTTCTCAGGTATGTGCAAACTTTATGAGCTTCCAGATAGACCCTCAAGCGGGTCTAAGTGCCATTTTAAAACAAACTAGTAAAGCTTACTGGCAGCCTTTATCACCTCTTAACTTCAAACTATAAAGCAGGTAAACTACTCAATTAATTAATAAAACTACATATACTTTTTAAGCACCCGAAAATTAAAGAGATCTCTACCAGTGAGCATAGCATGTAGTTAAAGCTTCAAAATAATTAATGTACAGTGGCTGAAAAAACCTAACGACTGTTATTTAACTCACACTAATTACACTCAATTTGTCCATAAATTTAACATAAAATTAAATTTCAGCACCTTGCACGCAATTCTAAAAATGCATGTTTGAGTACAGATGGGAATGCATTGCCAGCAGGGCAACAGTGTTAACATGCATGCTGCAAAAGTGGCACAGCAAGACACATGGCCCGTGGTGTAGGAGGAGGGGATATAAGGTCCCAAAAGACCAACTCTGCCTGAAGCTCTCCCCCCTTAAAATATGAGGCCAACTCGCACAGCACTGGAGGAGAAAGCATTCCAAAAGAACAATTCCTCAAGCGATCAGGGTGCAATAACATGAAAGCCTCAGCTTGTGAATAGGGGTCATCTTCTCTTTAGCATTGGAGAGCCAGTATCCTGGACAGCTCCTAACCTTTCAAATCTGCTGCTCCTTCATTAACACACCAATGGTCCAAACAGCTTCTTCCTTTTCTGGGGTTTGGGCTTTAGGCTTTTGAAGACTTTGTCGCTCTTCCTCCAGTATTACTACCAGAGCAGCACCAAACGCAACACTGAGCATCAAAAAAAATAATAAATCAAATAAAACAGTAAAGTGTGGACGATTCATGCAGGGAGATGTGAATGAATCAGTGAGTAGTGTAAGTAAATTGCAGCAAACAGCCAGAATAAAGACATTTGACTCGAACATGATATCCATCATACAGCACATCACATGTCCTCCACACTGTTACACTTCCAGCATGATACTCACTTGCGATTGTAAGACGGGCTTTCTGGCTCAGGATTGCACCATACTTGTTCTGAGCAAGGCACTGATAGAGCCCTTCATCTGATTTGTCTCCTCTTCTGCTCTCCACCTCTGAAATATAAAGGGAGCCATTGGAGAGTCGGTACACCCGCTCGTTCTCCAAAACATTTACTCCATTCTTGAGCCATCTGACGTCGATGGGTGACTCTCCATGCGCCTGACAGTCCAAAATAACAGCGTCTCGCCGCATGACAGTGACATCATGGGGCTCCTTGATGAAAAATAACTCACTAAAGCATAAAACACCTGTAGAAAGAGAGAGAAAGAAGCTCATGAGGAGTGAAGGTGGTTACCAGCATGGGGCCTTCTGTCAGAGCAGAGGGACACAGCACTAACAGGAGTCTAGTAAAAACATTTATGCACTCATCTAACTAGGGCTAAAAGTGATTTAAAAGGTGAATTTTAAATCAGTCTGCATGTGTTTTGGCTTTCCGGAGGAGTCTGTAATTACGCTTATTGGAGGCTGTGGCTCATTATCTCTGGGTGGGTATTATCAGTGTTTATAGTCTCAGACTGATACAAGTGTGACACATTAAAACTCCTACAAAGGTGAGAGATCAATCAATCACAATGCTAGCAGGCAGGAGGTCTACAGTCCTGTACAGTAATCACATTGTAGCTTCATAAAGTCTTTCCCGCTCCACTTTAATCCAATTACTCATGGCTCATAAAGTCACCAGCTGAAGGTGGAACAGTCGATCCTAAAAGAGCCTTTAGTTGAAACAGACCCCTTTTACTGAACTCTCAGCAAGAGCATTACGTAATGTTTCATTAATGTGACCTTTGTGGACCAAATAGAGAGACAGGGTGTCATCCCTAAAAGGCTATAATTCAATAATCAACTAAATACACTGCAGGGTCAAAAGCAACAACAACAACAACAACAAGCTGCAACTATGTGACCAGGATTTCCTCCCAAATGAAAGGGAGGAACCATTCAAGCCTGGCCACACTATGCATCTTTCATCACCTGCACCAGCTGATACGAGATGTATTGATTTTGTATTAGTAGATTCACACTGCTGATCTCTCATTTTACCTCTGTAATTAGACAATCCTGGTTAGAAGATCACAGAGTCAGACTCTTGCTGGCTAAATACTTACATTATAAATACTCAGCTACTCAATACAATAATTACCATATGGCATACATAATAAATGAGGGCAGCATGATGTGATAAAAACATCATGTTGTGATTATTTTAATAGATATTGCTAGTGTGGGAATAATCATTTTTGCATCACACATTTCATTTTCACTAAACAAAAATAATAAAATCATGATCATGTGAAGTTTTTGGGGGGTCTGTACCCTCTGTGTTTCCTAAATTTGGAGGACAAGATTTGTAGACCAGGACATCTCTGCAGCACTACAGTATTTCATTATTATACTGTTATATTGTTATATTATACTGTCATCTTTATCAAAGCATATTACAGCTTCTGCAATATGTATAATGCACTGGGTCATACTGCGATTTCCATAATATTTCTATTAATTATGCAGCCCTTTAAACATACCCCACTCATATTTTGGCACAGCCCTGTCATACCCTCAATAGTAATTATATTTATATTTTAACTGTACAACAGTGTTTGTATTGAAGTAACTTTAGCTACAGCTTCAATTTAACTTTTAAAATACTTAATTAGAGCTGGTTAAATTGAACTGGTGATAAACATTATAACCATGGACACAATTAACACCAGACAAATTGCAGGTTAAAATAAACAAGACAAAAAATAAAATGTAACGTTAACGTTAATAAATATATTAAGTTAACCTCTAACAGCTGAAAGAAATGGCAGTTTGAAAGTTAACTGACAGTTAAAACAGGACAGTTTCTCACTCAGTCAGGCGATAATTTATCGTGTCGTTTAACTTAAATAAAACATTCATTTATCGATACATGTAAATGTAAAAACTGTAATTTATTCGGTTTTATTTTGTGATAAACGTCACAAGTCAGCTTTAAACCGTTAAATTACAGAGGAGCATTAACGGTCAACGGTCCAACGGTCCAACGTCTACAGGTTACGGTCAGTCACAGAGATGTTACCGAGCACTTACTCACTGTTTTATCTCTCTCATTAAATATATATATATATTAAATATCACTGAAAAACGCTCCTTACCTGAGATTGGAAGAAAGACGACAACCCACAGCAAGCGCTGATATAATTTCCCTTTCACAGGCGCCATTTACATGAATTGTCCGTGCATGCTAGCTACTCTCTCATAGTTGTTTCCTCCGGATGAACTGCGTTGCTACTGAGGAGGAGGAGGAGGACTGGTGTTGGGAGCTGCAGGAGTATAGTTTCCCTCCTCTGGGATGGACATTGTCAATTAATCGCTCTCTCTGTGGGACTCAATAAAGTTTTTAAGTCCGACGCCACCTAGCGTTAGTTAGTGGGGCACAGAGAGGGGACAGCTCTGCCCTGTGGACCTCCAGCAGCCACCATGAGCCCTGATTCACTAGTAAGCTTTTATTTAATTAAATATATATTATGAAAAATTTTAAATAAAAGTTCTGCATTGGAACCATTGAGGTATAGCAAAGGTTGCATCCTGGATACTAACGTTATATATATGTATGTATATGTTTTTATGTATGTATGTTTTTATGTTCTGTATAAAGATGATTGTTTTACATGTTTTATATTATGCGTTTTATTGTATAACTGATCTGTTTTATCCGTAGGGTACCATTGTAAATGATCTATCTATCTATCTATCTATCTATCTATCTATCTATCTATCTATCTATCTATCTATCTATCTCTATTATTATATCTAACACTAGCATCTGACTGCTTCATCTTTCTTTTGGGTATCACGCTTTGGTTGTTTTTTCTTTGTTTTTTAAACATATCTCATATTGAATGTAATATACAGTGTTTATCTGGACATATAGTGGAGTAAAAAGTGTAACATTTTCCTCTGAATCTAGTCTAGATTAGACCAGATTAACCTGCCCCACTTTCCCCTTGCTTGTGGTTACGTGTTTAGATACAAATCGATTTTGTATTTATGTACATTTTCACACACAATGCCCCTTTATAAGATAAGACAGGTAATAGTATTGGTGTTGATATTATGCTTTAATAGTTCACATTTACAAAACCAATTCCTAATCAATCAAATAAGCACAAACTATTTGAATCATAAATATGGGGCCTTCAGTTGCCAATCCAGCGCAGTCATTTAATATGCAATTTTAAATATGTCAGTCTATGACACAGAACAGGCTGAAAAATACCCTTTTTTCACTACAAAATATGTAACATTTAAGTTAAATAATCCTCCTTAAAACACCCACTTTAGTTTAGTCAGTGCTATAATTGGTGTTGATACTAGGGGCTTTGTATCAATAACTTTAAGATCAGATCAGTCATGTTTTTTTTTTTCTGTATAATGTGGGCCTGACATCAAAGCCCTGCCTGACCCATGATGGATGCTTCTGTACATTTTAGAACAATGGGAGTTCAACACTCGCACACCATTTCACCTGCCCCACCAAGACCCTTTCACTTTCCCTTATCAATACAGTGGCGCCGTATTGATGAGATCAGATCCCTCAGCATCAGAGCCGAACTGCACACCAAATGGTCTTCACAGAATGTTAATGGAAATGAGTTTGTCTCTTGTCCTTTAAAACTGGACCCTGCAATTACGAGGAAGCATTGATAGGAGCAGGACAGCTGCTGTGTCAATGTCGATATTGATCCGATGTCCATCACTTATTGTGCAGCGAGATCCAACCCCCCTCCCTCCCACGGTCCTCGCCCCTCCCTCTGTGAACCTTTATTCAGCAGCAGGACCGCAGCCCAGCTGTGATGTCCAGTCAGTCAGAAAAGGGAAAAAACCACTAAGTGCTGATTCAGTCACTCCCCCCTTTTATTATATTTGTGATTATAAACTATGGAGGGAAACATTCAAACTACCTCAATAAACTGAATTTGAGCCACGTGTTTTATTTATGTGTTCATTTCCCCAGAACAAATTCAGTAAAAAAGTGATAAAAAAGAGGAATTAATCTTTGTCATCATCATGATTTTCTTCACTTTTAAACACTGGGTGCCATCTTTTCCCTTAATTTGAAACATATTTAGTTTTAATTTGATAACTAAGTAACTTTATTCAGATAACAAGTAACACAGTTTTAAAATCAGTTTTAAGAGGCTTCTCACATTAATTATAGGATCTTATGTTGTTATCAACATGAAGAAATGAGCAAAAATATCTTAATATAAAGGTCAATTATAATATTTACTGCTAAGAAAATTCCCACATTAATTCCAATAATAGCCTCAAGATATTATCCAATTAATCAAAATAAAAAATCCAACCTCTTCGACCACATGCTGTGAACGGGGGCTCCTCTCTTACATAACGTGAGAAAGTGAGAGCCTCATTCATGGTCAGCAGGGCTTTCCCCAGGGTGTTTAATTAATCAGGAATTCAGATTCGGCACCTGCCAATATGGAACAGTTTGTGGGTGGAGTGATGGCCGGCCAGCATGTGAACTCTCAGGCCGGATCAATGCAGTTAAAGTCATTATCAGGTTATGAATGTTGGTGAGGTTGTGGGTAAAGGGGACCGGCTGCCATTGGCCGAGGCCTGTGCCTTCCTGCTACCACACATGCCCATCCCCACTGACCCCAGAGGTGTCCAAAAGGCCGGCCTGAATCCCTGTGTGACCTTTCCACTGACCCCCGTGGAGGGGAGGGGGTTTTTTTTAGGGTCACAACAGGGGGGTTGTGGAGAAATTAGGACTGTAGCTGTTGAGCTGAATCACACAAAAGACTCAGAGCAGAGAGATGTAGTCCTCTGCCCACAGACCCTGCTCCTATTCACATCTCACACTACATAAGAATGAGTGCCGACTGTAGGTCAGCAGGAACACAGGAAACATCTCAGATTCATATTTGGCTACAGATAAATTAGCTTGAGACTAACAGTCTGTCTTTTCAGCTCTGCTGTGCAGTGAAATGTAGTTTAGAATAAATCCCTCAATGAAACCCATGAAAGAGAAACAACAGCTGGACCTAAAGAAGAACCGAAAGAGGAGAGCTGATGTTTCACTGCCAATATGATTTAAAACAAACGATTGTGTTTGTCAGATGTAAGTTTAAAAGTTAGGTGATGTCCCTCAAGAAGGAAGAGTTCAATGTGTTTTATCTCCCCCAGCTGGAACAGTTCAGTACTACAAACACCTAATTGTTTGCAGGCCACAAGAATGTGTGTGCTGCCACAAACAGAGACAACACATCTCTGGAATGAGTCGAAGACATTAAAAGATATTCTGAAATAACGGAAGCAAAACATCAGTAACAGGTGTAAAGAATAAAATGTCAAAGGATGTTTTATTACATAAAATCATAAATCAGTGGGAGAGGATGGAAAGAAATATTGTTTCTACATTGATGCCTCGTTAGAAACACAAACTAGTAGTACTACTACTAGAATCTTTTTAATGATTAAGTGACTTTAATCTGATTATAGTCACATGTTTTGTACCTCTATTATTATTTATGAATAGATATCTAATATTCTCACTCGGTAAATGAGCCAACACAACTCGTCATCAGAAACAAGACTGAGTTTATGTTTGTGTTGAAACTGCAAACATGTTTTCTCTGTGAATAGTTAAGAAAACTGGGAAACACTTCCTATTTATCATTTATAAGCAGTTTATTTGATAAATGGTTTGTAACAGTTATTCATGTTGTACCTGATATAAGGACGTGTTTCTTAATTTACAATATTAGTCAGCAATTGAAACTTCTTCATTCTGTATCGGTTTATATTCCAGCATCTACTTATTTATTTATGGGTTACTTAAATCTGCTTACAACTGCAGTAGTACGTTATAAACAATTTATTTATTGTTTATATACCTCTCATAAATGCTAAATAAGTGGAATTAAGGTGAAGTGATACTGAGAAATAATCAGAAATCTTTAAAAAAGTGAACACATTTGAAGTTGCAGTCAATGCCTTTACAGTATTTGGGTACAATTCATCAAATCAATGAAAAAAAAAACTGTAATAAAAATGAAAAAGTAAACGCACATAAGAAAACACTGAAAACGGAAACACCTGTATAAGGGAAAGACATGGAGACACTGGATGATTGTTTTTATATTTCTTTATTTTTCAAATATATTTAATTTGGTGAGCTATAGGTCATCAAATTGGGATTTAACAGCTACAGTTCATTCCACCCTTTAAACTGTTGTATATATGTTGCATGCATGTTGTTGTTGTTGTTGTTGTAATGCACTTATAGGTGTTAAAATTAAAGTCTACTATAACAAAACTTGATATATCAGAAATAAATTGTTGATCTATTCATGATTCTTCAGTAGACAACAATACATGTATAACAGTACTTCCATTTAGAGATTAGAACATCAATAAACAATCAAAGTCTACAATACATTACAAACAAAGGCCTCTGTATTTAACTTTAAATAGAAGTGAAAGAAGAGAATGTGCTTATTTTCAGCAATGTTCACATGTAAACATTTAAACACATGTGCATGAAGCATAGGATAATTTTCCTAAAAGAACGATTGAAGCAGTCTGCAGGTAACAGATTGGCAAAGATTCAGACAGTTCAGAAGTAAGACTCATCGATATTAACAAAGTGCTTCACTTTATAAAAGCATAAGTATAAAATTGTGTCGTCAGAGACAAGAAACCAGCCCACAATATCTTTCTTTATCAACGCCCTGTAAACATGGCAGGTAGTGTAAACACATGTTTTACCATTCAGAAAATGTTAAAACTCACTGCTTAAGTACAGTTACTTTCCTACTAAGGTATTACAAGTGATTACTCATTTTTGAAAACAGACAATAATCTGTACACATTTTTGACAACCAGCAAAACAATTTCTAAAGTTGTACTCTTAAAAATAGAGCACTGTGCTGCAATTAGACACCCATGATGAGTAGAAGAAAACAAAATGATATCACTCATTGACAAAAAGGCAACAAAACATAATATTTAACACACTGTATGCAAATTGTATGATAAAGTCAGTCTGTTGGATAACGTTTTCTATAAGCTACTGGCCAGGAGATATATTGTTTATACACATTGATCTATTCCTCTGATACACAAAGAGTCAGTGTTGAACTTGAGTATGAGTGGCTACCGATTATAAATTAAAAAAAGGTAATATGTAGAGGTGCACCAATTATTTGTCAATTTGAGTCGCTTTTAACAGCTCGAATCAATGCTTCATCGTTTTGTAGAAGGCATTATTAAATTATAGTTGTATGTACAGGATATTCATATAACAAAATCAAGTGATACTCAATCATCTTATGTCAATATGTACAATTATGCATAGTATTTCAGCACAATCTAATAATGCATGTAGTCTCTGGATCTGTGGACTACACAGATACAAACCACAGTATAATTAGTTCAGCCTGTTACTGGTCCTGGTATTGGTACATCACTACTGTACTGATTAAATGACAAACTTACTTTAAGTGTGGTTGCTCGAATATAAACTGCAGATTTGACTGCTACCTGCTGCCTTTGAGGTGCATATATTTGGGATTTGCATCAGTGTTTCTAGTATGATGGAATGAAAAATGTATTATTATGTATAGAATTTAAATGATAGGAAAAATAGAGAGTAAATATCTTCACATATGTTTTGTTTAGGTTGAATTGCCAAATTATCATTCAGCCCAAATTAACCTAATTTCTTTAAAAATTAGATGTTTTTTGTTACACAGTATATAGCTTTGCATTCTTGCTTTGTAAACTTTAGAACACACGGAGTGATTAAATACCTCTGTCACTCCAGATTTAATGTCCTCCGCGTGTGCCTCCAAAGAGGACCATGTGAAGGTTGTGTGACCGTCCTTCATCTGTCACACAGCTGGCAGGTTAAGACCAGAGTCTGATGCACAGCTTGTTTCTTACGTCAACTTCACCACATCGTGCTGCTTTACTCTGATCGGTAAGTAATCAGTTCAGCTCTTCTACCTTCAGAAGCACTAATCCACACCGTCGAAGCCTTGTGCGTTCTCGATGGCGATGTGAAGTTTCTCCCTCAACTCCTCAAAAGACTCATAAGGAGGCAGGTCCAGTCGATTGAAGCTTTAGCAGGTGAAATTAAAGACAGTAAGAGAATATAAGTAAAAGAAAAATCACATCAAAGCCTTTAGTATTGCACCTCCATTAAGTTTAGGGACTTTCCAAAGATAGATCAACAAAATAATGGTCAAATCATGTGCAGCCGGAATCCTAAACTTCCCATTATGCAACTCAACTGCAACTTTTGCATTCTTTGTGACTAGAAAAAATCTGACCATGAGTATGACTGCTCAATGCTCAATTACATATTACTTTGTACTAGTCCTTTTTTGTTACTAGCCATTCATTCATCCATTATCATTGCAACACAAAACCTCAGTGTAAGCCAAGATCAAGAAAGCAGAGCTCAATGTTCAGTGTCATGTGTCAATCAGGGCTGATGTACAACACTACATTAATGACGCCACATTATATTTCTTTGACGAACTCCTTTTGAAAACCCAAAATATATCGTTTTTTATCCTGTATGCTCCTATTATCATTAACACTTGTGCACATAAGATAAGAAAATGGAATCTTTACCTGATCGACATTACATTAAAATGATAATATTCGTTCCACAGAGCCGTAATAAAAGCTGAACTGAACTACAAACGTCACTGCAATGTTTAGACATGTAAGCATTTGTTTAGCTTGAGCCTTTTTTTAAATATCTGCACATATTTCCAATAAACTAAGAAATGGTCTTGGGTACATTGCTAACCATAACTGTGTTACATATTAACGAAAAAATTCCCAGTGAAGTGCTCACCATGTGTGGGCTCGGGGGAGTTTTTCACGTGTTCCCCACTGCTCGATGGTGAACAGCTGTGGTCCGTTAGACCCTGGAAAATAAAATCATCAAACATCAGATAAACATATACAACATAATTATAACTGGAATTAGAAAGGAAAAGAAGGTTAAGCCACCTGTGTACTGCGGATAAGTGAATACAGTGTAGAAGGAAAAGATGTGATGCACATTTGTATGCAAGATGAAAATAATTATTTGTAGAAGTGGATAGAGTAGATAATTTAGGCTAAAACATTAAGGAAGACTCCACTTTTTAACAACAACGCTGTAGGTTATCTCACCATAGAGTTCAGCAAAGCCATTCATTGGGACCCTTGATGTTCCCGTCACAAACTGCAAGAGCCGGATTCGCTTTTCTGCATCCATCAACAGCACCGTCTATAACAACACAAACAGATACACAAATAAATAACTAATACAACGCTCTTCTTAAAAGGAGGAAAAACGTGTTGGCTTGAGGCATGGAAAGTTGTCTTACTTTCCAAAACCACTGGATAACGACGTGGTTGGAGCAGTAGCTGTTCTTGTACTTGGTGTTCTCTCTCCAGTCGTTCACATCCACATCTCCAAGACCACACATGAGCAGCTGGAGCACAAGAAGGCAGGTAGACAGAAAGTTATTAATCTTTTCTGGAATTAATCTGGTTAATTTTAGCTCATGGGACGGACAGAAAACTCACCTCGAGCTCATTCTCATCAAAGATCTTAATCAGATCTTGTGGTATCAACTCAAAGAATCCCTAAAACACAAAAACATGACAGACTTTTAGTCTTACTTTATACTTTTAATGGTGTCTACTGAAAATGCATCAAATAAATTGTTACCTCTTTGAAGGCACTCATCTGCTTCTGTATCCTGTTCACAAACCTCCACTGCATCACCAGACTGTCAAACACAACACAGCAGATCAACATCAAACCATCATTTCAACACTTCAAAGATGATGAAAAGTGTCTTTTCTTTAAGCGAGGAGCTCTGTTGCTTACTGGATGTATTCCTTCTTGTTGTCATTAGTGATGACAATTTCTGCCCCGCCCGGCTTGAGTTCATGCTGGTGAGTCTGAACAGGAAGATTGGGATAGTTTCATATGAATTACACAGAAAACTCGCACTGGTCGCAATTCAAAAGTTGTTAAGGCAAAGATGGCACGTTGAACAAACCTGCCCAAACAGCTCTTCGTCAATGGTGAACCTCAAATCCAGGTCTGTTGGGTCGTTCTCCAAAATCCACATCAAGGAGTTGAAATATTCACTGTCCTGAAAAGACAACACACTAATTTAACAAACTGAATGTCTTTCAGATTAGCTGTGATTGTGAAGCTCCTGAATTCATTTAATTATCTGCAGTGGAAAAATGTGACACTCACAACTGACTCCATGTCCTGGAGAGTGATCGGTTTCTGCAGCATCATCTTGTAGAAAGGCCGAATGAAGAAAGCTTTGAACAACACAAACAAAAATGTCAGGATCTATTAAAATCACACCATTTGCTCTAATTCCGTTGACTTTCCCACTGTTGTTGTTGATACCCTCTGTAAAATTTCCTGTGGCACACAATCAGGTAGCACTCACCATCGAGTAGTTTGCCGTGATACACGGCCATGCCTGCCACGCGACCGATGAACTTGAAGTAGGGCAGGTGGTCCTCATTACATAAACCTGAGTTAGGGTTAATCTGCAGTGTGTAGTTGTCGCTGGAAGACAAAACATGAAGAGGAACTTGAAATTACTTTTTTCTGCACAAAGATAATAGACCTTTTCAGAGTCTTTCCAGTGAGCTAACATAGACAACAGCAGCACCCTGACTCTGTTATCTACTATTTCATGTCAAAATGGCTGCTGTGAAAGCTCTTTTAGGTATATTTTTAATAAATTATTTGATTGTAAAGGAAAACTGTCACACTTTGTAGATTTTTACCTTTTGAAGAGGATGAACTATTTGAATCTTATGTGGCCCGACACAGAGTCTGTGACTGCACAAAATGAGGACTGATACATCATCTGCATGTCTATGATTATTTATGAATATTTCTCTAGACTTTTCCAGACCTGTATGAGAGTCCTGGAAGCAGAACATCTGTCCCGAATGTCTTTTCATTTACTGTTTCTCAATATACGTCAGAACACCAGTACATGTTCCTCTACGTGTGACTGGACTGTGCAATACAAGACTGGTTTTGATGTCCGCTCTCATCTAAACACACCAGATCGTTTGGAGAAGGTATAGAAAGAGACTCACGTGGCAGAATACTCAAACAGTCCGTAGTACGGGTTGAACATCTCCTTAGACATGAGGAAGAACCACTCCCTGGCCAAGCCACCATAGTCCAGAGCTTTTTCTCCCTCAAACTCCACCCACAGTCGCGCCTTCAGCAGGTCTGCCCTCTTCACTGCGAGGATGCGTCGGTATGAGTCCTCCAGCACCGCATTTCGTCTCACCTTCATCTCAAAACGGTTTGGGATGTCAGCCTGCATAGAGATGTATGTATGAGAGTTTATCAAGAAGAAAGTTTACGATCATCTAAAGGTTAAACAAATACAGCATGTGTGAAAGTGAGATTGTGAAACTGATATGAGAAGTAAAGGGAACACCAGTCCTCATTAGAATAGTTTTTTCAAGTATGTGCAATCTCAGTTCCAGTTTGAGCATACTCACCGGTTTCTTCAGCTTCTTCCGGAAGTAGTCATACTTCTGTTTATAATCTCTGGAATAAGGCACTGCCTATAATCAACACAGGACAGTGTTCAGTGGCAACAAATCAATCTTAGCCTTATGACCTACACATTTTTTTTGTTTGCTAATATCATGTTACTGAAGAATAATCTGTCAAATACAGTTCATACTCACTGGTCCAGTTATAGCTGAGTTCTGTAATCTGGGATCATCCCATTGTGTGGTCCTGGTGTCTATGAAATATAATAAATCAGAGGTCATTCATTAATATAGAAACATATTCATAATTTAGTCCAAGCTGTATTTTTAATAAAAATGTCATACGCACTGTGATCTATGTAGAATATCCTCCCATCAGTGTGGACCCTCTCCTCCCAACCAGGCTAGGAAGGAAGAAAATATTCTTTAACCTTGAACTAGTAAATACAAAAAGCAGCCCTATCTGCTCTGATTATACATTACAACAGACAAATGAAGGCACCATATATGATTTTTGCCTGAAATCTAAAGGCTACAGTTGATAAATGTCTTGCTACTGTTACTGTTTTGTAATTGTTAAACTTACCGGCAGAGGGCCGAGATCAGATGGGTCGAGAGAGGCTCTCCTCCTCTTCTGCACAGGAATCTTTAGCCTGGGATCTTCCTGTTCAGAGGAAAACAAACAGGGTGTGTTCCTGTCAGGCAGGAAATGCTTACAAAAGAAAATAGTGTTGGAGATACTACTGAATGGTAAGGAATCTGTTTTTATGCATATCTTTTTAACCATGACACACATTAGAAAAAGTTAACTAGGCAAATGAGAGACTTTGTTGTTGTGGATATAAAATATTGTCTTTCTAGCAGACAACCTCTAGTGGCCATTAAAGGAAATTAACCCTCAACTGGAGGTAAAAGCTCATTTAATGTTTGCTCACCCAGGTAGTAGTCTTTGTGTTGTGGTCAATGAAAAAAGGTCTTCCATTGGGAGCACTGCGAACCTCCCAACCAGTTGGCAGGAAGCCAGATTCATATGTGGCCTCAGGGCTTGGGGTGTGCTGAGGAGACTCCTCAGGGGGGACATGCGGTTGGGATGGAGGGGAGCTCTGGGGTAAACCTGCACCACTTTGTGTTGCTGGTGCTACTGGTGCCTCTGAGGTTTTCTGTCCAACAAAAAATATAATATTGAGAGGTGTTAGTGTTAAACAAATTACTACATTTGACTTGGTTTTAGATCCATACAGAACACGTGTTAATTTTTTTACTTGAATGAGGGGTCGTGTCCATGAAGTTGTTCGGCTGTTGTGGTTGACATAGTAGCGTCTTCCTTTACTGTCTCGCTTCTCCTCCCAGCCTGCAGGCAGCCCAGCTGCGGTTGGAAGCAGCTATTGAATGACATAACAATTGAATTCAGTGCTCAATACTGAAAACTTCAACCTCCTTTCAAATAACACATCACTAAAACTATTTCCTAACATCCACAGCACAGGAACTGACAGAAGTTGTGGTCTATACCTGTGAATCTCAAACACTGACATCTGTTGCTATACAGAAACACTGTGATGCAAGACAGGTTTGGTAAAATGCAGGAGAGACTGATTTCAACAGTGACTGTAATACTTACCACAGGATTAACGGGATGTTCCTCTCCTGCTGAAGTCCGGGCACTTCCTCTGAGACTGGAATGGCTTGAATTACTATGATGATCCTGCATCAGAGAGGAAGACAATAATCACTTGGCCATTAATGTGAATATATTTTCCAACTCTCTCTCTCTCTCTCTCTCTCTCTCTCCCCCTCTCTCTTGCTGAAAGCCCGTGGTTCATATTAATCTCATTATGTGTCTCTCTTTCTCTGACTTTCGGTAACCAGAACCTTATGCAGCACAGAAAATGACTCACTGTCTGGGAGGTGTGCAGCTCGCCAGCTGTGGCCCCTGAAATGTGAATGTTTCTCAACTCGTCGCAGAACGAGTGGAACTCGGGCACGGGCGTGCGGGGTGGAGGCGATGCGAGCTGGTTGTTGTTGTTGTGGTAAGATGTCGACTCGTCCTCTGTAATGATCTCCCAGCTCTAAAAAGATGAGATGGAACAGACTCATCAAGAACACACCATTATCCAAGGTTAGACCCGACAACAACTGCTCTTCCAAATTGCTCAGTTTAAATATACAGTGTAAGCCACTGAGAGTTTAGTTTGTTTAGAGTAAATGAAAGTGTTTATGCCAAAGCCCTCAGAGGACAGATCCAGAGCTACGCTGCTGCAACCACCACTGCCACATCTGGCTGCAACATGGGATCTACACAGCTATAAGGAAAAACATCCCCCATCCTTTTACGTGCATCCCTCACAAATTCCCCTAAACAGCATTTTTAAAAACTGTGTTGTGGATGGGCTCTTAAACCTGTATTACTTTTTGGCCACTTGGGGCAGTGAGAACAAGCTGTGAACACAACACTAACAAATCATCAAGTGTATATGTTGAACAAACAGGTGCATACAGAGCAACATCACATTTTACTTAGTTGTGTTTCTGCCCACCTGATGAAGTCCAATCTTCACTCTCTTTTAACTCTGTTTTTGGTCTCTACCAACTCCTGAGGGAAATATGTGGCTCTTTGGCAGTTAAATGCTCCAGTATGTTTACCAGCTAGTTGGTAACTGTGTTTGTCTGTTGTGTGGCACTATGCAGATAATGAGTGAACAGTGGGATTCAAGACCTTCTTCACCGACGACAGCTGACCGCAGCCAAAACCAACACAGTGCGAGCTGTGAGACTTAACCAAAACACTTAAATTGTGGGCTGAAAAATAAGCTGAAAGGTACTAAAAACTCTGTAGAGTCAAGAGCTTGTTGTAATTTGCAAACACTTAACTCTGCATTCTTAGATTTAAACATGTTTTGTTTCTCTGAAAGTAAATACACTTTTAGTATTTTAAAACTCATAATCTATTCTCCTAAACAGAAAGAAAAAATTCAGGTAGGTCTAGTCAGTACACAGTAACACAAGCAGGACACAGTAAAGGGCATATGCAAATTTGTTCAAAAAAGTTCAAATTACCTCAGGAGACTCTTGTGTGGCATTGTTCTCATCTGGGTCTGAGATCTGTCTGCGTGTATTAAGAGCATGCTCCACCTCTGTATTATTGTTCTGTCTTCTTTGTATTTCCACATCACTGTCCCTGTTGAGGCACACACACACACACACACACACACACACACACACACACACACACACACACACACACACACACACACACACACACACACGCTATCAGTACTGAACCAACAAGAAAAGCAATGTAACTTTGCTGGGGAGGGGGCAGCACTCTTACTGCATTGTGGGTCGTTGCCACTGTGTGGTTCTGCTCTCATGATTGACAAAGTAGGTTCTTCCCAGGTTGTCCTGCCGCTCCTCCCAGCCAGGGGGCAGAGCAGGCAGCAGCTGGCTTTGTCTGGGACCTGACATGTCCTGAGCCTCCAGAAACTCCCAACCAGGCTGCACAACATAAAGAAAATGTTTTAAAAAAGGCAGCAAATACAGGATGGAGACGACATCCTAATGCCAAAGGTTTAGCTGCACCAAAGAAGACTTGCCAACCAAAAGAAAACTCACTGGCTAGGATTACGACTAGAGCACTGAGTTGGCTTAAAATAATTCTGACGAAATCATCAGCATGTTTTACAGAAGCCATGGGCACACAGTGGGACAAATATAAACTGGACTCATGGACTTTGTGTTTTAAAAAGACGTACGTTGAGGAGACAATCCATGCTCTAACAGAACTTATAGCACTGTATAAACTGTCTGCAGTGATGCCAAGGTTGGCATCCAATGAAATAAATGCTCTTCTAAGTGGTTCTTAGGATTTGAGTAAAACATGTTACATACTGTTATAGTGTGCATTTTTGCAGCTTTGTAAATTGATTGGAGGTTAGTGGAGATATTCAATGTCCAGTCACGATAATTTCCATGTGCGATCATACACATTTACTCTACCTGCTGTAACTGATTCTATGGAGACAAAAACAGTACAGCTTAAAGAAAACAACAACAAAGAAAACACTGCAGATTATTTTGCAGGTGGCTCATAGGAATGTAGGGTGACTGGGAATTGTGGCCGATAAATTATTTTGACTAATGCTCTAACCAGCACTGACTGACCTCATCAGACTGACTGAGTGTATCTATTATGAACGAGCAGGAAGGATGACTGCGTGGGCAAACTAAACAGAGGATCTGTGATATTTTTGAAGGTCATGAGAGATATCTTGTTGCTGCCGAAGCATTGGCCAAACTTACGTCCTGGTCCCCCGTCTGTTCTGCTGTTTCCTCCTCCGAACCTGGGTTTTTTGGCAGGTAGGTCATTTTGAGACGCAGGTGACCTTTGACTCTGGACTTGTGGCTGTGTGACAAACAGATTCAATATTTTGAACGAGGAAGAAATAAATATAGTCTGGAATGTTTAAAAAGTAAAGCATGAACTGAACTGTGGCCTATCGTTTCTCCTGCAAATAAACATATATAAAAATGGAATGTAAAACAGGGAAGACAAAAGAGTAAATAACCATGAGATCATGCCAACCTTCGTGGGTGAAGCAGAAAATCCTTGAATGTGTATGGCCTTTCTGTATTAGGATTTTCTGTCTGAGAAAAAACAAAACAATAAAAAGGAAAATCTTTAATTCTCCGAACACTCTCACAGCGGCATGAATAAATCTACTGCCCGGCACTGTATCATAACACAGTATATCTAAAGATAAGATTTAATGAAATGAGGGTGACAGTGTGCCATGAGGGCTAATTTGTGGGTGTTGTATTTATAATGAAACAAAGCAGGAACGTAACATAAACATGACGGGCTGTGTTTCCAAAACTATGGACAACGATGTGGAACAGACACTAGAATAAGGGTGTGCGTGTTTATATTTACAAGGTGACATGGGTGAGATTGAGGTCTAGAGCTCATACGGTAAAAAGCTAAATTAAAAAACAAAAATGCATTCAAATTAATTTAACTTAAACAAACATCAATATACAAAAGAAGAAGGATTTCCTGCAACCGAGGACTCACCGGTATCTGATTTAAGGGGACATCCACCTGTCCCAGAAAGTCATCACGTGTCTGACAGGGAGAGAGAGGGAGTCACACACAGATGTCAGGATAATGACAACATTATCTCCTCTCACACACACACACACACACACACACACACACACACACACACACACACACACACACACACACACACACACACACACACACACACACACACACACACACACACACACACACACACACACGGCTGGCCTCAACAAGTTCTGTTACTCAGACGTCTTTACAGTAATGAGAACCACTGTTCATATCCCCATAGGAACATGCAGTGAGTATATTTAGTGGTAGTTTATCTCCGATCATGTCAAGACGAGGCCTTCATCAATAGATCTTTCAAGGATTAAACAGCTCTTATCCTCAAACATTGCACTATTTTCCTCCCTGAATCAATGACAGTCACTTGACTTGATTCACTTCCGTATAGATTTAGTATGTAGCCTAGATAGGAGTGTGTTTATCAGCTCACAATGAATAGCTGCACTGTGTTATTGCTAGAGAGACTGGGACCATAATAATGCAGCATTTGTCAGATAAACTTTTAGTCTCTTCTTTGAACACTTCACACATTCACTGCATCGCAGCCATTACAGTCTCACAGGCAGAATGCTGAAGGGAAACGCACCGTCGGAGTCAGCTTTGTGACAAAATTAACACCCGCGGCAGGTCAAACTGTCCAACAGCAGTATAGAGTGTTTACGTGAACAAATATAGACGGAGGCCTCCTTCGTCCTGCCCTTGCTCTTCTAATAGTGCAGCCAAGGAAAGCAGTTAAGTCCAGGTTAAAAGAAAAGCTACATGTACACCAGCAATAACCAGTGGCAACGTTACATTCTTAAAACCCATGTACATTTTAACTTGTAACTTTTAAGTACATAATAGCCATTAATTATTGGATATTTGATTGATGAATGCCTAAAAAGTCAACAAAGACTGCTTTGAATTTTGTTGGTCTAAGAAGTAAATCTTACTCAATGGCAGCTAGTCACTTTGAAAAAGGCACTTTACAAAGTAGGGCTGCAAGAAACAATTATTTTCATTAATAGATGAATCTATTATGATCTATACAATGTCAGAAAATACTGAAAAACTACTAAACTACGATGAACTATCAAATAAGGAAAAGAAAGGCAGCAAATCCTCTAAACTGAACCTAAATACTTTTTGGGCATTTTTGTTTGAAAAATAACTGCTTAAAATAGTAAGAGATGTTTCCTTTTAGCTTAGGTACACTCAAGTAAGTCAAGTCATTTATTCTCATTACAATTCTGCAAGCTGTAGTTGCTTTCCATTTCTAGTGAGCAACTGCTTTTATGGAGGCGTTGCGTTGGAGAAAGCACTCTGCAGAGCTTCCTCGATGTTTAAAAAGGTACCAGCACTGTCATTAATATTCATTATATGTATTTACACAGCACAGTCCACAGGATATTAAGAAAATTTGCGTGATTAGATTAGTGTATTTCTTGGTATTGTTTACAACAGCCAGTGTACTGGAGATTTACTAGAAAGTATGATTGTATACAGTATACACAGTAATGTGGTTTCATATAGAACATCATCATGCACAATTTTCCTCCCTCTTGTATTTATGTTTATAACAGTTAATGAGAGTAGAGAGGGCAATTTAAAATGTAAAGACATGAAAAAGCCTTGTGTCTACTGACTTGACACAAAGTTAAAGGACCTTTCTAAACATCACTGTCCTGTCCCACAATGTGTCTGTCAGGTCAAGTAAAAAGTAAAGTCAGTATCTCTGAGAACAAACCTAGAAGGATAAAATTATCAATTTAGTGTCACATTCACCTCAGTTCTCAGCACTGATCAGATCTACCTTCCTCTAAACTCCACTTCCATTAAAACTACCACTACTTCTGTAGCTCAATATTTATCAATATACTCTTCCTTTCATAACTTTTAACAGTCTGCTCAGGTGTTGAGAAACTGAGCTATACAAACAGAGAATTGATCCATCTGCCAAATTAAAACTCAGCTCAGTATTTCATAAACAGTAATACATAAATAATTACTGGCTAAAAGTGATGGCCTGACGGTTTGAAAATTCAAGTAGGTAATTTATATTTCAGTAACAATCAGAATGTATATCCTATATATACATCCTGGATGTAGGGTGAGGTGAAGCCAAGATTAACAAAGAGGAAAAGTATGCTTCGGACACGTGACGAGAATGTCAAAGATAATAAGTCAACCATAGATAAATGTGCGTTCAGAGCATCCCCGAAGGTTCATGTGACTCCAACACAACTCAGTTTAGCATGTGGCATTAAGCAGTGCCGACACTGTATGATGTTGTGGCAAACAGCAAAAGACATATGTTTTGGTATCTGTGGAGCAAGCTCAGGGATATCCATCTCAGCTCGGCAACGACAAACTACTTTTAACAGGTGGACAGCAGCTTGTGAAACCTAAACTTCTGAAGAGCCACCCGGCTAATGTTTTTGGAGCAGGCAGACAAAGTGTCTGATGATGATCCTGATCAGGAACTTAGGTACACATCTGTGAAAACAATTCATTCAGGGAGCAAATACAGGCAGCAAGGGCTGCAGAGTTTAATTATGACAAAGTTAAGTCGAAGCTGTAAAAAGATTTGGGACAGCCTTGTTTTCTACAACTGAAATCCTTTACTGTCACTGCGGGAGGCAATAATATCGGCTCTTTTTATAATGAGTGACTGATTTCTCTAAACCACATGTTATCACTTCTGAAGGAATCCAACTTGAACCAGGAAATGTAATCCTCCACCACAAATACAAACACTGTGACAACTGCACAAAACTAGTCAATACTATCAAATCGAGTCTATAATGGCATGTAGGTCACATTCAACTGTTTTTTGGTCACCGGTAAATTTAATTAAATGTGGGCCATTTAAACTACATCTTGGTGCTTTATCACGTGTGCTCATTTGTCTATAAAATTAATTATGTCATGACTTGCGGTTGTTCAAAGTAACAGAGAGATCTCTGATTAATGCTTTTCACCTTCCTTGTGTAATGTGGGAACACCTGGCTGTTCATTAACTCGTGATGAGGCATACTGGGTTATGAGGGCACTGCAGATATGACCGGCGGACTTGAAACTTTCATAATAATTTCCATTATGACATTTTTTCATGTGACTTTTCCCCAGGGATAACATATCTTGCATCTTGCAAAATTATTCCATTGCATTATAGCTGTTGATTTCCCACCCTTTTTGTTGTAGATAACAATTTTTGTTGGGACTGTTTCCAGGAATGTGGTGATCCTTTTTACCGCTGATGTACAAAGGAAGGTCAAGGCTCATTTTGCTATATTCAGGCAGTAAAATCAGTGATAATTTAAAAAATACTTTAATTTCTGCGGTAAGAGAAACTCTTAAGTCCATTATATGTATGTTTTGTTATTCTTACATGTGTTTCTCTGTTATTTGAATTATGATGTACTTTTTGATAGCGAATGACATTGTTATTGCTCCGTTGTGGGTGGACACGGTCAGAATGTAAACAAAGGCGTGTAGTATTTGATGCAGACTTCTAAGAAGGAGATGTTTGATGTGACACTGGACTAAAGATACACAAAGAAATATGAACATCAAAGCTTAAGAGAAATAATTATACTTGATAATCGTATTTCAGTGGCATTTTAAATGAGAAAACTAAATCTAGATTTACAAAAAAAGCAAATATAGATATTTAAAAGTAAATGGACCTGCTAATTACTGGAGGAGACCTTCTTACTTGACAACCTGCTAAATGCAGGGGGGTAGGTTGACACCTGATACTTCACAAACACTGCCTGGCAGGGGGACCCACAGGGAAGGGACACACCACCCTTTTACTGGGAAAGGCTCACGCTCCCATCCTGCCCACATTACATTACCCCCACCCCATAGACACACACACCATGTCCACAGATGGCTGGCATGACTGTGCGCTGCTCTAGTATCATGCTGTTAAATTTGAATCCACGGGACTGGGCAGTGCTACAGACCACCAGACTATCTGGAGTCAGGGGGAATATTTCAGAGGCACTTTATTTATATCAGCAAGGGGCACTGCTTTTCCCACCACTATAATTAGCCTGGGTAAATACTTAGGTTGATTAGTCATAGCGCTAACAGAATAATAAAAATGGAGAACTATTCTAAAGTTGAGCATGTCTTCACACACACCAACAAACGAAAGAGACTCACAAGATGAAAGACGGGCAACGTTTCCTTCTCGTTCGCGCTTTTCTTGGAAACCAATATGAAAATGGATTTACTGTAATGTAACCGAATACCTCTGGATGTTTGTCCACATTGGGCTTGTTAATTGCATGACTTAGCTGTAGCAATCGTCTCAGTTACTAAATTTTGCTTTAGCTTGTGGTGAGCCTAATGGCTGACGCTGAGTAAACAGAGTTTTAAGGATCTTAATGGCAGTAACAGTGAAGAAGAGCAGCATTTTGAGAAATAACTTGTACTGCACAAGTGTCACGCGGTGTCACCCGAGCAGTCAAACCAAAGCAGTATGGAATCTACTAGAACCAGTTAAACAACATTATAGCCGACTGTACGGTGCTTGTTTGCGGGGCCTTTATGTGTCAGCTATCTTGATAGAACACAATGCTTATTGAAAGCCGTTTACTTCTCAATCGTTGTTCCTAATGGTCAGGGAGCATTAGTTTATTCCAATTAAGAAACTTAACACTCACCTTAGTGTTTTGACCTGGGCTCTTTGGTGTATTATTCCCTTGGTGGCTCGTGTTTACATCAGTAACAGAGCCAGGCAACTTAGCTGGGCAGCAAGGAGACAAATGAATGTGCACATGAGGAGAGCAAGGGCTACTGAGTTTTGGATTTGAAACGTGACATGAAATTCCAGTGTTAGCGTAAGGCACTTCCAGAGAAAAGCTCCTTTGTATAGCGCGATGACAATGGTTTTCCTCTGGCTTTTCCAGACCTTTTCCTGAGGAACAAACCATTTGGTTTTTCTCTGATGGTTTAGTTGAGGAGAACAAACAAGCAGAGGTACTACGATACAGTTTTTTGCGAGGGTCGTGTTCACCCTCAGGGTGTGCGGCTGGGTTCGGAGCCTCAGGATATCCTACATTGACTGTAGTCGTGGTTGTAGCTCCCTTCCCGGGTATCATTGGTCTCTGGTGGGCAAAGTGCAGCAGCACACTGCTAGAGTGACGATTTGATCTGTCTAGAGTTGATGACAGTTCCAATATTTTACTCCTATCCTCCATTTTGCTTTTTGGTTCATCCTGTAAAGGAATATTAAATTGCACCATGTGTTTGGTGTCCCTGAACTCGGCTGAACAGCTTCCTTTCGGGACACGACGACCACTTAGTGCCGTGGTGGTGGACCCTTTGCAAGTCACTTCCTCGTCATCTTGTGAGAATTCACTGGCAAATGTCTGAGGAGACGGCTGATGAGACCCCCTCGCAGGCGGGAGAGCAGGAAGAGCCACTGGACTGACTGGGGAAGCAGGTGGGGTGCTGCAGGGGCTTTTTGGAAATATAACCAAGGAGGAGCACCGTCTCAGCGGAACCTTGGACTTGCGGGAGAGTAGACTCCTCTCCTGGGTGGCCCTCTGCTTTTCTGGAGCCTCTGGCTCAAAGATGCTGTTGCTGCTACAATACCCGGCATCGCTGGCCATGCTGCTGCTGCATGAGCCTCCGTCAGAGCCACTACCTGCTCCTCCTTCACTGCCCCCCGGGTCTCCATCCTCTATACTGCCATCCAGCTCTCCACTGAGCTTTCCACAGGGCTGCAACAAGATCTGCAGAATGCTCTTCTTATTACATCCTCCGGTGTTAACCCTTGGTATGAATACTGAAGAGTAGCGTTGAAAATTAGCATAGTCTGGTGACAGAGGAGTCACCTTCAAGTGGACAGAACTGTGCGCCAGAATCTCTGCGGGGCTATAAGCTGGCACACCGACTCCACTCTCCTCACCATGGCTGCTGAGGCTTTCTGACAGAGGGTCCGTGTTGCTTCTCCTTGACGCAAAATGCAAGCGCAGCCGACGTGCCATTCGTTTAACCCTCTAATCCCTGCAGCGCCGGTAAGAGCTGCATGATCAAACTTGCTGGCAGGAAAAAAGGAAAGCAAAGCAACTGCTCCGAGCTCTGCTCTGTGATCACAATCATTAGCGGCTGTACATTGCCAAAATAGCTCTGGTGACAACCTACATTCCTCTCCAGGCTGATCTCAGCTTTTAGTCAGAGGAGGTCAGTGGTTCTGTTTGGAGACATGACCCAAACATACGACCTTTGAAACTAGAGCAATCCCAGAGGTTTGCCCCTTTAGGGAGCTTAAACCCTATAAGGAAAACAAAATTCCACTGAACTTAAAAGACAGAGCTTCCACTGCTGCTTTATAACGTTAGCGTAACTTAGCTGCTAGTTAACTGTACCTCCTGAATTACAGCCAGATTAATATCTAACACTTAACACCTTGTGTCTTTTCCAGTCGCCTCACTCCTGTTTAAAACAACAACATGGAAGCCCTCTACGTTGCATCTTAGACCGAAGCTCTGGTAAACTGTTACATCTGCTTGGGGCCACTCACTCAAGACTCTACTTCCTGCTGCAGCTATGCTTCTAATGTTTCTGCTGCTCCGTGCCCCCACAAATATTTTTACCCACTGCTATTGAATTACAGGAAATCAAAGGGAACAACTTTGAACATAATTCTGTATAAACCTGAGGACTGGGTTGCAAAATCAGATAGCACACGATAAAACCACCGTAGCCTGTGAAAATAATGACCTGCAGAAATCACCAACTTATTTCATGCAAAAGTACAACTAACACCAAAAAGCTATTTCAGAAAATATTCTTTTGCCTGCAAAGAAAGAGGAAATGTGTTAAACAGAGATAGAGAGATAAAGTAAACTGTGACATATTATCTGCCAGCCGACAGAAAACACAAGAAGATAAGAAAGAACTGGGATTGCTTCGTCGGTGACATGATACCTGTTATATGACACCTCATGTAACACTCAGTGCTGGTCTGATTTCCTCTGCATGGCTGTTGACAGTCCTATTTATTAATGGAAGCCTATTGTAAGCTAGGCTGGCCTATTTCAGGGCATTACTCTGCATCCAAATCAGTTTCAGTATAGGGTGTAATAGTACGAGACAAAGCCAGGATAAAGACATGATTCACCAGAGGACACTTCACCGCCTCACAACCTATTTTTTTAACCAACATGACAAGTTACCTCGTGACTGGATATTAATCACTCATCCAGCACAAAAGTAGATTTAATTGATGATAGTGCGTTGGCCATAAGATAAGATTGGTGACGCACACATCACATTTATGCCAAGTCATACAGTATGGTGTAATGGGCCAATAATAAAAAAAGCAAAGCCACCATGAATGTGGCACCAAAGTAAACATTGTGCCCAAAAGAAACTCAGACGGACAAGTTGTATTTAATAAACTCTTTAGAGGGCGTGTTTAAGTGTCATTACAAACTGTGTCAGTTAGAGTAGAGGCTGGGCCTGAGAGACAGGGGATTGCTCTGACAATCAGCAGGAGCAGCTGTATGTGTTAATATCACTCTGTGTGTGAGTCTGAAATCACTGCCCATTTATTAAACTACACTTACTGTTCGTCAGTGCTTTTATTTGAGTGTCCGAATTCCCACTGTGTAAATGTCCCCGTTGTAGAATGCCCTCAAATCTTCCACAATGAAAAGAAAAGAACAAAGAAGACTTTCTGCTAACAATCCCACAATACAATGGGTCACATTTTACAGATGAGAAAATGACAGCTGCACAACTCAACAGTTGTCACTGATGACGCAAAATGATGATGACTACTGAGTAAACTATTGAGTGTCCATTGTTTACTGTAGGGAGTAATGAATGAGTAAATGAAGGGAGTGATTTTCGGACACAGCTCCCGAAAATTAGGCTTGCCACTACTAGCTATCTGGAGCAAATGTGTTGCTAATACAACAATTCATAACTGTTGTATGTATTTTACTCTAACTTTTACTGTTGTGTATGTTTACTAGATGATTAATTACTATGCTTCCTATTGGTACTTTGAGAGTCGATCTGTTCAGTTTCCTTGTTACTGTACTAACTCAGTTTTACAATAAAATTGGTGTAATTCTTGTTTATTGAATCATTTTCTGATTCTTCATCATTATGATTTTTTTTTTGTCCATTACTGTTTTCACAGTTTCACAATTGCATAAAAACTTCAAAGGCAATCCATTGTCTCCAACCTGAAGTGTGTTTAGCTCACTGTGTATCTGTTCAGCTACATGCATAGAGAGGGCAGAAGAATAGACTGAACAAAGCCTGAAGACATGTAGATATCTTAAAGTAAGACTTGTCAATCTGATAAATATCATCTGGACTCGTTTGTGAACAGATCTGACCACCTGACACCATGGACCATTTAGTTTTTTACTTTCTTTCTTTCTTTCTTTCTTTCTTTCTTTCTTCCAGAGAACATTGTGTGTGGTTTGGAAAGTAAGTTTCTCTTCTCTTCAGCCTTCAGCAGTCTGTAAAAACTAGGAACTGTTTCTGAGTCTATTTGTGCAGTCGGTTGCACAACAGCGCTTTACCATTTTATCAGTGTTTTCCATGTAATTTCATAATGGCCATTCATTCAAGGAGGAGTAACCATAGCAACTTCTGGCAATATCATGTGCATACCCTCTATTCACAATGTCTCTGGGAGTGAGACAGGGCCTGCTACACAGACACCTGATGTCTCAAAGGAAACATTACAAAGTATCTTATTTAGTTTTTCATGTGTCTGATTCTGAGGTGTCTGGGAGTATGTGAACGTCTCCAGCTGGAGGTAAAACAACTCGGAACCAGGAAGGACGGAGGAGATTAGGGGTCTTGAGATGTCACCTGGAGCACTCCTTCTCTCCCTCCTTCACTAAACAACTTTACTTAGTACTGAAGTCAGCATAAAGGGCACAACCTTTACTTCTAGCACCGCAACGTACGTCAGTCTCCACAACAGCAGTTTCATAGAATAATGTCATTCGTTTTCAAGCGACCTCGTTGTGAAACATATTGACTAAAGCAGACTCATGGCACTAGGTGAAAGGTCCAACTGTTGATCCCAAAAATGATTAGGATGTACCATTGTGGGACCAACAGACCCATTTTTAATTTCCTGCTTTCTCCGCCCATTCCTCTGTGTGTATGAGCAGCAGTGACACACGTGCAGGGAAGCAACTTCACAGTGCGGACACACCCACCAAATTTCTACTGAATCCACCTGAAGCATGACAAGGCAGCCTTGTGTGAGTCACACCCAGGTTTATTTTCTCATGTGACTGCAGTGACTATGACAAGACACGTTCTAAAAACATTCAAACCAAATAACAGTGAGTGACAATGAAGCCAAATCAAACACGCAATCACATCAAACTGCAACAAGTGTTGAACAAGCTCCTTCATAAATAACCAAGAAGAATACAGAACAACAAACATGATTTTATTCTCAAACATTGTTAGTTCTGTGCAGAAAGGTGACCTGCTGTACACAGTGGACATAAGAACAAACGGTCACAAATAGCTGCCTGACACATAGCTGTGCACTGACTTGATTCTTCTGAGAATCTAATGTGCTGCTTCTTGTTATATTTGCTGAGCAGACTCTACCAGTTTGGACAGGTTGATGAATCAGTGCCTCGCCATGTGGAGGACATGACAGGTAGAGATGTGCCCAAATGTTATTATGACTGCAATTCAGTCAGTAAACTGAAAGATATTTATAAGAGATTTACATGCTACTGTAGAAAACAAGGGAACTTGTTTCTAGAAATGTTACACTAGCTACTTAATACGTGTGTTACTTTGCTTAGTAAACTGTGGCTTGCCTAGTTGACAATATTCCCCATGTTATTTATAATTAATTCCCAACATGTTGTTACACACATCCAATGTGCCTGTAGGGGGTTAGGTGACATTTAGGGTAAACCAATGGGGACTGTTCATCTTGTCTAACTGCTACACTGGGTTTATACAGTAGATCACATACAGAGAGCACAGTGTCAGACAGCAATGGTGTTTACACTGTTGTCTGGCTGCTCAGGGGTCCCAGGACCTGCTGTGCATCAGGCCAGCATGAAACTGGGTCAGCAACTCAACTAATAACATGCTGCGACTTGGAATTCCCCAAAGCTTAAACATTACTGTGCACTAATTGTGTAATCAATAAGAGAAATAGTAATCTACTATATTCACTGCAGATGTTGCACAACAACCCAAACCTCAGATCTCTCCAGGCTGCTGCTTCACACAGGAACCCTATGAAACTGTGTCCTAACAGAGACTATTGAGCTCAACTACATATCACTGCACATAATGTCTCCATCGTCAGCTCTGATGTGACACGTGACTCTTTCAATAGCATCTACCCTTGTACAGTAAGTGACGGGCGTTAGTGTGCCCTTAAGGTAGCCAGATTTGCCCCTATTTACAGCTCTAATTAGTTATCCCAGTTTTCCAACAATATCACACATCATGGCAAAATAAGGGCGGCTGTATCTGGCACACAAACCAAAGTCAACTTTGCACTGACTGAATACCCTTATCTACAGAAATACGACACATTCCCTTGTTTGGCATTCATGGTGTTTTATGGTAGATGCACATAAGGTTACAAAAAGATGTTTTCAAATCTATTTTGTTAATTATGCACATTTTAAATGGATTGTTTCAAATTTCTAAACCTGTGTGAAACTATTTCCTGGCTTGAGCATCTTTGGGCAATATGCTGAGTGTGTTTCAACTATCAACAATATCAATTACGAAACGTCCCTTTATAACAGAGCAGCTCTTAAAATTGATCTATCTCCTATAGTTTTTTAATTATCAAAGATTACTGCAGACCAGTCTACAGAGCCAGTAGCCCTCTTATGTAGAGCCTGTCCACTTCAAGAAAAAACATGACCCATATATTATAACAAACTAACTACACTTGCAACAATTAGTTGATAAGAAACTATTTTGGGAATCAATTAATTGTTTCAGTCATTTTTCAAGCAAAAATACAACATTTACTTCTACTAGCTTCTCAAATGTGAGGATTTTGCAGCTTTTCTTTACCTTACGTGATGGTAAATCTGAATTTCTTTGGGTTTTACACTGTTGGTCACAAAACAAGACATTTTATAGACCAATTAATCAATAAAATAATCAGCAGATTGATTGATAATTGCCCTAAAGTGAACCCATCCTTCTGCACTTAGATTACTAGATTTTGTAGAGAAAATAAAAAGAACTAGAGCAGCTTAAAAGAAGAGTTTGCCCAACACAACAAGCTACAACCTACTACATGTTTCAGTATAACCAAAATTATATACAGAAAGGTTGAACAACAAAACTAAAACAACTTACCAGACGGTTCTCATCAAACACCTCCAGCAGCAGACGATGCTTCCTGGGATCAACCTGAAACATAATATAGACTTTAGAACGTAAAACTACAATGAGCCACGTTTAACAAAAACAACAGCATCACTTTAACATTTTATGGTAAAATATGAAGTTTACAGTAAATGTATCTAGTTTCCCATTTAGGAAATATAAAAAATTATCTCCTGACACATACATGTATGCGTAAGTGTAAATATTCACACAAGTCAAGAGATAAATATAAATATACATATACGTATAATATACATATTTTAAAACGTTTAATGTACATTTATTAACGTCACTTACTCTGAAAAAGAATTCTTCGTTCCATTTTGGGTCCAGTGTCTTCATGTAACGGGAGACGAGGGAGAAAAAATAAAAATCCAAATAAAATACGGGTCACACAAATAGAATAAGTGTAACTGCACATGTAGATACTCGGTTACTGACCTTTTTTATTGTTTTAGTCTGAAGACTTGTGATTTCTCCATTGACAGGGTCATAGAGAGACAGTCTTGTATAGGGATCACTGCAAGAAAAAGAGGCACATTTAGACTGAGGTATGTAGACATACAACAGTTACTCTCTGCTCTTTGTGTGCATTAGTGGTTTGTGTGGTTCTCCTGCTACGAGTCTCTACTTTCTTTCAAACGGAAGCAAACCATCCTACATCATTGTCTGATCAGATAAGCCAATGCATTCAGGCATAAGAAACGTTAACATAATGGTTCCAGCTACTCGATGCTCAACAAAAAGTTTAATTGTTCATTTATAATACTTTGAGGCACAGTGACATGCATTAAAACCACATCCATCAATCACTTAACATTATCCATTACCCAGCCTCAATGTCCCTTCAGGCCCACAACAATGTTGTGTCATTAGTAATGTATTAAGCTACTTGTGTTACATTAGAGTGATAATAATACAGCAATTTTGGTTATAACATAAATGATTAAACATACAGTACAAATAAAGACATAAAAATCACCAACCAGCCAACAATATCAGCATTTCATTCACTCTTGATTGTTGCTGTTAGACTAAAAGAATAACAACTAAAAGTAGGACAGACACAAGGTGTGAAAAGGTCATAAACATGGCTTTAAGAGGATTACATCTGTGCTGATTATAGTAAATGGTCTTGGAGGAAGTACCCATGTTGCAAAAATCAGGGTTGTTTGCACAATAACATCCAGAGAATGAATTAATAAACTTTACCAGAACTAAATATTTGAATCTTTCTTGGTAAGATTACAGAGCACATTATCTTTATTTTAGTCTTTATGGGATTTCGGAGACTCAATCAGGGTAATCAAACAAACAGATTAATGGTTCACTGACAGACGTGTGCTGCTTGTTCATGGAAAATATTTTGTAGTCACCTTCCTGTCACTAACAGTTTAGAGGATGTGATTGCAGCTCTGATTGTCCAGCTTTACTGACAGGAAATGACCACTACATCTACACAGGAAGATGATGACCTTTTTAGCATGAGTGAATAATCGTCCCCAATTTTGATGTTTCATTAAATCATTAAGAAAAAAATCATCTGTTTCCAGCTCGTCAAATGTGAGGATCTGTTGCTTTTCTCTTTGATATAATCATCGTAAATTAAATATCCTTTGTTTTTGGACTGTCTGTCGTTCTGGGAAATTAGGACTCACATTTGTTACCAGTTGATGACATATATGAGAATTTGCTGCTGTTCATGCCATGTGTGATAGAAACTGTGAAATCTGTGTTTTAGCAAATCTAATTAATTAATTAAGTAGTCTAGAAAACAATTGGCAGATATATCAATAATGAAACTAATGGTTGCAGCCCTATTCATAAGTTATGCTGTACAAGTAACTGCACTGTACCTGGCTCCAAGTATATCCTTTTTGGCCAGCCCAATTCCAGCAATGACTTTAACTTTCAGGATTCTGGTTTCCTCCTGAAATAACAAACAATAGTGATGAGTTTATGAATATGAAAATGTCATACAGAGAGAGAGAGAGAGAGAGAGAGAGAGAGAGAGAGAGAGAGAGAGAGAGAGCACTTCATTAATCCTGACCGGAAACTACAGAAACAAAATCATAAACCAAACAACATAAGAGTCAAGGAGGTAGATAAGGATATCAAATAAATAAAAGATTAACTAGAAACTGCTCTACAACTAAAAAACTAACTATATACAATAAAAGTGCCTGGTTATATTCTGTACATGGTTAGCAGTAGCCCAGTAGATACTGAATATTGTCCTGTATTGCTTATCTAGATCTCACACACACACGCACGCACGCACGCGCACGCACACACACACACACACACACACACACACACACACACACACACACAC
The DNA here is from genome assembly GCF_905237075.1 of Dicentrarchus labrax. Lineage (NCBI taxonomy): Eukaryota > Metazoa > Chordata > Actinopteri > Moronidae > Dicentrarchus > Dicentrarchus labrax. The sequence goes on along the minus strand of NW_026136719.1, from coordinate 18,401,913 downwards.
ACACACGTTGTTCAGACCCCCCAGTACAATCAGGATGATGTAACATCCTTGTCTGCACATTTCCCATAACTCCAGCCTCATGTGTGCTTTTATTGTGAAGTTGTTGAACACTCATGACATTTCGCAATCAATCACACTGACCTGGTGTATGAGACACAGTTATAGGCTGACATTGTTACCTGGACTGATAAAATTAGTTTTTAATCAAGATATTTGACAGTTTCGGGTGTTTTTAGGTGTGTGTGTGTGTGTGTGTGTGTGTGTGTGTGTGTGTGTGTGTGTGTGTGCCAGCAGAGAGGCGTTCACTGTTCAGGAGCCTGTTGTGTTTCCTGGCTGAAAAAGTGAACAGCTATGGCTCTGTAGCAATTGACGTTAACTGAGTGAACTAAATCAATTACATCGATGTTCTATCAGTAAGCAACACATGGTAGCTAAAACACAACTCCTAACATCGTTAAGTTATCCAGCCGGTGAGTTGGTTGAGCTCACTGGTTAATGTATCAGGAAATATCAGCGTCGTTAGCAACAGTTAGCGTTAACTAGTTAGCCAGCTGGCTAACGACGGGATCACATGAGCGGTCCCATTAAAGGCTGCTGTGGGAGCCATAGTTTACCTCATCTGCCTGGAGTCCTCGGATCTGTGGAGAAAGTGCAGCCATAATATCCTCGCCCTTCTCCTTCTTCCTCCCGGAGAGCGACAACAACACGAAGAGGCAGAAGACCGCAGCAGATGTCCGACCAACAGTAGACTCTTGTGTTCAGCTACTACTCTGCCTCTATTGTGTCCTCTGTGTGTTTACGATGGTAGTTGGATAACGTGAACCTGACCTAGTGGTTAGTTGTGACACCGTCGTCACTCACTCACTCTATCCATCCTCCTCCTCCTCCTCTTCTTCCTCACTCCTCCTCCTCGGTTCCCTCCTCACTCCTCCTCCTCTTGTTGTCCTCTGTCACTGCTGCACGGAAGAAAACCACAGAAGAGGAAGAAGACTAGTGAATGTCTCACCAGTGTTTCCCCTGAACACAGAGAGAGGCTGTGAAACAAGTGTTGAGATGTTTTAAAAAGTGCAAAAATGTAAATGTACCCTGGTTGTTGTACATTGTTATATAATAAAATTGTGGTTGTCCTTGCCCCATATCTTCTTTTACATACAGTGATATCATTTATTTTTATGGATTACTTGGATGAAAACATTTTTTATGCTGTTAATCTAGTGATTATTTTGGGGGAATACCATATACATACCTGGAAGTGGAAATCCAGTTCTCTTTCTGTGCTAATATGCAATTTTGCCAACAGATTGAGGTCTGTAAAGTTAAAGTAACTATATATGTCAAATAAATGAAGTGGAGGAATAAATTCTATATTTCCATCTGAAACGTAGAGAAGACTAAATATAAAGTATCTAAAAAATGTATAAGAAAATTGTGTCACCAGTGAATATATCACCAGCTGATATATTCACTGGTGACACAATTTTCAGCTGAATTAATTTAAATAGAGGAATCAAATGTTTATCTGTCACATATACACAAGCAATATATGTAGTGAAATGCAATCATGTGCTCTGAGATTTAATTAATTTGTTAATTCAGGGTTAATCTGAAGTCCAATAAAAATAATCTGATTACTTTCACAGGTGAAAACAACAACGATTTTTTTTTTTAAAAATCGGATAACAATATGTCAGAGGCTGCCAAATATAGATAATACTTTCCCCTGCTTGCTTAATGTTTGTATGACAGGTTGGATTTGAATGGATATATTAAGATTCAAGATTTTCAATGGTTATTTACAAGTGAAACTAAATTTACTGAAATGAAACTGAAAGCAGTGGTTGCACTGGAACCAGCCCAGGAAACCAGTCAGGACACTTAAGATACTTATTATGTACGTATGCAGAAATGTAGAGTATTGATTGTTTGCAATTATTGGACTAATACAGGATATAAACTGTGGTAATACTGAAAAACAGGATCACAATCTAACTAAAAAACTAGTCCCACTAATGTTCTCTCACCATGGCTGTCGAGCTGCTCCTGTTACTAATCATGTGCCGCCATTCTTCTGGCTCAGACACATGAGGTCCCCGGGAACATAAACAGTAGTTGGTTGTCATTAATCAAACAGTCAGTTTTGCTCAGACAGAGCACGGTGCCAGTGTTTTGTACAACTGCGTGAACAACAAGGGAGTTCAAGTTACTTGAGTGCCACACAGCAAGAAGGCCAGGGCTGTTTGTCAATTGTCTACTTGGGTCTCCTTGTTACACCCATTCATTCATACGTTCATTATGAGTCATTATCAGTGCCACCAGAGACAGATGGAGTCATTTAATAACTGATTGAGGCCCAAAGAGGTAAAATGATCTAATACTTCATAACATAGGCAAATTCACACTCAACCAGATAATAAACGTTAAATGTTAATAATGTAATCATTTTTCTGCAGAGCAACTTCAACTTTTGATACTTTAAGTATGAAAACTTTATCTTTTTCATGTTTAATTTACCCAAAAACTATATAATTTAGATATTATCTTGCATTTATTTGTTATAGCTTACCCAAGATTCAAGGTTGTTGTTTTATTTTTTTTTTCTGTGCTGAAAAACCAGCTGGAGGTCTCTTGAATAGATATAAAGTCTTTTTTCTTTGCAGCTAACTGAGGTGTGCTACAGACATCTAACTGTTCAAAACTTTTCTTTGGATGTAAATATGGATATTTCTTTAAAATCTTTAAAGACTTTGCGCAACCCCACAGGTGTTTTCAATTATTCTGGCTAATTAAACTCCTGCGCAGAGGAATGTTGGGAATCCGACATGTCTTAAGAGAAGCACAGCGAGAGTACAAAACTTAAACAGAGGTAACGCTACAGCTCCAAGGTCCCTTGTATTCTTCATGCTGGCTCACGGTCATACCTTAAACAGAACAGAGCCATTGTTAATGCTAAAGTTACAACTTGTTTTGCTATGAGACACTCCCTCAGAGTCCTCCACTGTTGCTACCCAGTGCTGCTGTTATTTTACGCAGTTTCAATGAATGCATTTTCTCCTCTGGAAGGGCACCCTAGAGGACACTTCATCACATTCATCACATCATCCAACAAATGACCTCCACGTACTCAAGCGGTGTTTTGTGTGACATTTCAAAAGGTGAAGAGGCCCGTGTTCCCTGTGCGGGCAGCGCCAGAGAGCCAAACCTCGCCTCTTTCTTTTAAGCGAATATGAAAGAAACACTGACTCCAGAATACCCATGTACTTAAAAATGTTTATTAGTTTTAAAAAGTCTTTAAAAACTGGTATGAACAAGCACTTCCCCTTATAAAAGCACTTGTTAAAATGCAAAAGAAAAAAATCCCCTGTACACTGACCACGGCAACATAACAGTGGAGGGCAGTTCTACAGCTCTGAACCACTTTCAACAAGAGGAAGGGTAAAGTCTTCACAAACGCCAGTGCTAACCAAGTAAATGTTTTCACAGACACAGTAAAGATCAAAAACATCAAAACTGAGAAAAACAGATTCAAAAAACTGACTATAAATAAGAAATGTTTGCCTAAATGGCTGAATATCAAATTATACTCAAAATGAGATTATATATTACAATGATATAATCTGCCTTTACAGAAATTTAAAGTATTGTGAAATGTATAAAACAACGGTCAATGTGACAACAGTGCTGAAAGAGATGTTTACCATATATGATGACATTAATACTTCACCATATAATTAAAGATTTGTCTCATTTCCACATTTTAAAAACTGACACACTCCAGTTCTGAAGAGTTTTGAATAACAGAGTTTTGTTAAATTATCTAATTATTCACCACAATGTATTGGACAAATGATCTGCTGATAAAGAAGCATTGTTACGCGTTGTATTGATACGTGGTAATATGACACTTAAAAAGTATGCCGCACAACATCCTAACAGTGCAAGTCAGATTATTGTGTATTCACAAGATTATACGGTTTGCAAGGTTACATTTTCTGTACAAACGACACACACTAAATAAATAGTCAAACAAAAACACGCCGGACAACCGGGCCACACCCCCAAATCTGTACAACAAATAAAGTTAGTGTGACCAACAATACGAACACACTCAGGGATCTAAAGCTAACAACAGCTCATGAATACATTTCAGTGTTTTTGGGACTTACAAAAGCATCAACAATAGTAAACAAGAAATCCTTAATATTGTCCTGATGTACTGTTTTTTTTTTTTAACTAAAGAAATGTGTTCCAGTGCTGCAAATGTCACATTACAGAATATATTTGTTATGGCTGTGTCCCCATCACACCGGAGATTAATATCAGACACCCGAGATCTTAGTGCATGTTATTGCAGATTATATTTAAAAGTCTTTGGTATGGACATAAGGCTCAGAAATCAAAGCCCTCAGGAGCACCTGTGAGTCTCTCCGCCTCTGTGGTCACATACAGCTCTTCATCATCAGTGTAAAGCAACATAATCTGCTGATTTTACCTCCGGGCGTGCAGTGTCTCCCAAAGACAGTGCATTTATGTAAAGAGACACAAGTATTACAGATTGTCAGTGCAGTATGATGAGTGCTTCATTGGGAAACCAAACTTCCAAGTTCTTGATGCTACAAAGCTGCTATAAAGTGTTAATTTCCACTCAATTGCAGATGAAAACTTCCATCTTCAACTCAAATGCTTAATTTGCACAGAATACAAATCTCAGTATGAAGTCATTTTCATTTTATTTTTACCTCATCATAATTCTTCTTTTATATAAGATTCATACTTTAAAAGTGCAGGAATGCCCCATTCAACGGGGTTAGTTTACTTCTTAAGTAAATTGGGTTCTTTTTTCCCTTTTTGTCCTACGAGTGGTAAAGTAGTTGAGCCCTCATCTTTCACTGCTTGTTTGAGTACCTTTCATGTTGTACGTTGCACTACGACAGGAGAGGTATCCCACAATCCTACACAACGCGCTGTGTGACTTAACTACTATATAAAGGCTCTTTACATACTCAATGCATCATCGAAGATATTTTTATGGGTGTCATTGTAGGACAGAGGTCATCCTTCTTGTATCCACACTAAACAACTCTGAACCACTGAGAGAACTCATCACTATTTACATACAGTGTATTGCTGATATTTCTTAATATATCTATTGATTAAACAATTAACATTTTTGCACATGTAAATTAAAGGCATTCATTACAGCCTATATAACTTTATAGTTATGATTATACAAGACAATTACTGGTACTTTTTTCACAACTTTTGCAAAAATGTGGCTTGAAAAACAAAACAATGTGCAAAAGAAATGAGTTGATATCACTATCTTCAAGTTGTCTGAGCTCTGCCTTTAATGCACAGACAATTGATTATCGTGATGAAGAAGCGATGAGAGGTTGACTCGGCTCTTTAAAGTTCTGTGATGATTGTCAGGAACTTCCTTTTATGGTTCTGTCTACTTTAAGTATGAACAGACACTTTTCAGTTAATCATAAGAATATATTAAATGGATTTACATGGATGTTTTGTTCTATGTTTATTGTCACTAAATGACATTTCTATAAACTGTGTGTATATGTTTTTTATAGATGCACTGACACCAGACCGACACATAAAGCTCCTGAAAAGATAACGTGTACTGGCACAGATCTAAAGTTTCTTCGTACTTGTAATACTTCCAGTTTTTTGTTTTTTTTCAGTGAATCTACATTGCACACAAATGTTTTATTTATGACATTAGTTTAGCAGTAAATATATTTTGTCATTTTGTACCCTATGCTTTAGTTATACAATGCCTGCAGTTACCATAATTTAGACACATTGATATAAAGAAATATTGTCGTAAGAAGCTCATCAATTATAATAATTCTTTACACTGAGAAATCCATGGCTCTGTTAATATTTTTTCACTGACTATTCAGTGAAACATTGAACACATCATAGTAAACAGGTTTAGGTTTCTGTTTTGTTCAGTAACTTTTGTTTACTTGTTGGAAATGCTCTTGATCAAACAACGTGAGGTGATGTTCTCCGATTAAAGGGAAATGACCAGCATTTTAATCAGAGTGTTGCAGCATCATTGCAGTTCAGTCTGGCACTTAAACTGGACAAACCTCAATGTGTCCAGTGTTGCATTATAAAGTGTAAATGCCTGAAAATAAATAAAACAAAACAGCAACCACACATTAACACGTTTAACATGACTAAAAAAACAAAAAAAGCTTTTCTCTCAACCCATCAACCCAACAGTTGGATGATCTTTGCTCTCCAGCCAGTCAAGTCCACTTGAATGTGCCGCCTCGCTGGTAATTTGCTGAAACAGCTGATCATTCACCAACTCCTCTGCAGCAGCATTTTGATATTGCCCTTGCTGCTGGTTGGGGTCAAACAAAAGGTTTGTGTCCAATGCGTTAAGGTCATTGATGCTGCTGGAGAGATCCGATGTCATTCTGATTTCACAAGGGAAATCTGCCCCGCCTGTACTCAGCTCTGACACCTGTTCCATGAGCTGGCTGCCAGCAGTAAGGCCGTTGTCTGTCAGCAGGTCTTTCACAGTGCTGCTGAAATCCAGCTGCTGATGCTGCTGCAGTTCTTCTTGATGCTGCTGTGAGCTCAAAGACAACAACATAGACTGGACCTGCTGTCGATGCTGCTCTCCAGAGGCGGATTGTGCTCGGCTGTCACCTGCAGAGAGAATCATTTGTTCATTAATAGCGTTTTCAATGAGGTAATTTGGCCTCTTGCATCTACTGGGGGAGTCAGAGGTCATCAGGCTGAGGGGGTTCTCACCGCAGGAGAGGTTTGGGTCGGACTCAAGGATCTGGGTGAGGTTCATGCGTGCAGTGTAGCTGGAGGGTAAGTTATTGATGCCCAGACCCCGCACAGAGTCATCATGTTCCCCATCTAGTTTGCTCAGAAGGACATTGGTGATGTTTTTGCTGTTGCATTGTTGGCCCGGCGTGGGCAGGACCTCTGTTTGCATCATAATATTGAGCGGCACAGAATGGCTCCTCTGAGACATGCTGCTCACCCCAAGATTCGTCTGGCTGCTTGCAAAGATGTTTAACACCTCGGGCGTCACAGGAGAGTTAAAGGGAGACACTACTGAACGAGGGATATGGGGAAGGTTTCCTGTGTTTCCACTCAGGGTCCTCTGATGCACAGCAGGGCTTACACTGCGACATCGAAAAGTTGTAGCAGGTGTGTTGGTAGCTTTGTTATCCAGAGGGGCAGGCACAGCAAAACCCTCCTGCTTGGTCATGTTAGCCATGCTAGCTACCTGCTGCTGCACAGGCGAGATGGGAGTCAAGCGGCCAAAATGGTTGTCGTGGTACCGCGCATGAGGGACGGCGAAGGCGTGAGGTTTTTGAAAATGGTCACCTATCAGACCTTGATAGCTGGGGAGGATTCCCATGCCACTGTTTGACTTCAAGCTCCCGTTGCTGTTGTTGTAACTGTTATTCATCCACTCCAGCCTGGTCTTGTCTGGGTGTGTGGCCATCGGTCTCTGCATTGGCTTAACAGGGCTGCTGGAGACGGTGCTGCCGTCATGGAAACCAGTGATGCTGGAGTTGATGGGTGTGAACGCGAACGGGTTCCTGCACTCCACAGGACTGGGAGGCACGTTGCTGCTGCAGTTGGAGTGTGGAGTACCAACTGGGGTGTGACGACTGCTTCCCAGCGCGCTGTCCACTGGGGTTGTGGAGGCGATGCGGGAGCAGGGGCTCTCTCCAGTGAGGCCTTGAACTCCTCCCATCATTTCCGATGTAGGCGTAGGAGTGGGTGTCGGTGTTGGAGTTTGCATCGGGTTGCTGTGGCTGTTTGCTGCATGATAGAAAGCAGTCATGGTCTGATTGGTGGACATTGTGTTGTCTGGCGTCATAGCCTGTTGGCCTTGCAGTGTGGCACAGCCTCCAAACTCCTGCAGGTTCTTAAGTTTCATCTGCTCTTCCATCTGCACCAGCTCCTCCACAATGCTGTCCTGAGTCACGTCATCATCAAAGGGAAAGTAGTCCATATCCGTCTGCATGGGGAGGTGGCTCGATGATGATGAAGCTTGACTGAAAAAGTCTAAGGGTTCATGGTTGGACTGCGTGTATGCCTGTTGTTGAGCTCCTTCCAGGCTCCCTGTGATTGAACTCCTAACATCACTGACACCTGAATGTTTTTGGAGGCCGGGGTTATTAGGTACTGCATGTACGTTAGCCATTGTGTGCCCCTGCTGTTGCTGAAGTAATGCGTGACTGACAGAGGTGCTAGTTTCCATAACAGTGGAAGTGTTTTTCCTCTGCATTGAGCTCTGTGTTTTGGCAACAGAGTAGAAGCCACTGGCTCTGAAAGAGGAAGTGCCAAGTGCGTGGAATTGAGTGGACAAGACAGAGTTCATTTTCGTCTCTACCTCCCTGGTAGCTGGTGCACTTTCAGGTCGAGTTGGAGCTCCTGGCCTGGGGATGTTATCGTGCGCGTTTCGAATCCCATATAAAAGACCGGCAGCGCCATCTACTGACTGCTCTGGCATAAAAACCCTTTTGACTGGCGAAAGGTCTGGACTGAGGCCAGATCGCTTCCTGAGGCTCTTAGTGGACAAGAAACCTTCCTTTGGTGATGTTACACTGCTGTTTTCCCCAAATGAAGGTGTTCCGCTGGTGTTAAGAAAAGAAACAGCACTGGTATTCTGAGTGGAGGGAGTTAAATGCATAGTGCTTGTATTATTAGCGCTGTTATTGCTGCTTTCGACTGCTGCCACAGTGTTAGTGCTTGAGGAGGACTTTCCGTTGCAATTAGTGCTGGATGTTTCCTCTAGACCCAGGAAGCCTCTAGTCTGAGGTATGGGCACACTGGCAGCCCTTTGTACAGCCCCTCCACCCCTATTTGCCATTGATCCTTGACTTAAAATCAGACTGCTGGGATTTTGCATTTGGCTGTTTTTATGTATAGCTTCAACTTCCATTTCAACATCGATGGTATGGGTGTTAGCAGCCTGCCCTGGCCTGGCCACCGGGGCCAAGATGGGGACTGCCGAGGTGCATCTCATGCTTTGATTGTAGCTGATGTTCTCTGCAACTGAAGGACTGCTAATGCCCACAGATGCTGGCCGCAGAGTGGTGTTTGTGAGGGAGGTGGTGGTAATGCTGCTGGGTGCAAGCGATATGGCCGTCATCTTGACCAAACTGACTGGGCTGACGTGACAAGTAGTCATCACAGTCTTAATGGGGCTGTTGGCGATGATCATGGTGGAGGGCGAGCGCAAAGTGATAGCAGACGTGGCCGTAGGCTTGGGCAAGATTTGCGCATATCGCTGCCGGGCAGTGCGTTCTCCAACGGGACTGGCTAGAATATTTTGCTGGGTTTTGGGGCTCTGTTTCAGTGCCTGAACTGGCTGGGTCACCATTTGGAAGTTAATAGGCAGCATTTTGTTCTCTACCGTTCCCATTGGACTTGGGGACATCAGCTGCCTGCTTCTCTGTACCTGTGGAGAGTAAAGGTCAATCAGAAAGTGGAACAACTAAGAAACTAAACTTTAGATGATCATCACAAAGTTTCTGACAACATATTTTGTAATTTTTACCTTTTTAAACAATAATTTTATCCCTACCTGCAAGAAGAATACTGTTTTCTGTTACACAGTTGTGTTACCATAAATAAATCTTTAAAACTAAAGCTGTTTTGGCCTCTTTGATATCAGGCTTATGAAACTGTCTCCGCTATTTAAGAATATCACCCTTTGTCATATGACAGGTACAGGTCTGAAATTTTAACTGTATCAAAGTTTCAAAACAATACAATAATTGGTAATAGACACCTAAAGTGACATAATATTGTAGCTATAATAACCAAAAACGTTTTATATATATATATATATATATATATATATTATAATATACTTATTATACTGACAAAATACAGTCTATGTTTAATGCAATTCTTCTCTCTTGTTTAAAGTCAATGTTCATGTTCTTTTGACGTGTATGTGGTGTTTCTTTAAAGCAGCAACAGGGAACTTTTAGTTTGTGTTGATTCTAGCGTCCCCAGTGGACAAAAGTGCAGTGCTTCCACTGCCTTGATTCATTTCAAGGGGAATCTGACCGAATTCGACCTGGTGGCCGACATTAAAAATAACTACAAAGAAAAAGCCAGTCTTCACGCTGATGGTCTGGTGTGCTTATGTAGGTCATATAGAGGCATCAGTATTGAACTGAAACTGTTTCATAACCAGTTAAAAACTCCTTGTAGTAGGTTTAGGCAGTTATAAACTATGGTTTTCTTAAAGTACACAGATGTGTGTTTTCTAAATGTCTAAATATATGAAAACAGGTTTTTGTAATATTAGTTGTCGTACAAAAATTAGTTTGTATATTTTGTTTACCTTAGTTTAGCTGAATGTAAATGGGTGATAGATTAACTCTGTAATGATGTAAAATGATCAAGGCTGTGTTTTTCTAAATGTTACACCCATCACTCATTACTCACTGAAATGTTGAGACATTGAAGTACTTTATGTATCACTGTATTCTCTTAATGGTTTTCATGGCAGTCTGTTCAGAGTTATTAAACTGAAAATGATAGGTGTCGTTTTGAACACAACAACACACGCAAATTTTGTTTATCAGGTTCTAAGCATTAATAAAAGTAGATCATTTAAAGTCAAATATCAAGTGAACCTAGATTTGTTCTTTCTATTGGGATGAATACAGAAGATTAGTAGTAAAATTACACTGTTCTCTACATTGAGAGTCCTGCATTCTCACCGTGATGGGGCTCTGCACTGCAGCGACCACGATGCCTATGGCTGGCTGAGGTGACGGAGGGGCAGGGCTAACACAAGGTACACCATCATCTGCCCTCTTGGTTTGCCCCTCTCCAGGTAAAGGAGAATACAGTTTCTGCTCTTGTTGTTTCCTCTGGATCTTCCTCTGGAGCTGCTGCTTTGCGTCGACAGAAGGTGAGGACAGGGTTGTCACATGAGGCTGGAAAGAGTGAGCCTCAGCGGTCGGGACGAATGCTGAGACGGTCTGTGGAGTATTAACCTCTAAACAAGGGAAACAGGGATTTAGATCTGTATCATGCTACTGTATAAAGAAATAACTTCATCATAATAATATGTAAATATATATACTACATAAATGATGAGCTTGAGTTACAACTACAATAAGGTTTGATAATTAGACACCTCAACTTATTGTTAATAAGTTAATTTTACTGTATTCACATTATGAAGGACTAAAGCTGTCATAAATGAATGACTTATGTAAATAAAAAAATAAAATAATAAAGACAGAGACGTACCCACAGAACATTACCCATCATTAACATATGGGTGAAGAAATACATAAATATTTGTCAAATAAATACAGTATTTCTATTTCTGTGCATATTTATTTATCTTCAAATTAACCTGTATGTTTATTTGATAATTGCGGGTTTTATTTATACATTTCTGTCTTTATTATTTCATTTATTTATTTAAGTAATTAATTAATTACTGAATTGATTTTTTATTATGGGAGCTTTAGCTAACCTTAAAAACAGTCACACATTAAAAATAGCCGAATAAAACAATAATAATGAATGCATGGTCTAAAAGAAAAAAAAAACTTAAAATGACCACATACTAGATAAACAAAACAAAGGCAAAGAGCCAAACACCGACAAATGAGAGCTTATAATTACAAGAATACAACAGTTACATTTAAGTACGCAATCGACCATTAAAGTCAAGAACATGCGTATATTCAGTCATATGGTCTCTGCTGCAGGTGCAAATGCCTTTGTTTCTAAAATGTGTGATGAGCTTGTTGATTTTGTTTGGCAACATTCTGCAGAAGCTGTACACGCAGTAATTTTTGAGTTAAGAGGTGAGTAATTGTCGTTAAGCACATGCAGAGTGTGTTATATGTCTGTGTGTTGACCAGAGTACTCCAATAAAACTGTGAACATTTCAGGTACTTGAATCTAAAAATACAGTCATCCGCATGAAAAACACAGACTGGAATAAAGGAGCAGTAACAGGCAACTGCCACCAGAGGCCACTACTGACCTGTTTTTACACAGGGGGCATGAGGCTGATGTAACCAGTCTCTTACCTGTTGCTGTGCCGGTTGTAATAGTGAGAGCTGCCAGGGACTTGTTGCTGATGTAATGGCTGTCGATTAGGAAGCGAGCCAAGTCTTCCACGGCATCAAACTGACGTTTCAGCACCTTCTGTGCCCACTCACACACCAGATCACAGGCTGCAAATCGCACATCCTCCTTTATGCTGCTCAGCTGGCCCGCTGACTCTAGGACATCACACTGGAGCTACACACAGTAGATATGTGATTATAAATATATGATACACTGCATGACAGTGACAATAATGGAGGTAGAATACAAAGAGAAAACATCAATAAGGACGATGTGAAAGTACTTACTCCATCTCCTGTTTTATGGAGATCCAGAGCCGGTAACGATGGCATGTGAACAAATAGCCTCTTCCTCAGTCCACTATAGCAATATGTAAGCTGGTGTTAAGATAAAAAAACATGTGATTCCTGAAAATAACATCTACTCACTGGGATAACAATTAGCTAATCAACAAGTCAATAATAAAAGTAAATAATTAATGTATCCACTGACATCTAAAATGATCAGCTCAGAACAGACCGACTGAAAGGTAAAGTATTTAAAACCTGCACATACTTAACATTAAGTTGTATTTTTTATTACGCATTGTATCTTAGTTTTAAGTTCCTCCAGTAAAGCTTTATTTGGAGACCAGTGGTCTAAATAATGTATATTTAAGATGCAGTCTATATTGAAATGGGTCTAATTGACTGTCATAGTTTAATGGTTCAGCGTCTGCTGTTGTAGAAAACTCAAACTGTGGTTAACATCGATTAAAGTGCTTTTCACAAAAAGTTACTATTAGAATAACTAAAAACATGCTGACAGGACAGTCCTCGTAGTGAAAACTGTCAACTGACCCATCAGTGTGGCTTTGTGTTAATGGCTTGGTGTGTGTGTGAGACAGAGGGCGAACCCTGTGAAGCACCTCCAATCAGGGACACTGACAAGCTCAAATTTGTTATCCCAAAAACATCATGTGTAAGCAATCTAGTGCCATGAGCTGTTCCAACTGTGAATGACAGGAAATAATGTTTAATTTGCTTTTAAACTTGCAGCCACTTGCAGCTGTCGTATGTCTCAAATTACTGATGTAGTGAAGTGATACATAAACGTTTTATTTCTATAGAATTCGGCAAAATAGACTAAATAATTTTTCACAATGCTTTAACATTCAAGAGTTTACACTAATTTAACCACTTTTCTGGAGTAAAACTACTTTAATTTCAGAAACTGGAAATACTGTAATAATTAAATTAAATCCTTGAATACCTTGAACAGTTTGCAAATATGAGTTCAAAGCAAACTTCTTTCATCAGTCAAACTATTTAAGTTTTTTCCCATTATAGCCAATAAAGTTCTGACTTATGATCTTACACAACGATAATTTCATTAACCTGAATGAAAAAAAATCACAATTTTGTGATGAAGGTCAAGATCACCGTGACTCCCCTGAGGGGCCTCTGTATTATGCTTGTGCTTCGGAGGCAGAGGGGGGCTTTATTTCATTTCACATCTATATTTAGAGAGCTTATGAACTGCAACAGCAGATGGTGTGTGACCAGAGACAGAGGCCAGACTGTTACAATCCATTCCAGTGAAGGATATTTAGATTTTCCTCTCATGCCAAGTCGACGCGCCTTCATGTTCGGGAAGACATTTTTCATCATTTTTCCAAAGTCTGCAGCACTCAGTGGGTGGTAGTTCAGATTGTCACAGAAGCTCCTGAAAGACACAATAGACAGAATAATTGTAATTAAAAATATAGAATTATGTCTTGAATCATCTAATTAAATAATCAAATCATCAAATCATATCAATGCAGGGGATCATATAATGTTTGTGAATGTGGGGTGATCAAAGTCTTTACAGTTCAAACTATTTTGCTCTATTCTAAAACTTGTATAATCATATACATCGTATACATCATCAGTCGTAGTGATGATCGAACCTCAGCACACCAAAACATTTTAGCTTCTTTCAGCTCATTGTTTTGGTTTTACAGCCCATAACTTTACTGTTTTAGTTCACATTTCTCACCAGTGTCATTTGTAGCTGCAACAGGCAGCTGTTTTTAGCTGAATATAGTGGAGCCTTTAGCAGTTAAAGAGCCCCATATTATTCAGAGGAGCTGGTGGAGACCAAACACAGAGCTAAAAGAGAGTGAATATTGGACTTATATGAAGCAGGTGGTCAGAAACATGACTCCAAATTAACGATTATGTTGCTCTGTAACTGCTGGATGAGTAAATATGTAACTCATTCGCTAGATAAACTCATAACTCATAAATCATGAGGTGATCAGGTCAGTGTTGTTTTTACAGTTTTCCCCTACCTGGTCAAATCAGTTAATGCACCTTTAAAGGTATAATATGTAAAGTTAGAGGACCAGTCTGTAGGATTTAGTGGCATCTAGCTGTGAAGCTGCAGAATACAACCATTTGAATATAGCTCAGCCTTCCAAGTGTGTAGAAGAAACTAAAATGTGAAAGGCCCTATCTACAGCCAGTGTTTGGTTTGTCCGTTCTGGGCTACTGTACTCCCTCCGTAGATAAAAACAGCTCATTTTAAGGTAACAAAAGCACAACAGTTCTTATATTCAGGTGATAATATAAGAAAATATATTATCTAATAAAAACACATCTATGAATATCATATCCTATTTCTACCAATAGATCCTCCTAAATGTCAATAAGTGTGTAGAATTATAACAGAGTTTCTAATAGTGAGTTATAGTTTGAGTGACCATGTCTGATACATTCTGTCCAAATTATCATCGAACATAAAGTGCCCTTGAAATGAAATGAAACAACTCTCTAAGAAATGCTTCATTATTAGTTGTTTGTGACAAACGTGATTGTTTCACAGCACAAAACATATTTTTTTGTTGTTTTGAAGTGACGCCTGTTGCGTCTCTTTAAAGCCTTTTCACCTGTCTACCCTAAAGGCGCCAATATTTCTGGAGGGCACTGTATTTCTGATCTGGTAGAGTTAAAAAGACAGTTACATAACACTGTCAGAGCATTTCAATGGCTGTCTCAGACTTTCCATTCTAATATTACCAACACATGCTGCTCTCTGTGATTCCCAAGCCTGCGGCGTCTATTTATACTGACGCTTTAGCCAGCAGCAATTTAGAGGAGAAAGAATCTCAAACATTAGTAGCTGTTATTATTTAAAAGGTGAACACCAGTGAAAAATATTCAAATAAATAGTGATGTCTAAAGTTTAATAAAGGGAAACAATGAGAAACGATAAATTATCAGCTTATTTACTATGAAAGAACATTTTAAATGTATGTTGCAAAAACCCCATCTTCACTCTGTTTATACCTACTTGTATTCGTCATAGACCTCCTGTTTGGGAAGAGAAGTCTCTGGGTATTCCTCTAAATGATTGCGGATCCAGCTGAAGGCATGCGTCTGCTGTGTGCGGCTTGATGATAGGGCGCTCTGGTCACTGAGAAAAGACGTGTATCATTGATTAATTGACAAATGACAAAGACAGGCAGACTTTTGTCACTGTAAGTCCTGAGAAATCATCTGCACTGAACCTAACCTGTGTGTGAAATCCTTATTATGTGTCTATATCGTTCACATAATAATTTTTTTTTTTTTACAAAAATGTATAGCCCCATCAATAATTAATCATAATAGTGGTTTCCTGTGTCATAAATATATCATAAAGTGTCCATTTTTCTATAAATAGTGTCAGAGAGCAGGTGTATCCTTACCTTTTCTCAGTGTTACTGCTGGGATCAGAAGGCAACTTAAGGTAGAGGTAGAGTTTTTCAATGTCTGAGAACTTCTCGACATCTTGCTGTAGAGATAAAAAAGGGGAGTTTTAATATTTGGCCTTCTAATTATCAGCACAAGGTTACACCTACAGAGCACTCACACACACAGTGTAGCTCTGGCAGTCCATTGATCCCTATTGGTTGAAATTCAACAAGGTTTGGTTTAGGCACATAAAACATCTTGTTTAGGCTATGTTCATTGTTCATTGTTCCATATACTCTATAGATAATCTGTTAAACATCTATAAACAAAGAAAATGTTATAAATACTCTATAATAGGGATAAACTAAAACAGATGATGATACATGGTAATCAAGGAAGCAGTAAAAAAGAAAATGGTGGCGTGGAACTCATAGTAAAGTTAGTACTCAAGTACTGCACGTAAGAACAATTTCGAGGTACTTTACTCGATTCCGATAATCTGACAAATACTGAGTATCGGATGATAGTCGGCCAGTCTTATAATCGATCTGTAGGTGAACTATCCAAATAAAGTGTTAGTACTGCAGCTACAATGAGCCAAAGAAAGCGCAGCAGCATTTGGATGCACTTTTCGATGAAAAAAACGGCAAAGCAAAGTGTAACATCTTTCAAAATAATATTTCCTTCCAAGTCTGGTAGCTTCTTAAAAATAAATAAATATGAAAATGAGCCAGTCTTTTGAACGACTCTTTGAAAGGAACGGCTTCTCAAGATCCGGCTCCCTTCAAAGAGCCATAAATCCCATCTCTAGTGATCCTCTCACTCATCCTCTAGCTTCATAATCAGGTTGAGAATTTTATTTGTTTATTACTTTAGTTTATTACACATACAGCTGTGCTTTGTGTTTAGTGTAAATTAGCATGCTAAGATGTTAATCGTTGCACTCAAAATATTTCGATAAACAACCAACAGCAGTGGTTGGTTAGTGGCCATGAATCAACAGATTTAAAAACATTAAACATAACATACAGTATACTCTAGATCATGCCTGTACATTATGGGTTTTGCCTGGTCACCTCTCACTCTCATTCATTCATACTCAGCACACACAGACATGCCAAGAGTGTACAAACTAAACCTATTCAGCACGACCCCCTGAGCTACCAACAGTCTTCAGCACTTCTAACTACGTTCTTCAAAAGGGAAAAAAGAAACCTGAGAGCGTGAAGAAGGCGCAGTTTAAATTCTGCTGGTTTAGATGGCAGCAGACAACAGTTTTAAACACCAAGCAATACTCTAACCCTGTCAGAGTGAATTCACTAACATAGACAGATACTATAAAAAGTGTTTTTTACCCCTTGTAAGTATTCATGTTTTATTGTTTTACACCATTTAATCAAAGTGGATTTAAGGTGGCATATTTTAAAATTGATAATCAGAAGAAACAAAGAGTCTCTACAAACTGATTTAAATTAATTACAAAGATATAATAATATCATATAATTTAACACTTAAATCATCACTAGAAGTCACATTATTATTTGTTTGCAGTATAAATACAGCGTATCTAGAGGTCTTTATTTAGTAAGTATTGTATGTATGTATATATATATATATATATATATATACATATATATATACATATACACATTCACCGTATTGTGGCAAAACCTTCACCATGAAGAAAAAGTAACAAAAATGTGATCGGAAAGCACAAGTGAGCGGATGGATACAAGAAAACTTCCAAGTCACTGAATGTCCCTCAGATTAAACAGTTAAAGGGGAACTCCACCGATCAGTCTGTTTTCACGGTTTACAGGAGCGCTACTTAATGCGTGCATAAAGCATTTTGTGGCTCCTGAGGGAGCAGAGTAGATACCGAAAAAATTGCCTCAAACGATGTCACTCGTTTTCAAACTTGTGGGTGCCAGGTTTTGACAGAAGATTTAAAAATCAATGGACAAAAAAAAAGACATTATCTCTGGTTCTGCTGCATCGATTTGAGCCTCTTAATAAAACTGTCCATCTTGAGCCTGAGTTTAAATCAATCATTAAGAAATAAAAAGAGTACGGCTCAGCTGAAATCTGCCTGGAGCAGCCATGAGGCATGTTTTGGTGTATCTACACTGCAAGTCACAACCAGTGTGGAGGATTTAGTGGCTTCTAGTGGTGAAGCTGCAGATTACAACTAGCTGAACATCGCTTGCATCTGTATTTGACGATCTGGGAATGAGAACAAGCTGGGAAGTGTGTAAGAGAAACTATGGTAGCGAAAAACATGAAAGGGTCTTTCTACAGCCAGTGTTTGGTTTGTCTGTTCTGGGCTACTGTAGAAACAAGGCAGTTCAACATGGCGGACCTACTGCGTCTGTAGATAAAAACGTCTCATTCTAAGGTAATAAAAACACAACAATTCCTATATTCAGGTGATTAAACACTAATGAAAATACACTTATGAATATTATATTCCATTTCTGCCAATAGAACCTCCTAAATGTCACACACCGGACCTTTAAAGCCGAGCAGTGAAGACGTACAGCTGAGACACACAAGCATGTGCAGTGTTAACAGACAGACACATAGAGACAGACGGGTTTCTGCAGAGCAGGGGAGCTTGTAAGGTGAACTCAAATCCTCTGCTGTTAACCCTTCTCTCAGGACAGCTCGCTGCACAGTGAGCGTACAGGAACTCACGCTGCCGACACGTCTTCACTCATATATGTATATATATATACATTCACCCTCTCATTGGCTCCTAAGAATAAACATTATTCTGTCCAAACTTCTCCAACTAACTTCTTTGTTGTTAGGGAACCACAGCTCACCCACAGACACTGAGCAGCACGTATCGACATATAATTCTCCAATATACACATTATGGGTCACATTTATGGGCTTCAAACGCTATCCTGTTAAAAACCTTGTGTATTAATCAGAGGACACTGTTGGCCGTTGTGACTCACTTCCTCCTCTGCTGACTTGGACTGTCAATGTCTGTATGTTACTGGGTCATGAGCTCTGCACAGTAAACTCCTTGCCACCTTCAACTCACTTTCCCATGAAACAAAGATGCTACCAGCGTGGAAACACACAGGCAGTGCAGATTTCAGCAGACATTTTACACTTATTTTGTGCAGCTTTGTACACTATGAAGTTGGCAATTCCTGACACAAGATACAGTGTGTTTGTCTTCGAAGGCAGTGGTTTTAATTTGTTCCATTGTTGTAGTTCCCTGACAACTCGAGCCAGTCCGACACATCAGCATTTAATATGTTATCAGTCAACTTCAGTTTATCAGACATTTTCTTTGGTGTATATGCTGGTCGATTACAAGTAACAGTCATAGTACAGACAAGATGACAAAGATACGTTTAAAAGTGTCGCCATTGCATACTCTGTCCAAAAGTGGGCAACTTAAATGGAAAATGTGCCGACTTTCAGCCGGCTTTGCCGTTACAATGTGGCTAATACATGCAAATGAACAATGTTTAGCCTCCCTCCATGTTGTCTTCACCCAGTCCAACACGTCATCTGGAGCATTTTTTTTATTTTACTACTACTACTTACTTTTTGATGTTTCATGGAATAAAAGATCAATCGAGCAAATAACCTAAAGATTAACAGACAGTAATTGTTAGTTAAAGCTCTACAGCCCTTTCCTGCCTTTGAAGTTTCCTCTAGCGCCACCTTCAGTCTAAAATTTGCTCCGATCGGTATAAATCGATACACATGTACTTTTTTAATTTGAATGATCCATGAGATTTCTTTTAGCATCACTCTCAAGGCAGACTCTCCTGGCGCGAATCAAGGAATAGCATTATATCTTATATATATATATATATATCTCATCATCATCTGTCCAACATTTCCTGATAGTACGCTGAAGGAGCTCCAGACTATAAGTACCGTTCACAACTAATCTGATAATACTTATTAAATTATAATGTTTCCTTCTGACCTTCAGGGGATGCAACATACCGATTTGTTCTCCATTCAAAGAGGAAACGAACATGACGCTGGCCAACTGAAAGCATATTTGACCTATTAATGAGGCCGCTGTCAGAGGTTAATCCCTTGTTGTCACCATTCATAGAGGCTCACTGCAGCCCACTGCACATCAGTATCTCTGTCCCTGAACCCGCCGCTCCGTCCCACCTCACCCTCCATAAAAATAACTTTATATGGCAAATCTTTAATCAACCTGTGAGGCCAAAGGCACATTTCTATATTTGTGGACAATAACGATGATTATTCAACCTTCATGGTTTAAAAGTTTGCAGCACAATGAGTAACAATTGACCGTGTTGAGCCAATCAGCCAACCTCAGTAGCTCAGTGCAGCTGTCTGGCCTCAGATTCGCCCTCTATAGGTTGATCTGAAAAGCTGCTGCGGACAGATTTTCTGTCGTGTTTTGAAATTATGCCAAGAAACCCATCGGGAAACAACCATGTTTCAGATCTACACGCTAGAACCACAAATAAATTACAAACAATATTTTAACAGATTACATTTAATTAAAAAGGTTTCAATAAAAGTGCAATTTGTATGTTTAAAACACATCAAGAATACTCACCAGGATGTTTTCCACTTTTGATTGAACAGATTTGCTGCAAAAAAGAGACATAGTATAAATTAATATGAAGCTGGTGTAACATGAGCGCTTGTGTCTAAAGTGTATTTATTTATAAAGCAGAGGAATGTTTGGTATGAGACGACCCTCCCTTCAGCATCTCTCAGGTCATGTATCCCACCACCAGGAACACATGTTGTCATATGTAAAAAGAGGGAGAGAGACAGGCACTGTGGTAACATTGTCTCTGACAGAAGCTCAGAAATTCATTTGCAGTCGCTGAGGAAATCTACTATACGTCTGTTTCATCCCATTGAAGTCTAACCTTGAAAGAAGAACTTCATAAAAAATAGGGTCTATGGTAGCTATGTAGTATGGTACGTCAAATCTTACTTAGAGAAAAGCAAAACAACTAAAATCCTTTAAGAATGTTTTATAATTACTGACATTATCCATATACACATGCACACTGTATACAGTCACATCCATACTGTACACACCTGTGCATGGGTGCGGAGCAAATTAACTAATCGCTAAAAAAAAATTACTAAATTAACGACAAGATCTTATGCAAGAGCAGTTGCATAAGCAGCCACTCATCTTAAAGCTCTATACTGATTTAAACCACGAAACATTGCTCAAACCAGATACATGAATAACTTCTCCAGGTCTAATTCCTAATCTGCAGGTCAGATTGTTGTTTACCTCGACACAGAAGGTTAAGTCTCATTTAAAGACTCTGCAACACTGGGCATGTCAGAATGAGGGGACGCTCTAAGCCGCGACAAGAACAGTTCATTTTAATTCACTGTTACTAGGGGGCCCGGGATTTCCCAGTGCTGAAAGGCCATCATTAAGCTGTTTGTAATTCAGATTTGGCAGGTACACCGAATGACACCTGAGACCTAGATTACAAAAAGGAATAAAGAACTGATGCAAGTGATCCTTCAAATTACATTATGTATGATATGCCCAGGTGTAATTCAGCCTCTGATTGGGCGGCGTGAATGAAGCAGGAACGGCTCCCTCCACAGTAGCGCCTCACTACAGACGATTACTGCACTTGAAGACACAGTGACGGTGCAAATGAACTCGCTGACCCTGACCAAGACGGTCTCATTCTACCATGACCCACTGAGCAAGCAGGTCGCTGAGGTGAACGTCAATATTTATGCTCTAATCCTCTTAAAGGTTAAAGATTTAAGGAGCGGGACAAATATTCAATATCCCAATATGCTTCCGTAGATTTACGTTTCAGCTCTGAACTGTTGAGCTTTCTGGTAGTTCAACCTTTTATGGCTGTTTGACATTTAAAAGATAGTTCTTGACTTCATGTATAATTAAAAATAAAAGGGTATTTTCTGTCAGAACACGGCCTTAAATAACAGCAACCACAGACAATACACACTATCAACTGTTATTATTAAGTGCTTACTGCTAACACACTCATTGAATTGATTTAGTTTTAGTTCATTTCACTCTTACATGAGGTTTTGATTCAGTGTTTTTTAATGTATGTGAAATGCTACTGGTGCCAGTTGTCTTTCTTTCAAACTGGTAATTTTATACTTCATAGTCACTTATAGTCATGTGGTTCTGTCTGGTTTATTTTTTGGAAATAGTTATTTGTAGCCTAAAACCAGGCAAAGACGTCTGAGTTCAGTATTGAGTTCCGTCTGTATTTGTTGGCCCAGGAATGAGAACAGGATGTGTGTAGGAGGCCAACTATGGTGGCTGTGAAATTCCCGATAAACGCGATATAAAGCCAAAATCTACAGCCATTGTTTGGTTTGTCTGTTCTGGGCTACTGTAGAAACATGGCGGTTCAACATGGTGGACTCTACAGAAGAGGACCCGCTTCCTCTGAAGATAAAAATGGCTCATTGGAAGATAACAAAAATACAATGAATCCTATACTAAGGTGACTATAAACTAATGAAAAACATAGCCATCAATATTATATTTCTAAATGTTACACAGTGAACCTTTAAAACAATGAAAAAAATGTCTAAATTGTAAAATTGAGATTCAAACTACAAATGTTATAATGCTAAGGACTCTTTTAAATAAGTCCCAATCAACTAAAATCACTCATCTACACAGAATGTATTTTTGTAGTATCCCATATAAGAACAATGGTCCCCAGTGATTAGACATTACAGATGCAATGGCGTTTCACATTGCCAAACATATGGTGTCTTTTGTAAGCAAGATTTAATTTTCAGGCCATATTTTGAACCCTGATTGCAGGAGTTTAAGTACAGCAATCTATATTTTCTGTTTGCTACATAATGTGAAACTGAGTAATGTAAAGTCAATTTCCCCACTGCAACAGGAACTACATACTATAGCTGTAGGTTTCAGCCTGTCATCCATGTGTCAAATCGGGAGGGGGGAGAGAGAACTGAGTAAGAATGTAACACTGCAACAAAACCTTCAACCAATCAGTAAACAGGCAAGAGATGATGATGATGAGGAGGAGGAGGGTGGGTTTGCCTTTACTGAAGCATTAGTAAGTAAAAGTCCTACATTCAAAATGTTCTTTGAGTAAAACTACACAAAACTATACAAACAGAATGACTCAGTCAATAATTATTGTAATTACTGGTGCTTTAAAGTGTGAGCAGCATTTAAACTACTGTTACATAGTGTTGGGTCGTTCAATGTGTAACAATACATCATCATCATTTATAAGCTGATCATATGTTTTGTAGGTAAACATCGTATCTGCAGAATAACGAGTGACTACTGCTGTCAAATAAATGCAGCGGAGTAAATAGTCAACACTGTGCTGTAAATGAGTTAATTCACTTAGTTACATTCCCACCACTGTCCATGTCAACGCCTGAGCCTAAAAAAGATGATCTTAAGATGATCTGTGTAGTTCAGTCAGCATTAACAGGAACGCTTCACCATGTTTCCATAATATTAGGTTGGTTGAACGACAGATAGACAGACTGTACTGCAGTTATTCACACTAAACTCCCTTAAACAGGAAGTTTACAGAGACTGAAGACATCATCGAATGAAGTGTTGATTCTCTGGACTCACAACTTTAAAACTAGGTGACATTTTGTGTGCAGGACTGGTAATGGAGTATTTTTATTTCACAATGTGTTGCTTACATAAGAACAGTGGTGGAATGTGATTCAGTAATATTTACTACTGTATTTTACTTTTATACCACACTAAAAGGTAAATATTGTATTTTTACTCCACTACATTTATCTGACAGCTACAGTTACTTTGCGGATTCATATTTTACATGTAAAACATATGATCATCTCAAAAAATATGATCCATGGTTACAGATTAAACTCTCTCAACAACATACAGGGGAAATTTACTCCACTTAGATCAACTATAACTGTATGATACTTACATATGAATGCATCAGTAATGCAACAACAGAATATCAATATATTACTACATTTTGCTCACAATACTTTCACATAAGTAACATTGTGCATGCAGAACTTTGACTTGTAATGAAGTATTATATATATTATATTGTGCCATTGCTACTTTTACTAAGTGAACACTAATTCCGCCTCTGGATACTGACTGTAAGACCAACACAGTGACCCCCCCCGAGAAGCATCAAACCTTTGCACAAAACACTACTACTGAACACCTCCTCACCAGATGGAGTTCTTGATCCTGAGCTGCAGAGCGCTGGCCTCAGCGCCTTGCAGCCCGGGGAGCAGGCCGGGCAGGCTCCTCGCCCCGCGGTCCGCCTGCTGCTGGGGGTCCTCCTCGGCCATCACGGCGGGCCTCGGGACGGGACTCTGCGGGACTGGACGGGACGGGAGGCGTGGACGGGTGTACTCGCCGGCAGAGTTAAGCAACATGGACCGGAGGACGTTGCGATGCTAACGGGACAGCAGCGCGCCCTGTTGTTGTTGTCGCCACCCAGTCCTCCTCCGACATCGCTCGCTCCAAGTCCCCGACACTTGGTGAGCAAAAAGAGGCTGTGCAGCAAAAACTACGCGTCGCTGTCAAACGCGGAGGTGATGCATGAATACAAATAAAGACAGGTGTAAACAGTAAACGGACAAACAACTAGCCAGTCCCTCCGGTGAGCTGTGCCCCTCACGTTATGGGATTTCTGTGCATGTGCAGCAGGGTGAGTAGTGGCTGCTGGGCTAACGCATGCGCACTGAGACCCTCCACTATTAAAAACAAGCAGAAGACGATACTGAGCAACGCTACTGTGAGTGTGAATTTAAAGATGAACTCAAACACATTACATTAGTGTGGCACGTTAGTAAAGCATTGAATGGAAATATCTAAAGGTGGTTTTATAAATCAATACATTGTTTTATTTCTAAAATATTCATACAAATACAGTATTTTTAATGAACTTAAGAATCATTTAGTCTAAAATGTGTCACTAACAGACAATTAAATTAATCTGCGTTTTTTTTTTTTGGACATGTTTTTTTTTATTAATCTGAATTAATGTGTTAAATTTGACATCAAACTGGTGGAAGCTGGGGTGGCCAGGCTCATTTTCCCTTTTCCCAGGCACATAGTAAAGTTGAGCCAAAAAAACAACCCTACTCTTCCATTTAATATTTCTCCACAGAAATGCCTTACAAAATGTACAAATACAGGGATAAATCAGGGGCTAACAAAATCAGTGTTGGTATCAAAGGTAAGTTTATCATCCAGGATGGTTCTCAAATATCTGCACTGTGTCAATAAAAGGAAACACTGTTCACACCAGCTGATTACAGGGGTTGTAAGCAATTAAAAGCTAAAGAGAAATCAATGAAAACCAGTCTTGCATGTTTTTTGTTCCCTTCCAGATGCCTCAAAATAACATTTAACATGGTTGCAACTGCATCTGCATTGCAACCTTTTCTTGTCTCATAAGCAAACTAGAGGGATGTATGTAATGTGTAATATAATATAACCAACTCCTCAGTAGCATAAAATAAAAGAATGAAATCTGGACTGTTACATATCAGGTCTCTGTCTTCTGAAGCTATTTTAGTGAATGAATTGATATCAGATTATAATATTGATTTACTTTGTCTTACTGAGACCTGGTTGTCCCACGAGGGGTACGATAGCCTAAATGAATCCCCCCCCCCCCAAGTCATATTAATACTCACATTCCTTGAGGCACTGGCCGAGGAGGTGGAGTAGCAGCCATATATGATTCAAGCGTTTTAATGGACCCTAAACCAAAACTAAATTATAATTCATTTGAAAGCCTTGTTCTTGTCTTTCTCACCCAACCTGGAAAACATTGCAGCCAGTTCTATTTGTTATAGTGTACCGCGCTCCTGGACCGTACTCTGATTTTATATCTGAATTCTCAGAGTTTCTATCAAGTTTAGTCCTTAAATCAGATAAAGTAATTATTGTAGGTGATTTTAATATTCATGTGGATGTTGACAATGTCAGCCTTAGTAATGCATTTATATCATTAATAGACTCAATTGGCTTCTGTCAGAGTGTAAATAAACTCATTGTTTTAATCACACTCTTGACCTTGTTCTATCATATGGCATTGATATTGAACATTTAATAGTTTTCCCACAAAATCCTTTCCTATCTGACCATTGTTTAATAACTTTTGAATTTCTATTATTAGATTATAAGCCATTAGGCAAAACTTCCTACAGCAGATGTCTATCTGACAGTACTGTAATTAAATTTAAGGAGGAGATACCATCAGTGTTTAATTCAATGCCATATTTGAATTTAACAGAATCCTATAACGACTTTAGTCCCTCTGAAATTGATAATCTTGTTAATAGTGCTGCAGGCTCACTACGATCAACATTAGACTCTATTGCTCCTATAAAAAGGAAATTATTAAAACATAGGAGACTAGCACCATGGTACAACCACCAAACCCGGCAATTGAAGCAAAAAACAAGGAAATCTGAAAGGAAATGGCGCTCTTCCAAATTATCAGAATATCGCTCAATTTGGCAAGATAATCTTAAAACTTATAGAAAGGCCCTCCGTAATGCCAGAGGAGCCTATTACTCAGCACTAATAGAAGAAAATAAGAATAACCCTAGGTTCCTCTTCAGCACTGTAGCCAGGCTGACAGAGAGTCACAGCTCTATTGAGCCACATATCCCCATAAACTTAAGTAGCAACGACTTCATGAGCTTCTTCTATAATAAGATTATTACTATTAGAGAAAAAATTAATCACCAACTGCCATCAACAGTTATCAGTGGCTCTCCAAGTTCAGGGACTTCTGCCAATGTAAACTTAGACATATATTTAGACTGTTTTTCTGCTATCGATCTTCATCAGTTAACTTCAATCCTTTCTTCATCGAAGCCATCAACCTGTCTATTAGACCTGATCCCAACTAGGCTGCTTAAAGAAGTCGTACTCTTAATTGGCACTTCTTTACTGGATATGATTAATCTTTCTTTATTATCAGGATATGTACCACAGTCCTTTAAAGTAGCTGTAATTAAACCCCTTCTTAAAAAGCCCACTCTTGACCCAGGGGTTTTAGCCAACTATAGACCAAGCTCTAACCTCCCCTTCCTCTCTAAGATTCTGGAGAAGGTAGTCGCCAAAGAGTTGTGTGACTTTCTACACAACAATAGTTTATTTGAGGACTTTCAGTCAGGATTTAGAGTTCATCATAGCACAGAGACAGCTCTGGTTAAAGTTAATAATGACCTTCTGATTGCTTCTGACAATGGACTTGTCTCTGTACTTGTATTATTAGATTTTAGGGCTGCATTTGACACCATTGACCATAATATTCTTTTACAGAGACTTGAGCATCAAATTGGCATTAAAGGAACCGCACTAAGCTGGTTTAAGTCATATTTATCAGATCGCTCGCAGTTTGTACATGTTAACGATGAATCTTCAGTAAAGTTAGTCATTACATTATTAGGAATCACTCCATTAACTTTCACTGTTATGCAGATGATACGCAGTTATATCTATCAATCAAGCCCGATGAAATTAATCAATTATCTAAATTACAAACATGTCTTAAGGACATAAAATCCTGGATGAGCTGCAATTTTCTGATATTAAACTCAGAAAATAAAACGGAATTCTTGTACTTGGCCCCAAAAACCTTAGAGACTCACTGTCTAAAGATATAGTTACTCTAGATGGCATTACCTTGGCCTCTAGCACCACTGTCAGGAATCTTGGAGTTATCTTTGATCAGGATTTATCATTTAACTCCCACATAAAGCAGACGTCTAGGACTGCCTTCTTTCATTTACGTAATATTAGAAAAATTAGACACATACTATCACAGACAGATGCAGAAAAACTAATCCATGCATTTGTTACTTCAAGGCTGGATTACTGCAACTCTTTATTATCAGGTTGCCCCAATAAGTCCATTAAGACGCTCCAATTAATTCAGAACGCTGCAGCACGAGTACTGACAGGAACTAGAAAAAGAGATCACATCTCTCCTGTACTAGCTTCTCTGCACTGGCTCCCTGTAAAATGTAGAATAGAATTTAAAATCCTCCTCCTCACCTATAAAGCTCTTCATGGTCAGGCCCCTTCATATCTTAAAGAGCTCATAGTACCCTATTACCCCACTAGAACACTACGTTCTCTGAATGCTGGGCTACTTGTGGTTCCTATAGTCTCTAAAAGTAGAACAGGAGCCAGAGCCTTCAGTTACCAAGCTCCTCTCCTGTGGAACCAGCTTCCAGTTGTGGTTTGGGAGGCAGACACCCTCACCACATTCAAGAGTAGGCTTAAGACATTTCTCTTTGATAAAGCTTATAGTTAGGGCTGGATCAGGTGAGTCCTGAACCATCCCTTAGTTATGCTGCTATAGGCCTAGACTATCGGGGGATTTCCCATGGTGCACTGAGCTCCTCTCTTCCTCTCTCTCTGCACTCATTCATGTCCCATTAATGCATGTTACTAACTTCACTTCTTCCCCGGAGTTCTTGTGCTTTCTCATCTCGCAGGTTCTCATGGTCCTGCTGTTGCTGTGCACCTGTCTGTCTGTCTGTCTGTCTGTCTCTGTCTCTGTCTCTGTCTCTGTCTCTCTCTCTCTCTCTCTCTCTCACCTCAACTGGTCGAGACAGACGACCACCCACCTAGAGCCGGAGGATCTGTCCTAGGTTTCTGCCTTTTAACAGGCAGTTTTTCCTTGCCCTTGTCGCCAAGTGCTTGCTCGTGGTGGTACTGTTGGGTCTCTGTAAATGTTATAAGGAGTTCGGTCTAGACCTGCTCTATTTAAAAAATGTCCTGAGAAAATTTAATTGAATATAATGAGATTTTTGTTTTTAGCAATTAATTTCTTTGTTAAGTCTAAAAAAAAATGACCCTGATCATCAGGTTACCTCTGCTAGCTCGAGACTTACAACATGTAACAGAAAGAAGTCTGAAAGAAGTGGGTGTTTTATCAGGGGGGGAAGAGCTGATGAAAGATGCTGTTTAATACTGTTATGAACAATGTTGGAACCAGTGTTTTTGGAGCTTGACCCATACTGGAGACAGCTATATATACTTATTTTACTAGTTACAACTATTACTACTACATACTACATACAAAACATATAATTAACTAAAATACGAGACACAAAAGTCCCACATGTTATCATCAGGCATCAGGACTAATAATCCAATTTAAACTATAATATAATGTGTGATAATATAACAGTGATAGGGACCATTGTGGCATGCATAATGACTGATCTTACTTTTGATACTTACATACAATTTGCTGATATACTTCTCGGTCCGTGTATGTTTTGGTCATTGGATTTTCCTTTCAGAAACGGGAATTAAAAAACAGAAAACGAGTGGTTATTTGATTTTCGTTTTAAAATACAAAAAATTAAAAATGAAATACAAGGCGTTTTTCTTTTTCATGGTCAGAAAGGGATGAGCGAAATTAAAAAAATGATTCGATTTTCATTTTCTATTTCATATAACAAAAAATAAAATCACTAGAAAACAGAAACAGAAAAAAGGCCTGTTTTTTCATATTCTGAGACCGGATGTTGTCATTTACAGGACCGTGCTGTGTAGAAGAAACAGTAGACTAGTAGACTGCGGTCAATCCAGCCGTGAGTCCGATCTCCGTGGTCAAATCAGCCGCACTTAAATTTAGTGTACAAGTATTCTCAGCATTATGGTAAATGCGGAGAAACAGCGTATTTACTTCCGGTTTTCAAAATAAAGGTATTTAGAACAGTAAGCTATAATTAAAATATGTTACATTAAAGTGTTTCATGCGCCCCTGGTGAATAAAAAAACACTTTATATCAAGTATCTTTACTGCACCACTGTGGAGAAATGCCAAAATAAAAGTCTCATATTTATGCCTCCAGAGAGCATATTTGACCATATTTGAGGTACTGTAAAAACATATTGCTCAGTGTTTCCTGGCTACTGATGGTATATTTGACTTTTACACATATAATACTACAAGCATACTTAATATCAAGCATTTTTACTGTACCAATTTGGAGAAATTCAACAATAAAAGTCCCATATGTATACCTCCAAGTGGCATATTTTCATATATTTGAGCTACTGTAAAAACACTTGGCTCAATAATTCCTGGCTATGGATGGTATATCTTACTTCTACACATCTAAGACTACAAGTATACTTAATATCAAGCATTTTTACTGTACCAATGTGGAGAAATTAAAGAATTAAAGTCCCATATTTATACCTCCAGATTCCATATTTTCTTATATTTGAGCTACTGTAAAAATATAAACTGCATGTGGAACCACCTGCAACAGCTGTCACACTAAATAATATAAAAAATAATATGTGAGGAAGAGACAGTAGGTACAATGGTGTTTTGAAGTTAAAACTAATTCTTTTTCCCTTTTACCTACAAATGGACACAGCAGAGCAGCAAAATAAGAAGAATGTGGACTGGCATTGCATTTTGTGTGAAAAGTAAACAAATTAGAATTGTGTAGGATTTTGTGTTTCGTGTTTAGTGTTTATATTATCAAGATGTTATTAAACATTTGTGTGAAATTTTGTCATGCATTACTGCAGCATTATTGAAGTATAATGAAAATGCTTCACCCATAGCCTGGAAATATTGAGCAATATGTTTTTACAGTAGCTCAAAAATAAGAAAATATGCCACATGGAGGTACAAATATGGACTTTCATTGTTGAATTTCTCCAAATTGGTACAATAAAAATGCTTGATATTAAGTATACTTGTAGTCTTAGATGTGTAGAAGTCAAATATACCATCAGTAGCCAGGAAACACTGAGCAATATGTTTTTACCTCAAATATGGTCAAATATGCAATCTCTGGAGGCATAAATATGAGACCTTTATTTTGGCATTTCTCCACAGTGGTGCAGTAAAGATACTTGATATAAAGTGTTTTTTTATTCACCAGGGGCACACAACACTTTAATGTAACAAATTTTAATTATAGCTTACTGTTCTAAATACCTTTATTTTGAAAACCGCCGGTAAATACGCTGTTTCTCCGCATTTACCATAATGCTGAGAATACTTGTACACTGTAAATTTAAGTGCGGCTGATTTGACCACGGAGATCGGACTCACGGCTGGATTGACCGCAGTCTACTAGTCTACTGTTTCTTCTACACAGCACCGTCCTGTAAATGACAACATCCGGTCTCAGAATATGAAACAACAGGCCTTTTTTCTGTTTCTGTTTTCTAGTGATTTTATTTTTTGTTATATGAAATAGAAAATGAAAATCGAATATTTTTTTAAATTTCGCTCATCCCTTTCTGACCATGAAAAAGAAAAACGCCTTGTATTTCAATTTTAATTTTTTGTATTTTAAAACGAAAATCAAATAACCACTCGTTTTCTGTTTTTTAATTCCCGTTTCTGAAAGGAAAATCCAATGACCAAAACATACACGGACCCTTCTCTCTAAGTGACATTTTGTATGCAGGACTGGTAATGAAGTATATTAATTTTGCATTGTGTTGCTGTTACATGTTGCTTAAATAAGAACAGTGGTGAGATGTGATTCCAGATCTGAATAGCTGGAGTAGAGGTTTATTAGACTTTATTGTTCACAGTGTGGAAAATGAACTTACTGTGTGTACAATTCTCGTTGTTTTACAAAATGTTCGCCTTTAAATGTCCGTTCGGGGCTACCATACTGTGTGCGCACTGAACAGGTAGTTGCTATGCAACCGGAGCCGCGTCGCCTGCCTGTGTGACAATGGCTGAAAGAAGTTGTGATAAAAAGGTCCGTCCGTCGCAGACCGTCGGCTCTCAGGTTTGTAGCTTCATTTTTTAAATGTTCATCACTCAGAGGTTTGAACACAAATGTTTGTGTGACAGCAGAAGTTTAAATCTAACTCCAACAGGTGAAGATGTTTACCTTCGTCAACAAACACCAACACAAGCTAACTAACGTGACTTCCTCTGACACTGTGGTTGATGTGTACTGTGGACACTGAGAGACAGAGGATTGGGAGGTTGTTAGGATGTAAAGTGTGTTCTTGGTTGAACAATAGACTGGACACCAAGCTAATACCATGTACTTGTGTTTTTTTTCCTCAGTCTGTTAGAAATGGTTTCACAACAGAGTTTAAATGTAAAAAAACAAACTGCCTTGCTTATTTTACCTTTGAATACAAAATGCAGCATCTAACTTATATAATACGTGGAAAGTGCAAAACTATCTCACTCAAAAGTGTTCTTATACAGTTTATCACTAGACAGAATCCTCAATCATTAAATCATTTCATCCTGTACACACACTCTTGATGGAGGTACCATTGGCAAAGGGGTTAATCAGAAAGACCCTCAATGTTGGACCACTTCTCCTCCTGTATGAATGCAGGGGTAAACTATTGTGTACTGGGACTGATACTGGCTCTTTAAGGCTAATAACAAACACAAGAGTGAGATCTGGTTATGATTTATAGGCTGATAGTGGTTTTCTAACTTAAATACATAACCAAACATACTTTACATTAGATTTTTAAAGAACTGTAACCAAGGTGAGAGGAACATTTTATAGTTTAAAAATACACATGTCAGCGCTCTCTAGTGGACAAACTGACTGTACTGCAGTCTGTTGGTACTCACCAGCCAACATATACTGATGTATCTCTAATAATCTGATATTGGACCACCAATGTATCTGTCAGGGAAAAACAAGGTGAAATGCAAATTAGTTGATATTATATCTACAGTAATTTCATAAAATGTTATAAAGTCTACTGCTTTGTCTTGTTTAGCCCAAGAAACGCCCTTCGTCTAGCAGTAAGGCTGAGAGGTCCAAGAGGGATGATGTAAGACAGCAGCTAAAATCTGCCTCTGGTCCAACAAAGCGCACAGATGACCTTCTTGCTAAAGAAGAACAATACAAGTAAGACTGCCTGTCCCAATATCTGTCAGCTCTGCTTTAACTGAATTTGTATGAATTTATGTAAAAGGTTTCCAGATCACCCCTTCTAATTCATTTTAACAGTTTATTATTTTTTAATGAGAGTAGAACTCAAGAGTTCAAGATGTTTATTGTCAAATGAAATAAAAAGAAAGCAAGTTTTCCTCTGTGCAATGAAATTCTTTCTTTGCTGTGCTGTCCACCCTGATACCGACGCATTAAGTACAATAAGTAACAAAAAAACACAATATTACCCAATAGAAACACAATATTACTCGATCAAACTACTTCAGCTTTTCCCTGATCAAACCTTGAAATTCCTCCTACGTAAACTGATTGATTGTAAATTACAAAACTGGGGGGGGCATAATGCACTAAAACAGTGGCGTAAATATTGCTACAAACACGGTGAATGTATTGCATTTCTTGCAGTCCTGTAGCACATAAATCCTTGTTAATGTAATAATGTAGTAATATAATGTAATCTTTCTCACTTGTGTTTCCTCCAGACTCTTGAATGCGAAGCTGGAAGCCAAAACTGCAGATCTAGTAAGACAGGCAGAGCAACTTATGGTAAGTTATCAACATGTTCACGTCAGTAAGTTGAAGAATAACACATTATATTTGATCATTATTGATTCAAAATGTTTTATTGTAGAGAGAACAGAGTGAAGTGCTGTCAAAACCCTTATCCACCCTCCTGCTCAAAGACATTGAGGATGAAGAGGATTCAAGGTAATAAATATCTTTTTAAGTGATTAATTTTCTCTTGATCACTGCAGGAGTCTACATTTATTCCAGTGAAACAGACCATCCAAATATTCATTGTTAGTTAAAACAGTGCAAGAGAAAGAACTTAATCAACAAAAGTCATCCATTTATTTTTCTTTTAATTGATGTATGTATCCATCTGTTTACCTCCAGGATAATAAAGCCTCATCAGTGTGCTGTGCAGGCGCCCGGTGTGAAGGTATCAGTTCAGAATTTAATTTTTTTCAGAAAAGGATTAATTTGTTGTCGCGTTGCTCACCAGACACTCGTTTCCAGTCCTGAGGTACAGTTGGTTAATGCTGTTTCTATTTGCCATCTCTTAGGTGGTGACCAAAAAAAGGGTCACATTAACATCAAAAAACATGGGTGCAGGAAAACAAGGAAAAGAGCCTCGCAGTAAAACACCGTAAGTTTGATCGTATCTCATTATTTAGAGCCACACACAGCCATGTTTATCTATAAGAAAGCAAGTGTAGGTCATACATTTCAATAAATATATTCTACATTAACATTCTGTTTTTTCACGTTGTTTGCTTGATTTCAGAACTCCTGGAGTGTTTCATGTGGATAATTCAACAGCTGTAGAAGACTCGACTGACTTTTTCCTGGCAAAGACGATCCGTAGCATGGAGGAGAAAATGAACGACACCGTGACTCATGAAAGTGTTGTGGATGATGTGTCTAACGCTGGAGACAACGTGGGATCAGGTAATGTTAATGCATCTTTTGGAACCCCAATTATATTCATTAATTTTATTCTCATTAAATTATTTATTATTATTATCATTTTAATAATGCTCTGTTCCATTAAGGCATTTCAGACGCTCAAATACGCGTTCTGAAGGCAAAACTACGGATTATGCAAGAGGAACTGGATCAACTGTCATGTGAATATTACAAGAAGGTAAAGCTTGTAGATAAACAGAGATTCAAACAGAACTGTTGTTGTCCCTCCATATCAGCAGAGGGAGACAGAGCTTCAGCTTCAACATCCAATTATGGAAAAAGAGAAACACCTGACACACGTCCCTTAGTTAGAAGTGTTTAAATAATCATCATATTCCCATAAAGTCTCAATTTATAGAGCCGCCTAGCACACCAGAATATAAAACACTGGTGGTTGCATTATTGTTTTTTAATCATTATTCTTTGTAATAGATGATTTTAAACTAAATTAATGAAAACATCGTCTACAGATTACATTGGATTTGTGTTGCAGGATGATGAAAACGCCAAGCTTTGTGCAAAAATTAAGGAGCTCGAGGAAGATCGAGCCAGGCTGCAGAAAACAACAGGCATCCAGCAAACACAGATTGAGAAGCACAGAGCTTTAGTGGAGGAGTCGGGCAAAAAATGTGAAGGTCTTCAGCTGCAAGTGTCTGCTTTACACAAGGTCTGAGCATTGATCTCAGCTGACATAAGACTGCAAAATATGCTATATATTACATTGTGTGAAGTGCTCATGCGTGATTACCTCCTGGATGTGCTCCATGTAGGAAATAGAAAACCTGAACAGATCCCAGAAACAAGCAGCAGCTGTCCACGGCACTGTGGAGGTTCGTCTGAACAGAGCCTTGGAGGAAGGGGAGAAGTTAAAGACTCAACTGAACAAAATGAAACAGATGAACAAGGTCAGCAAATTATAGTGGTTTTATTAATATAATTATTCAAATGTGATGTTTTTTTGGTTTTTTTTACAGATTAGGGTTTATTTACAGATACTCATATTCATGTTGTATCAAAATATTTTTGTCTAGATAATGATTTGTCCGAAAAAAATGGTTTTATCTTACCGTACATGTTGTAGAAATGTGCATAAAACAGGAAATCACTAAATTGAACCAATTATCATTCTTTGCTACATTTCCTTTCTGTTATAATTGACATACTTGTGCGTGCTTGACTTCACTATTTAGTCCTTTAAACGTGGTTCTTATTTTACATTTGATGTAAAACATTTGAAATGTAGTTTAAACAGACTTTCACTGCAGGTGTACTTTTATAATAATTTAAAATGATACTGAGATTTGAAAAGCATATGTGCAGTCATACAAGTATAAATCAGACGTAATGATTAAAACTTGGATAAAAGGATGACACTTATAACAATCACAAAGAACTGAATCTTTATTTGAGAATAAACATTCTACTTGTAGAGGCCATAGCAGCTAAATGTGTTACAGGGTCATTTAATTAAGCCATGTAGTTGTGATTATCTTAGTATAGCCGTTTTTGAAGTAAGATAATGTAATACCATCTTAAACAAAAGATAATGCCCTTTACATAGATAAAAGATTGACTACAGTGACATTAAAAACAAAGAGCTCAGTAACTTCAGTCATAAAGTGCCATAAAGTTACATAAAGCACCAACTACAACTGACTTTCAACATGTTTTGACCTTAAGCTGCACACATCTAAGGTTCTGCTTAATTTCTACTAATTCCAGTCTTTTAAATTCTTTTGAATAAGGACAAGAAAAGCGAGGAACATCAGAGTAAAGAAAATCTTATTGCTGAAAACAAAATGCTAAAAAAACAGAAAGCAGAGCTAATCGTGGGTTTCAAGAAACAGCTCAAACTGATTGACGTTCTCAAAAGACAAAAGGTAAGTGCCTCTGCTGTACCCTGCTAACACAATCCCTGTTCAGAGTTTTTAATCAAAATATGAACTAACTTTTGTTTTTGTGCAGATGCATTTTGAAGCTGCCAAGCTGCTGTCGTTCACAGAAGACGAGTTCATGAAAGCTCTAGACTGGGGGAAGTCATAGACGAAGAGTCAAAGACATCAGTTAACTGTCTTTCAGAATGTGATCAGTATGACAATAAAAAAGTTTAGAGTTTGAATTCAACATTTGTCTCCTAATTATTATCACATTTAGCCACCAGACAACCTCAGATCTTTTCTGGAATGATTTTAATTAAGATCAGCACAGTCCTAATAAAACGATGTCTCTAAATCATTGTGTTGTTACTGAATGCTAAAGTGCTATCACACCAAAAATACTACTTAGTTCACTGTAACCTTAAACTGCCAACTAGCATGGTGTGCAATTCCAAACATCTAATCATCCCCATCCCAGCCGTCTTCAGAGAAGATATCTGCTTGACGTGTTTTGAAGTTTTTTCTGAAGTCTTCATCAAAGTGCTCCAGGTCATCTTCACGGAGTAAGCCCTGAGAATGGAAACACTCATGGTCATACGGTTGTTTAACGTACAGTGGATATGAACATGTGTCAAGTGTGTCGTGGTCCGTACGGTACACTGCCTCATACCTTTGGAAGATATCCAAGGAGTTTTGTTGCGTGACGTTTAAGAAGTCGCTGCCTCTCTTCTTCAACTATCTGTCGACGCAGCGCCTCCCTCTCCTGCTCAATCGCTCTTTCTTTAGCCTCCAGTTCCTTGAAGAGAGAGATCAGCGTTATTAACGAAGCAAACAATTAAAGATGATTCAGCTGCACAGTGTATTATATTTGATCATGTTCTTCAAACACTTCCTGTAGTCAAAAACACATGAAACATCAAATATCATTGAGACCAAACTTGGCTACTGCTACATGTTTCCTTCCACAGTGCAGTATGAGCATTACAACTTCTGACAGTAAACCTACACCAGCGTATTCTGGATGTAATTATGCACGCAGAGAGAGTGGTCTGTACCATGTCTGCCTCACGCTGCCGTCCTCTGTCTTCTATCAGTTTCTCCACCTCCCGTTTGTGCTCAAGTTGCTTCATGCGTCGTTTCTGGGCGTTCATCTGCTCTATACGATCGTCCTCTGCAAACTTAGCCATCATCATTTTCCTGAAGGCCTCCTCCTCCTCTTTCTCCGCCTGCCTCCGGATCTCTTTGAAAGCCATCTGCTCCTGGCAGGTCCGCTGCATCATCAGCCTCTGTCGGATTTTCTTCTCCATCTCTTCCTGTTAGATGGTAGTTTTGAAAAATATTAAGATAATTCCCACACAGGAATAGTAAACAGTGAATCTCCATCATTACTGTAATCTCAACTGTCATCTTCGTTATGGTCACTAAGCATGGATGTTTAAAAAGTGATACTTACAATTTCTCTCTGCCTGTTGGCCTCTTCTTGTTCTTCTAAATAAAGTTCCTCACGGATTTGCTCCATCTCTTCACGCTGCTGCCTCTCCTCTTCAATCTTGTCAGACAGCTAGAGCAGAACAAAGAGGAGTGATTTCTGGAGCCAAATACAGGCGTGTCATTAAATGAGTAGAAAGAAAAGTACAGGCATTTAAAAAAAGAAAGGTTGTCTCAACTATTTTATGAAGATGCTCCTTTGCTTCTTCTCTCTCTCTGATCTTAGCCATTCTGGTCTCCTCCATGTGCTCTTGTTGGCTCGCAAACTCCTTGATGCGTCTGTTCTCAGCCTCAATCTTTTCTTGCTCCATGCGTCTCCACTCGGCCTGCTGTCTCTTGAATTCTTCAATGTGCTGCTGAGTGGCTCTGACTTTCTCCAGTTTCAGCTGTCTCTCCCTTCAAGAAAACATTTCATTTCAATAAATCCATCATACTACCAGAGACTTAACAGGTGCTAGTAGACGCTTTATTTGAGATTCAGTACTGAGCCAATTTAAAATCCACAGCATCCAAGTCAAGCTTTTGCTCACACAATATTTTAACTGTTATGTTGTACTTATATGGATTGTGCAATCATGTTAAAGAGAGTAAGAATGAATAATGGACTCACATCTGATCCTCTTCATAAATCTTCCTGATAATCTCATCAACCAGGAGCTTCTCTTTGAGGAACTCCTCGTACGCCTCTTGTCTCTTGCGCTCCCGGTCCATCAGCTGCTGCTCCAGCTCTCTCTGATACTGCACCAGCTCCTCGTGGCGTTTCTGCTCCAGCCTCTGCTGCTCAACGGCTGTTCGCTCACGTTCACCCTTCATCTTGCGAGCAAAGTCTGCCTCCTCGCGCTAACGTCAGAGAAAAGACATGCAGAGTACATAGCCTGTGGGCTTAATTTCAGAAGAATTTGGTATTAACAACCACTTGAGTTAGTCCTAATTAAGGAGTTAAAAGCTCCTTATTAGGATGAATTCACTCCTAAATTGATCAAAGTGTCATTTTGAAATGTAACATTTTAAAGAAAACACTTTCTTTTAGCAAAATCTTTCTTCATCTTTTTTTGTAAATTATTAAAATCATCGAAGCCAGTGCTCACCATTGTCTCAAACCTCGTAGCTTCCTGCTCAGCAATCTGTGCAGCTCTTTCCTTATTCAGATATGCAGACTTCAGCTTTGACTCCAACTCTCGAAGCTCCATGCTGAAAAGTATTAAAATTGACTTAAAATTAACACAAGAGAGAATGATTAAAGAAACCAAAACTGAGAAAGACTACACATAAGTGTTGCATTAGTACTTGCATTTGTATAGTGACCCAGAATATACAGTACATCAAGGTAATGAGGTAAGTGTGCGTACCTGTTCTCTTTAATATACTGCCTCATTTTCTCTTCTCTTTGCGCCTCATAGTTGATGCGGGCCAGCTCTTTAGCCATTCTCTCCTCTTGTTCAAGTTGCTTTTGTCTGTTTATTCTCTCTTCCTCTGCCTTCAAGTCAAAGTGAATTATGATTATCTACATATGAGTGTAGGTAGGTTACAGTTTTTATGATACAGTGTAGTGTACACCAATGGGCTGTGGTGTTCTACCAAAAAATTGAAATGAGACAACTATTGATAAGAGTACTGCTCATCAAAACAGCTTCCTAACAATTCCTCCATGTTACCTATAAAATTAGGAATACAAAAGATAAATTCACCTCATTCCAACATCTGAATTTGATTTTTTTTCCTCAGCAAAAATGAATTAGCTCAGTCTGATTATCTGACCATAAAGTTTCAGTCTAAAAAACAATTAATTTTACCAGTAAATGTTGCATTTCTGTAGTGCATTAGCACAGTAATAACAGGTTCAATACAAAGTTATGAATTAACTATTTAACAATTATAAACATTTCCTCTAAAATAATATTTGAATAACCCCTTTCATGTTGTCATCGCAAAAGAAGATTCAAAGAAACCACGACACGATTCCCACTACTACCTTATTTCTTTGCCCTACAATTATTCGTTCATATTGTACATAGTTTGTGTGTGTAAATGTATGTACATAGTTTTATATATATATATATAT
Organism: Dicentrarchus labrax; assembly: GCF_905237075.1. Taxonomy (NCBI): domain Eukaryota; kingdom Metazoa; phylum Chordata; class Actinopteri; family Moronidae; genus Dicentrarchus; species Dicentrarchus labrax. Next base: position 18,362,254 of record NW_026136719.1, on the reverse strand, counting down.
ATATATATAGGGTTGTTTTTATCGTTTACGCTACAATTACTTTAATGTTTTTATTCACATTTGTTTGTTATTTTATTGCACTTATTATGAAATCCTGTATTATATAAAGACAATGGTTGCCCTGAAAACAATAAAAATGAAAAGAAATACTGCTGCTCGACCTCTGCTGGAAACATAATTGAGAGTGGCAACCTGTTAACTGTCTCTAACATAACTTACACTACAGAAAACTCTACCTTCAGCATAGCGCTCTCCATTTCTCTCTCCCTGAGCTCCTCCTGCACCTGTCGCAGGTGTCTCTTCCTCTCGGAGCTCTCCTGGCCCCGCAGACTGGCCTGCAGCTGCCGCTCTCTGTCCACACGCCTGACCTCCTGCTGCCTGTGCTGCTCCTGACTCTGGCGCTGAGACATCAACCTCTGCTGCTGGTTGTACGTCCAGTTACGACTCTGTCCCAGTGAAAGAGACGCCAAGAGAAGAAAGAAAACCACTGAACAGATTAAAACAGGCCAACAGTGTGTTAACAGGGTGAGAACTTAACGTTTGCTGCTCTGTTTGTAGCAGTGGAGCTAACGTTAACTCTATTTAGGAACGAGGCTTTACCATGTTTGCGGTGCTTTTCGTCGATTCCCGCCTTCTTGACTTAACTCTTAACTTAACGCTTTCTAATTAGTAATCAACTTATGTTTAATTAACTTAAAATTAGATTATTTGCACAGTCACCATGAGCGAGTAATTAGCCGTAGTTAACCTGAGGTGTCGCTGGGTTCCCTCGGTTGTTTGGCGTTGCGTTGTCCAGGGAACGCCGCGTCTCCCTCCGCTCAGCCAATAGAAATGAGCGATGACAATGACGTCAGGTCCGGGAAACTCAAAACGAGTCTCGTTCATAGGTTAATTTTGCTCATATCAGGTCAAATTAAGTCTTCCTTTTTAAATTTTCCAACAATTAATTAATCAAAAATCAGAAACAAACAACAAATGCCAGGGTGTTTTAAGTGTGTATTTGTATGTTGCATGTGCACATTATTATTGTTGTATATCCTATTGCAATGGTTTGACCAAATTTGAAATAAAAAGAAAAAAGAAAAATAACACCCAAAGACTTAAACCTCTTGTAGTAAAGTTTTATTTACATAAACAAAAAAAACAAAAAAAAAACACTGATTCAAACCCAGTAGTTTATAGATTTTTGAGGAAAATGTGATCCTAAGGGGAGCACAATATCTTTAGAGGAATGTTTTCAAAACAGACTCAGGTAGTTACATTTACAGTAGACATAGAAGCATTTACAGACTTGCTCTACACATACTGTATAATACAAGTGAAATCCCTTTTAAAAACCTTTGAAACAAACAGACATTTGATATATTTAAGTCACACAAGGTAAACAAATTGCATTGTATAAAATATCCCCAGAGCTACAGGGAATTAGCTTCTTTTTTTTTTCAACCCTAAATGCAAAAAAAAAAAGGCAGCTTAATCAACCAGAAGCTGAGACATAAAAAGTGGTTGACAGATTTCATCAAGCTGGAGTGTTGTGCCGAGCGAGTACCTCTGCCTACAGTAACATGTACAGATTTCTTTTACAAGCTGGTACATGTACCACAAAGTAGTATGAAGTATGAATAAAGTCTACTTGAGTACGGGGGAATACATATTACTTGTTTCACTTCTCAAATAGTTGTAGCCATTTTCCCCTACCACTGCTTTATTTTTCTGTTTTATCCAAGCCCCAAGTTTCACTAAGCTGACACCCTTTTTGTTAGGGAATACAATATTACACTAGTAATTTCTATATATGTACTAATGTATTTTTTTTTTAGTGGTTTAAAGTATCTTTCTCGAGAGTGTTGGGATCCATGTTACTGTGTCTGGTAACAGTACACCTGTACATCATTTATTTCTGCCACAAACCATTTCAGTGATAATGTTTTTGGGACAGCGACCTTACATTCAATATAATTGGAAGAAACAAACAAGAAGATAAAATATGATGTTGGTGACTTAAAAATCTGAACGAGCATCTGAACTAAAATCAAGATACCAGTGCAAATTAATCTCCAATGGAAATGGGACTTAAACTGCTCCAACAAAATGACAGTTTCTCAGTTTGTGTGGATACTATACGGATCAGGAGCAGAGCCAAATACTGTCCTCTTTATAGCAGATGGGAGTTCCTGAAGAACATCAACCAGTTTGTGAAGCTTTTAAAAGACACAAAATGAGCTCCAATCATTTAAGGCCAGTCAACAACCGACACTGAGCGGTCTGGAATCTGTCAATGTGCAGAATAATGATTTCTGATGTTTAAATGTAAGACTATGCACATTCTTTTAACTATATAGATTATAGGGCAAAAGGGAAGTGGACTTATTTTTATTTATAAATACAAATATAATTTACATTTATTTAGGTAATGGAGGTTTGACAAAAGAGTATTTTTTATTTGTTGTTGGTTTGCCAAACACATTATTCTTCGGGGGATTTATAGGAAATACCAGCAGCCAAAGCAACATTACCATATGTTCAATATTTGTAAAGGAAACAATGCCGAAGTATGGCTGACGATGCAATTACTTTTAAACTTTTAAACTGTGCAGTCTCCACGTGTGTCATGTGCATTGTTCAGCTGATGCACAGGTTCACTCTGATTTAGTTTGCTGTTCTCTGGTCTCATCCTCTGGGACAATCTCTGAGACAGGGAGCATCTCTTTGACCTCGAGGCTCTCTGAGTTACCAACTGACTCGTCACAGAGATCTAATCCCCCATCTGATGTACAGGAAGACGATGAAGTGGGCTTTGATTCACCTTGAGAAGAACCTGAAATGACACGTGTTTCTGTGGAACCCTTTTCCTGATCACCTGCTGGTAACATCGGCTCCAACTCTGGCTGGTCGACATTGGCTGGAGTAATTCTTTGAGATGTGACACATTCAGTTACTTTCAAATCCGTTTCCTTTGGTCTTTGAGTGGGTGCTGTTGTCAAGAAGTACAAGACTTTTGATGGCTGCTCCAAGATGAGTTGCCTACACGAAAAGGAAGAAGACATCGTTGTAAAAGCGTCCTTTAGATGCAGCCTTTCTCAATACGCTCTTGGTTAGCCGAACAGACTGCTACCAAACAATATTAAACGAGGATAAGAAGAGACTTTTGCATGAAAGCCAATGTGGGTTGTTGTTCATAGCCTGACTCTTGTGCTGTGTAGCAGGCTGCTGTCTGACTGTTAGTGTGACCGTCTACAGCCCTGATGTTACAGATATGGTGAAATTCAAACAATTTGATTGGCTGTATAAAAACAAGTTCTCCATCTACTTTTAATAAGGAACTAGAGATGTTTCAACTGGTTAATGTAAAAATAGGGGGCGCCATTATGGAACCAAAAATGTAGAAAAAAAACATGCAATTTAATTTCAGCTGGACTTAATTAATAAATGTTGGTACTGGTAACGGTATTCTAAATTGTCATGTGTTTATTATAGATTAAGAAATTAACGAGAGGCATGTAATGGGGGTAGTAGTTTCTACTCACACTCGATCTTTGGCTTTCATATCTGCTGGGTTAAAAACAAGACACAGCCTTGAAAACTTGAAACACAAAGTACTGGCCATGACTCAGTACTAGCAGAAAAGGAACAAACCTTTCTCCTGAATGACTTTGCATATGTGACTTGGTCTATCAGTTAAATGTTTGGTCATCAGGTCGCCTCCTGATGCGTCCACGAGGAGGTCACAGTTGAGACACACGAGGGTAAATCTGGAGAGAAATATATAAATCTTATTGTTCGGCTTCAAAAAGAAAACATTCTGTATTTAATGTGCAAAACACGAATTTATGAAGTGTACGTACTTTAATGCAGACGGATTTTTCTTATGATCCATTTTCAGAAATCTGTTTTTGGTTATGGTACTATGAAATCTAAAAAAAGGCCAAAGAAAGATTTGTCACAAGATTTGTCAGATAAACACACATAAAATAGATGCTTCAAATACAAAGTAAATTCAAATTGATACAAACCTTATCATATGATTCCCAATGGAGACTTTGCAACTTGTGCGATATTTGCACGCGCCACAATTTGAAACCATTGGGAAATGAGAAAAGAAGTCGTCAACTTTTGAGTTGCACTCGATGCACGTGTATTGCCCTCCACTGACGCTGGAAATAAGACAAAAAGAGCACAATGTTCAATAATTAATCTCGATTCAAACAAGATTTTTTTTTGAGTCAGGTCAGATTATAAAATACTGCAAAAGTATCTTAAAATGATTTGAATTTATCTTGATTATTGCAGATGCACAAATCATTTACCTTCGTTAATTGTCTACATGTTCCTAATTTGATTCTACTATTTTGAACTCTTCTATTACACCACTACATTATCTTGTGTCTCATCTGCTTAAAAGCCCAATTTATGTGACTAAAGCCATCATATTGTTTTTGATTACTGAACCCAATTAGCCGAATATCACACTCATTAAAAAAATAAATCCCTCTCTATCTGCTACACACCCCATTATTTTTAGCCAGCCTAATGAAGCGTGTCTGGAAAATTAATTGAAAAGACAATTAGCTACTTTGTGTATTGCTCAGCTTTAATAACGTCTATTAATTTGCTCCCATCCTGTCATGAATACCCAGAAGGTAGGGGTCTATAGCAGTGGCTGGGGTGGGATGGGGGATCCTGAATGATACAGTGGGGCCAAAGCTGGACATGCAGAAGACTACTGTTTTATTTTTTGGGGGGCCCAGTTTTTCCAGGCACATGCATGCTCAAGAGCTAATTCCTTTAATAAAATAAAGTTAAAATAAAAAAAAACACTGAAAATATTTTCATTTGAACAATAAAGCCATTTTTAGTAGTCTTAACATTTAAGTCATAACATCCATTCTACTGCCATTTATTGATTACCCATTAACTTCTTTAACAGTACTCCACTGAATCAGCTAACAGATATTGTCGTATTGTTTCAACATTCTTCTTCCTTGTCAAAACATGGCGCCTACATTACCCACAATGCTTGTAAACTACTGAGTTTGGTTAGAAATTCCACTGTGTTAAGATAGTAGCAGCTAACGTAGCCTCGAGCTGTCAGCTGTATTATTTCTGACTGCTGTGTGATGATGTGATGATCAATTTAAAACCTGAGATTCCTGAGCGCCAGATTGTGCTTGCTAGTGCGGCCATTTTGCTTCTTGCTCTGCGTCGTCTTGGCTTTTCCCGCTGCTCCAGAGACGTTTGATTTAGACTTGGATATACTGACTGGAGGTTTGGTTTGCTGACTGAAACTTAGTGTTTCTGGACTGACAATGAAGCCAGCTCGATCAGGGGATGTGGGCAATGTGGGTGCCTTTCCTGTGAGGGAAGCTCGAATGGTCACCTGGGAGGAGAACACAACATGCATTGACGCTGAATTAAATTGGTGTAAATATAATAGTTCAAACATAAAAAGTCTAAAATAAATTTATTTATGAACTGGTCTTTTTACGACAGGGTCAGACCTTTGTTCCCGGAGGAAGGCCCTCCAAGGCTCGAGGTTTTCTGAAAGTCTTGTGGACGTGAGTCTTGTGCTCCACTTTCTCTTTGTAGGTGAGGAAATTCAGCCTGCACTTTCCACAACGATGGATCCCTTTTTTCTGAAATAGGAAAAACACCACGATGTAGAAAAAAAAGAAAAGAGAAACAAGATTAATAAGTGGTGCGACTAGAGGCTAATAGCTGAGATGTTTCATTTGGATTCACTGAAATAATATAACGAGTATGAAAGAAACTACTTTCACAGCTATAAATAGAACAGCAATTAATTGTGTTTGCTTCCGACTCTACCATGTTTATTGCTCCTTTAGAGCAGGTGAAGAGAACCAGGTTTTATTGTCAGCCTTTTATGTATTACAGTAAGGTGCTCTGCAGACAACCAAATCAATCCAACCATTGAGTTGGAGCAAATAGTACAAACCAAAACCGAGTTCAAACTCTTGCAAATATTCTTTTTACCATCTTGAGAATTTACAGAATCAGTAAACCGTTGAAAAAGGCTTTTAGAAAGTCTTTACAAGCTTTATAACAGACAAGATGAAATGCAGCAACATACCTGATGTTTCATGTAGTGTTGCATGTACATGTGAGTACTTCTTAGAACTTTGAGACAGAAGGGACAGAGAAGGTCTTTTGTGTTTTCATGGACATTTCGGAAATGTGTCTCCACATCTGAGAAGAAAGACGACCTGTAATTGCAGACCTGTGGAATCAGTGAAACAGAATTTCAGTATCAGTGAATGTTTTCCATGAAACATTAAACAAAAAAAACACAGCTCAGTATGAAGTGACAGACCTGGCACACATACGGCATTTCCCCGGGCTTGTGGTTGTCCTTCATGTGCTCCAGGAGAACCTGCTCTGACTCAAACGCCAGCTCACAAATCTTACAATTGGCTGAAAAGGGAAAGAAAATAAAATGAACAAAAGACAACCCAGCGTTTGACCAATCTATCACGTCAGATTGAGCAGATTATATCATACTTGAGGATTCGATCGGGCTGTGAGCGCTCTCGATGTGGCACTGCAGCTGGAATGGAGTCATGTACTGTCGGTAACAATGCTGGCACGTTGTGTGGCTTTCCCAGCTCTCACTGTTCTGCTTTTCCAACTCCAGGTGGTGCTTCATATGGTTCATGAACCTGTAAGAGAGGGCACACAAACATAAATGTCACTTAACTCTTTAATAGTAGGAACCCATGAAGGATCAGCCCGTTTGGTGAGGTTATTCAGTATGTTGTGACACACATAGGTTTACTTGGGCGGGCTGCCAATATATTAATGGTCAGGGGCTGATTTTAGTATTTTGCAGAGAAACAGAGATGGAGATGTTATTTGGTGGATCTTTTATAAGCACGGAGCAGGTAAATCAAGTTCTGTTTTTGGTAGGTGACGTCATTAATACACTGCTGTAATTACTTGAGTTTCTTGGGCGACTTTATAAAACATACTGCTGACCAAAGCAGACACATACAGCCTGTGTGATACATGGAGAGAGGAGCAGAAAGAGGCTGGGCAGCCAGTGTGTATGAGACAGAGGTGTAGGTCTGTGCGTGGGGAAAGATTAGGGGAAAAGCAAGTGCACAAGTATTTGTGATTAAACAATTAAACCCTAAAATAAGGTGGAGAATTAAGTAGAATTAAAATGGTGAAATTAGAAATGAACTTTAGAAATAGAAATATACCCTCCACAGTTCTGTGGAAACACTGTTAAGCTCTAAGCTGCTCCAAATAACCAAAAACAGGCTGCAGTTTAAGTTGAACCCCAAGAATAAGAATAGTAAATAAAAATAATATCGGCTGATACTGCTTCTAGTGATCGATGATCTGCCTCAAAAGCCCTGATCGCAGGAAGCTTATTAAATATAATATGTGCTAATTAGTATTGACGGCCAAAGCAGGAAAGACCCACAACCTGGGCCCATAAGCAAAGCAGTAAAACAGTCTGATGGGTTGCCTTTCCCCATTTTCCCCACACACTAGATAATGGGCCCAATTAATCGGTCAGGCTATCAATAATCTTGATTCTAGATGGGGCCTTTTTGCATTTTTCACAGTAGTTTCTATGCTTGGAAACGGAGGGTTAGGAGAGCTGGTTGCAATCTGCAACTACACCACTAGATGCCACTATAACCTACACTGGCCCTTTAAGATATGAGGATTAAAATAAAACCTATGTCGGGTAGATGTGGGGAAAAAAAAAAAATCATATTCATGGCCTATGTATGTGCAGTGGTAATGATCCAGGTCCCAAAGGTTTTAAAGATAAATGAAGTGCTCTCCTTGCACCTCACTTTCTAAGCATGTATAATGGCTGTTATAATATCAGCAATTACACAAAGATTTTTGTTTTACCTAATGATGAAGTGCTCTGCGGCTGCAACTAGCACCTCCACAGCTACCTGCCACTGCTGCCCTGACGAGGCACGGCCCATTTTTCAGCCTGCACATTCTGCTGCCTCAGCTCCCCTAATAGAAATTTTTATGTGGATGAACTATGACCTTGACTGTGAGACTGCGGTTGCAGTACAAATGTGTTTCCCCATTAAAAGCAGCTTACAGAAGCTTTTTTTGCAAGGTTCTGTAGCAAAGTTATTTAATCAAAGGAGCAGTTCTTACGCCACCTAAACTAGCAGTCATTTTTCATGTTTAGGCCCATGAGGGAAAACGGTCCGATACTGTCATCCATCTGAGGAAAAAACTGCAATGAGGGCCGAGGAAGACGTCTGCGCTTTCTTTATTAGCAGTGGACAGATATCTTTTCGGCAAGTCCTTCAAGTCCCAGTCTGCACTTTGAGAGCATATTAATTACTACATGTTTTTGACAGGAGACTCAATGTTGGAAAATAATTTCCTCGCAATGTTTGGGTTTAAAACAGAACTTGCGTCACTGTTTAAATTTACACCAGTTTCACACAAATATACACAAGCAATTAATCATAATAATAGATTCAACAAATCTAAGAAGACAAAGAACTACACCGTCAGCAGTGGAGGTGCAATGTTGAGGTCACCAAACGGTACCATTTGCACCTAAAGATTCAGTTAAAAAAACATTACAAGACGCAACCTTGACGGAGCCCGACTGACTGAGAGAATGTGGAGAAACAGCTTGTTATACATTGTTTGGATGGTTCATATCTACTGTTGGCTAAGGCTGCAACTAATGCTTACTTTCTTTATCGATAAATCTGTGGATAATCTTGATTAATCAATTAATTGTTGAGTCTATAAATCTCAGAAAAGGCTTGTCCCAGTTACTCAGGGTCCAATGTGACGTCTTCAATAGTCTTGTTTTGTCGGACCAACAGTCCAACACTATGGATGGGATGATATTTTTGTGCATCATGATAAAAAACAAAACAAAACAGATATGTATATCGTAGTGAATTTGCATTATTGTGATAATTGTGAATATCATCACATGACTGACTTTAAAAAGCTGTCAAGCTTGCTAACATACAATCCTTGATCTCCTTGTTTTGATTTTTGAATTTCCACAAAGGGGGACCCTTCCTTATGTTTGCCCACTGCATCCCCCAAAAAAAAAAAGCAGTTGTTGTGGAAATGTGTGGAAATACTATAGATTTCAAACTAAAGAACGACAGGGAGATGAGGTTCCTATATGAGGTGTCCATATTAGTTTCTTAACTCAATGTAAGGTCAAATGATTCCAGTATTTATTTTGTACCATTTTAAGATCTTTGAACAGATTTTGATGATTATCGAGATAATATTGTGAATCGCAATTACTTTAATTAATCGTGACATGAAATGTTCATATTGCCCCATGCCAATCCAACACCCAAAGATACTGCATTTAGACCTTTGTTCCTCACATTGGAGAAGCTTTAACCGGAGAATTTAAATTAGTTGATTATGAAAATATATTATATAGATTACTTTTCTGTCAATCAACTAATTATCAAAACGTTGCAGCTCTGGTGAATCAGCAGACAGCAACTGGAATGCCAGAAGGATTGCTGCTTGGTCTCAAGGATGTTTGGCAGACAGTTAGAGGACAGGCAGCATTCAGAGCTGCACCAAGTGCTTGATGTACTTGATCTTTTCTGCTGACATCGTATATTTCGCAAGGAAAAACCATAACGTTATTTTACTGAGGGCAAGAAAACACATTATCATACCTGATGTTGTTCTTGAGAACTTTTAAACAGCTCTGGCACTTGAAAGTGGTGTTGGTCTTCTGCACCTCCTTCTTATTCCCATCTCCCTCAAACCAGCCGTAGTAGAAATCCGAGACTAGCATGATGCGCTTGTTTGCATTAATGTCCAGGGCTGACAGAGCTGTACTTTCCACATTTACACAGCAGCTCTGAAATAAAATGATGTTTTACCCGAATAAGACAACTTCATATTGATGTCTGATTTGTCAAAGCAAAGATTCAAACACATCAACAATGCTTGTATGTGGTAATAAACTGAATACAGGGGAAGAACGTAGGCATAAAAAAACAAACGTATGAAGATTCAAGTAAATAAACAGGACAAATAAACAATTTCAAGGCAATATCATGTAACTAACCATTTGGTTTTCCAATGTTTTTTTTGTGTGGATACTTATGTACCACATATTTATGCTAATTTCCACTGATGGACAATATTCCATAAGATTTTTACTCACCATCATATGACACCTCATGGTCTCCTGCGTAACAAATTCTTCCTGACACTTTGGACATTTCTTCTTGATGATGCCGTTTTCCACTGGGACTGCAACATTTGTCGGCCCTACAGAGAAAGTTAGATGTTACAATTAGCAAGCTATTAAAAACACAAGAGGAACCAAGATTAGCTTTGTTTACAGTGATGACATTACAATACAGCATCAATAAAATTCCTCTAGTAATATAAACTTACCGAAATCCAGCTTTACTCTTTTTGCTGCATTGTCTGTTTGCTGTGTTGCCAGTCCTCGTTTGAGTAAGATTTGATCTGTATGAAGAAAATAAATTTACATTTTAGTTACTGCCAGCTGATTGTTTTTCAAGGATGACGACATAAGACTAAAACATTAAGAATTACCTCTGTTATTGCTATTGACCTTTACAGGCATAGAAAAGGTCTGAAGAGATTGTGAGTTGGTGCGGTTGGGTTGCGCTGAATACAGAGCAGGGCTCTGTACATTAGACAACGTCACAATGTTGTTGCTGATTTGTTGCACCTGAGGCCTGTGTACAGCACCAGGTATTACTGTGGCTGGAGTGACATGCTGAAACAGCTGCTGCTGACCAGCTGAAAGACCGAACAAAGAGACTCTTCAGAGTAAGATCAAAACTACAAAAGCTTATTATTACACAAAATCACTGATGAGAGAGGAAAGATGTAATCCTCAGGGGGTATAATCATACTTAGGTTTACCTGGTACGATTGTAAATGAAGTCCCAGGGGGGTACTGGGACCCCAGAGAGGCAATAAACTCACTGCTGTTTGCTAATTGTGGAGAAGTGACAATAAATCCCTGATAAAAAAAAGAGACACAAGTCAGACTTAACACGCATTTGTTCTTATTGCACATTATTTGCAAAAACTATTTCAATACCAACAATACCTGGTTATTGACAATAACAGGCTGCGGAGTCACTGTTGTCAGATTGGGTGCTGCAGTATTCACTGCATTTCCAGTGATACTCAATGGCAGCATTATCTGTGAGGAGCCAATGACAGGCTGAGGAGCAGGGCGCTTTATTTCTTGTTTTCCTGCGCTGTTCCTTAGAGGAGGTGGAGGGTTAGGCTTTCCATCCTTTTGGTTATTAGCTGTGGGACCACACAAAAGGGCCAGAATAAGCACAAAAACATTTTGTCTTAACATGTAGGAAAACTTAAACTCTTTAACAGATTATGTGCAACATGCTGGAAGACAAGAAAACAAAAGAGATACAACTACAATCAAAATAATTTGATTATAAACTAAACAATACAGAGCTAATATTAAACCATTTAACCCTAAATATGAAACAGCAGAGGGTGATTCTGAACTGTCATATTGTGATGTCGCAATTTTTTTTGCTTGTGGAGCTTAAAACATCAACAAAATTAATAAGGTTTTTAAATGATTAACATATATTTTAAAATGTGCTATGACATACAGAGCACTCCAACGAAGATGGGCTCATCATCATCGTCATCTATCAATTGAACTTCAGGAGCTTGTTTCTGCCACGGCTCCAGCTCCTCCTCAACACACTCCATAAAAAGTTCAGACATGGTGGAACTGGAACAACATAAAAACACAACACTCAGTCGACATGAACATTTTTAAATACCACTACTGCAACTCAATGAATGAATGAATGAATGAATGAAACGAACGCCGTCTGAATTAAATGTTACTGGTGCATGCTGGCTCACCGTCACATAATTAATGTTATTAGTTACATCTGTGCTTTTCTGACATCTCATAATGTCTGCTGTGAAAAAGGGCCTTTTGCATTGTTCATCTTAGATTAAGACAGTTTTGCTGAACAGTGAATAAATGAGCCAGTGATACAATAACTACCTTCACATGGACGCAGACACCAGGTTACTGAGAAAATCACATTACTGTGTGAAATCTGAAGATGCAGTTATATGCACTGTACTAAAGTGGTTACAGCAAAACCTGCATTTCTTGAACCAAGTCTGGCATATCGTCATATTTGAAGTGATATATGCAGCTGAATTGTTTTTTTGTGGTTGAACATTTTAAAAGGTGAAGCATCAAGCAAAAAAAATGTTTTACCATTTGCAAAGTGGTTTGCACATTATTTGTTGCTACCAATCTTCTTATTCAGGTCCAATGTGAAAATGTTACTTAAGGACTGGCTGCAGTGCATTCTCCTTCTAAGCCAACAGATTTTCCCTTTGAATGAACACTTGTTCTTAAAGGGAAAAGTTCAAATACACTTATTCGCTTTGCAAGACCCTTTCATTGCTGAAAACAACTGAAAACGAGGCTGATGAGAGTGGAATTTGTGAACTCTACAACCAAATCAACTTGCTGAAAGCACTGCACAGATTAATTTTCTGTGGCTTCATTACTACAAGCAACAACTCATGAAGTAATTTGTGCCATTGTCAGTAAAAAAAATCAGTGGATTTTTTTAACCTGCAATAATATATTTTTTCAATCTCTTGGAGGCAAAGCAACAAGCTATAAGCACAACAATGACAGAATATCAGTATTATAAAGTTGTTATGGCCAATGTGTTAGCACACAGTTGTCAGTTGTTGGCAATGCATCGAGATGCGTATCGCCTCGGCTTTAACGATGAAGATGCCCAACCTTACTATTTACACATCAAGCAGACACAGAGCAACATTGTCACTTAATTGCAGTCATGTTTTTGTCCATTTGACAAACGTAAGCCAAATATTCACCCTCCTTTGATCTGTTTCTACACCACAAACTCCTGGGGCAAATATGTGGCTGAAGCTGCCAAATGCGCCACCATGTTCACCAGCTGGTCACAACATTTGTCTGTTTGCCATTTGATGCTAAGAAGTTCGTTACAGTCAAGTTTCTTCCCTGAAAACAGGCGTTCAGAGCAATGAGAGTAGAACAGTAAAACATGTAACACCAAAACATTGAGCTTAAAGACAATAAAATGCTCTGCAGAGCTGAGGGGAGTCGCAGAGATGAGTTATAATTGGGTCCCGAGCAGTGAGTGCTGAACTGTGGGTACTGTGAACAACATCCTTCACGTTAGACAAAGTAATTATACCCATTGTCAATATTAAAATATTGATTATAGCCGCTTTAAAAGTAATGGAACAATATAAAATATGTCTCCTATTTGCAAATGGGACAGCACATGTTTCCATTTGAACAATATGTGCAAATAGGTTTATATGAGGACTAAATGTGACACAGCAATATTAATGGTGGTTATTCTGACTACATCAGGAATAATTGGGGCCTTTTACTGGAACAAAGCCGTCGTTCAAGATGGCGACAGTAATAGTTACTATAGAAATCACCGAGGCAGCTGTCAAACCACTGCCCATATAGATACAAATATAAGTCTAAAACATTATAAATTAACATTTCATTATCTAGGTGACATTGTTTGCTATTGTGTGACAGAGAATAAACTTCTGCAGCTGCTGTTTGATTTCAATAAAGTACAATGAGTTGAAATGATCTAATGAATGTAGATATGCTGCTACAGTTTGCAGCTAACACTGGTCCCATCATAAAACCACACATCAATTAATACATTAAATTAAGACACAACTAACTATTAGCTTCCTGCAACACTCCCAACACTCATCAGCTCCACCACCACCAGCTAACACCAGCAGATGTAATGTTTATTATGTTATTAGCTCCTCGGTCCTTTTCCAACAGCAGGGCAGCTAATGCTAACGAGCTAATGTTTATGACTCCCACTGACGTCGCTGCAGTCTGCAACGGGGTAAAAAACTTTTCTTTTAAAGACTTAAAACACGTTTTTATCTCCAATGAACCCAACCTCTCCAGTGCAAGAGCCAACGTTGTCGATCAACTTATTGATGAGCGCACTGTGACTGTAGCTAGGCTCCGTTAGCATGTTGAATGATGTGTGAGGTGATGTTGGGACAAAGACTGAAGAGTTTACAGTTCACGGTTTCACGTTTCAGCCTACCTCTCTCACACCCAGCCCCCCCGGGGGTTCAAGGCAGGGTCGTGTACAGACACCAGCTTCAGCTCAGTCCTTTAATCTGAGGACAGCAGCAGTTTTATGAATTCTCGCTCAGCTGGGGGAAAAAGAAAAGCCCCAGTGTGTCGCTGGCTCCAGGCGCCGGAAGTGCTTCGACTGTCTGGACCAATCAGAACGTCGGGCGCTTCTCTTCTTCTTCTTCTTTTAATGCGGTTGACGCATTCTCTTCATCACTTCCTTTTTGTATTTGTAGGGTTTCCTGGTCTAGATTAACACCTTTTTTTATTATTATTTAAAATTAATTACCACAATGTTATTTCCTATTGAGTGACACACCTCCAGTATATTCACTGGAAAGGCAATAAACTACACAATCACACCAGCCTGCAGTAAAACTTTCCCTCCGTTGAAATAAAGGTGTTTATTTCTCATGAAAAGAAAATGATAGTCTGATTGGTAAACCTATGGCTTATTACTTTGACGCAAGTGTTGATTTAAAGATAAGAGTAAGTGTGAGATGGCTGTGTTTAACTCCTAAATCTTTATCACATTTGTCATCAGGGCTTATCCAGGCCTCATCTGTGCTGTGTGCACAGGGATGCGTCATCTCAAGGGTCACATCAAGGTCAGGTCTATGTGGTTTGGTTTCCAGTAGACATAGAAAAAATAAATAAATAACACCACATACTTAAAGTCTTATAATTAACATAGCCTATGTAATTTTCCACACTTGAGTCATTGTTCATACCACATTATTAGTAGCAGGTGGGTAACAAGACTGAGGTTTACAACTGTAATACAGTACAGTAAGGTTACTGAGCTAAGAGTGGGAGTTAAAATAATGCTGAAAATTCTGGGAACATCTTTAACACTACATTTTGATTTGTGAATTAGTCTTCAAGCACGTTTGTAATAGAGATCGGTATTTAAAGGTGTGAGGGATAGAAATCTAAGTTAGATAACAGTGCAGAAAAGCTTTTGGTCAACGTGCATGTAGCCGTATAATTACACCACTTAAAGGTCAACTTTTGAACAGAGATGCACCGATATGTCAGCTGAACATCAGTATTGGACGATATTTGCCTTGTTGACTGACATCGGCCTAAGATTGCGTCTACCGACATCCGTTGCCGATGTCTGTTGTGTTGCATCAGTTTTGCGCAACCTAAATGTTATTTTAACTTGTATATTGGAGAAATAATCTGTATATGATTACACATCACAATCTAAAGCATGCAGACTTTAAAAATATGTTTCCACCACTTGGCCACTATACATCAGTGTGCAAACACAGAAGCCACAAATCTAAACATACCAGACTGACATTGTCCTGCATGTTCTGAAACACAGTTGTACTGTGGGTGGTGGATACTATCAAGTCTGTCAAGATTCAGGTTATCAAGATGTGTTCAGAAAGTAAGACAATTTCTTTTTACATTTAACCCAGTATTGTTACTGGTTGATTAAAACTGCAATCAGGATACATGTATTTGGGGGGCGTAAGGGTTTGGGACCGACTGATTTAGATCAACAGCTGTGGTTAGTCCTCAAAACCAAACTAAACACTTCAGTGCTTCTTCACAGTGAGACTTTCAACATTTTAAAAATCAAATTCAGTGTTGATCCCACTAAATCCTAATGTATTAAAGAGAAATTATGCATTTAAACAATACAAGAATAAAGCACTTGAAAATGTTTTTTCGCTTTAAGAATTTATTTTAACATTAAAATAAAACCCGTACCTTTGAAGTGGAATGTAACTGACAGACAAATTGTGTGTTATTATAACACTTGAGCACATGTGAACTTACCAACTGTTAGCATGCGTTCTCTTGGTTATTACTGGTTCATTGGTTCAAGTTTAAGTACAGTAAAGCAAGGCAAAGAAGAAGGTACAGGGAGAGTGTGTGAGTGGTCTGACTGCAGTTGGTTAGATGATGTTGCATATAACGCAGGAATCTGGACACAGGACATGGAGTTGTTGCTCATTTGATCATCGGGCTCAAGTTTTATTGTTGCCGTAGCCACTTTCTGGAAAAGTTGCTGCTGAGCAGCTGAAAAACAACACAAACTCTTTAGAGAAATTTAATCCAATCCAATATTACAAAAATGGCATTACCATAAAAAACACATGATCTATTATATAATCATTGAAAAGATGAGATTAAATTACAGTCTCCTCAGAGCTATTCTCAATTTTACCTGGTACTATTGTAAATGAATTCCCAGTACGGCAATGTGTCCTGAGGGAGCCAATGAACTCAGAACTGCTTGTTGACTCAGGAGAAGTTCTAATGAAGCCCTGAAAAATGGAAAAACTGAGTTAACAAACAACTAATACATCAACCAGGTTAAATTTACAACACTTTTTCACTTATTAAGTCATTTATTACACATAAAATAATTTGAATGACATCATTACGCGGTGAAGTACTCACTGCATTTCTCTGAAGAAGTGAAAGCTCTGGCTTACAATCTATTTGGTCGATACCTGTATGAACAGAAAGGACTAAATCAGGCACTTTAATAAGATTCACGTTACAGCCGCTACAAGGAACTTTTATTTTGTGTTGAGTCTGGCGGCCTCTGTGGGCAAAAGCGGTAATGTCTCCTTTACTATCGCATCCAATCTGGTGGAAGGTGGTGGTATTATTAAGAGGAAGGATACATTCTCACTGACGGTCTTGTTTGTTAATTTAGGTCAAATAGAGGCATCAGTATTAAATTGAGACTTTCATGACCAGATTAAAAAGTCCTTATAGTATGTCCAACTTTTGTCTTTTTATTTTAGGTGAGATAAGTGCAACAGCAGAAGTTTAGCTCAATCCATCTATCAAATACTTTTAAAAAAAATATGTTTAATTGTTATGGTAAGCTATCAATATTCAACCAACAGTAGCAGGTCAAATGTTTAAATAATGGCATGTTTCAACTCAACATTTATTTGCTCTTTAAAAGGAGAACAAAAGTCGGATGTTTGAAATCCTTAACACCAACATGTTCTTTAAGAATTTGGTGTGACATACTCAACTCTCCAACATCATCCTCAACTTTCAACTGAACATGTGAAGTGTGTTTCTGCCATGGCTCCAGCTCCTCTTCTTCACATTCCAGTAATAATTCAGATGATGTGGACCTGAGACAGAAAACAACAGACTGACTCTCCTGCCCTATATAGGAAGAGAAGGAGCTCAGCACTATTTCTGTCTGGACTGTTTTTCTTTGCAATTTTGGCCTTTCTGAATTCCAATATTATTTTTGGTTGTTTTGAAATGTTTATTGCTCATTATTATGTTTGGTCGGTTTAAAAAGTGGTCAGTGGAAGAGAAAATACAGGAAACATATGAGCAAGAATAAATAAGTAGATTCTTCATGTCAAAATTGAGAATCAAGTATAAAAATATTTATGACTCCACTGTACAGACGTAGTCTAAATCAATATATTCTATTCAATATATTCAAAGGTAAACATGATTCATTTAAAATAAAAGATCCTTGCAAATGAACCACATCAAAGACCAACAGACCTCTGAGGAATAATTGGTACGTAGACGTCTTCCTCATCAACTCCTGGAGCCCTGAGCTTCGTTGTTTGTAGGACATTTTTCACATCATTATCCGAATCATATCTATTATATAAAAAGATAATAACACCAGAATCAAATGAGCCACAAAAGTGCAAAAATTAACATACGATATATCCTGTATAATATAGTATAAAATTACAGTCTATTGTTCACACTGTTGCATTCGTCCTCTTCAATGGTGAACTCCATCTCATCAAAACTGAAAGTGACAGATTACAGTGTGGATATTGAATAAGACAGAGTGAAAATGTATGTTAGGATAATCAATACTATTCTGATTGACATATAAACCCACTGAAACCTACATTCTCACAGAGATCAATATTAACCTGTCCTGAAGACGGTCCACCTCTGGTGCCATATGTGTAGTTTCACTCTGATGTTCAACATATTGCTGATGCTGTTTACCTCTGCAGACACATATTGAAATTAAAAAATATACAAATATAATAAAAAATGAAAGTTGTTGCAACATGTGGACACTAATTGTCTTGGCTGACACATTAATGCCTGTAAAATATAACGTGATCCAATGAAAAAGCCACAGAGTAACCCAGATCATCCAATTGTTCTGTTTGTGCAGGGGTCTAGAACTGAGAGAAAGTAACAACCACATTCCTGGTTCAATACTATCCAGGTAGCTGATAATGTCACCTCCCTTTCTCTTGATGGTTGTTTGTTTGTTTCCTCAGTACGATCCTTATGATCTTGCACCGGAGGGGTATTGCACAAAAGTAGGATAAAGAAATCCAGGATAATTGAGCAAGCGCGGCTTGACTTAGCCTGCTCGGCGCATCCTGGCTTAATTGGTTGCACGTTTGCCGAGCCAGGATTAAAAGGTGCGGCTATGTTAAGCCAGGTGTAGATAGTCGGGATAAGTGCGTGTTCACGGCATACTGAAATAGACCTCACGATCGCTCACAGAATCACCAAGAGTCGCGCTTCATATTTCACGGCCGCTGAACAACATCTCTTGATGGAGTTCTATGAAGAGGTGAAAGATATAAGAAAAAAAGCCAATACCAATGCCATAATTAAAGAAAGAGAGAAAGCCTGGCAGACAATAGCGGACCGGCTTAATGCTTAAGTAGTCCAAAACTGTACAATGAATAAACGGTGCTTCACTACAACTGTCATAATTAGGCTCCAATTAAAGGACTAAAGGAGTTACTTTAAGTCCACTAATCAACTGTTGTACACTTTGCTTTAAATGTGGAAAGTAGAGGTGCATGTTACTTAAATGTAGAGTATGATTAAGTGCAAACAATTATCCACAATGTGTGTCATTTAATCTATTTTTATCTATTTTATCTTTCTATCCTTCATAAAGAACAAACTTGTCTGGCCATAAAAGGACCTGGCAGCAAGTTAAAGTTAAATACAAGAACATTCTGCAGGCTGGTCAGTGACTCTAAAGTAGATAACAGTGAACAAATGAGGTGAATAGATTAGGTGTCTGCTGACATGTTGAATGTCTGTATGATTGTAGCAGTTAAAAAAAGCCCATAGAACTGGCACAGGGGGCCCACCAAGCCAGGATATGTGCTGCAAATGGTTCCTTTATTGAGGTTCTCTGCATCCCCAACAGAATAAAGGAAGCTCCCACTTGCAAAACATCTCACTGTAACACAGACCATCTGTGGTACAGTGAGAACATGGCTTCCTGCCGTCTGGTGCTGTATTTTTGGACCCAGCAGCCTACATAAATATCTTAGTCCATCACCTGAGAATCTGTATCTCTCACTGAGATAGTCATCTCCAACGGCCAATGGGTCTGACCTGTCCCAGAAGACTCTTGCATGACTAAATGCTCGTCTGAGGATTAGGGCTTCCTCATCCAGTACATCCTCCAAGAAAGGGCAAGCCATTATGAAGAGGGAACAGCTGTGAATAATATATATATATATATATATATATATATAAATTATGGCATGCCGTTTAGGAAATGAATCTTTGAATATATGGAATGAAGCTTGGATATATTGATAAAAATGTGAGAATACTGAATGAAATTGAAAACCTAGTTGTATCCTTTTCATCAAAGTGATAGCCTTCTGAATTAGCTGGTTTTACAAAATGGCATCAGTTGAAATATTACAATACTTTCTTAAACTGGAAAACTTTTTTGCTTTTTCTGTCAGGATTTAGCCTGAGGCCTGTTGTAGTCGGTCTGCCACCATTAAAAAGGGAGTGAACTTCTTCGTCATGATAACGGTATTGGGCACGGGTACTATGGGAAGGATTGTGGCCCGTACAAGCACTTACCAATGAGTTAATAATGTCCTCATTGATCAGTATTGCTGCCACAAGGTTCCTGACTGACTCATTCTCACTTCTACAAGATGGCAGCAGTGCCTTCATGACCAGTCAAGTTTCATTCTATATATTCAAAGATTAATTTCCTAAACGGTATGCCATAATATATATACTATATTGCCCTTGTCACAGATTTCATTGAAAACACCTTTGCAACTTCATCAGCTGTGTTTTGTAATCTCAATTACTGCAATAAACACATATTTATGCAGTTTGACAAGCTGTCCTCATTAGCATAGCAATATAACACTTGTCCTGAGTAATAATACTACCACTTGAATCAATATAAAAAGACTTTTGCAATTAGAAACAGCCAACAGATTTAAATGAAATAAGAAATGACAATATATATGTAATATTTTAATGCAGGATAATTAAAATGATGCAACATACTTAGAAAGACCATGGACATGCAGTAAAACACATTAATTCCTCACAGGATTGACGGTGGAAATACAGGTGAATCACCTGGATTAATGTTAGCCTGGCTGTTAGCCTGGTCTGGAGCAGGCTAACTGCAGAGAATAAATCACCATAGTAACTTAGCCAGGTTAAGTTTGAGCTGCTTTCATGCAACCGACTTGAGGCTAAATTAAGCCAGGATAACCAACATATCCCGGCTTAATCCCTTATCCTGGTTTTGTGCAATACCCCTCTGGTTGCTACTTGCTTTGTTAGAGTCCCGCCCTCACATCCTGCACACTGTTATTGGCTGGGGGCTACACACCCACTGCCCAGAAAGATCCCAAACACCATAGAGACAGAGGAGAGGGTCTCTGCAGAGACAGAAACTGGCACTCTCTTCTAGCGAGGCAGAATGATTGAGAGGGATTCATTTTGTCCTGTATTGAGTCTATACATTGAAAATCCTACTCATTCTACCTTTAACTTCTTCACTCACTCTGTATATCACAGTTAGACTTTCATATTTATTCGTTTAGGTGCAGTCCAGCCAAAACACAAGGCGAGGTAGATGACTGCTTACCCTCTGGAGGCCAATACATGTCCAAGACTTGATAGTGCAGTAGGATCTTGCGTACACGTTCCAGTAGAGGTCAGCGATATTGAGGATCTCTTTTCATAACTGTAAAAAGAAACCTTATCATTAGATACAAAACCTAATCTGGAAATGTTAAACATGCAAACTTTCCCTCAGCTTAACAAGTACCTGAGTTACAGGTGAAGTAGATGAGTTAATCTAATAGTTTACAGCAACTGTGCCAGTCAAACTTATAGTAGTTCAGATATTTTAATCTTTTAATTTTATTTTATATGGTATGTGTCTGAACCCTATTTGTGCTTCAAACCGCTCTGGTCAGTAGCTTCATACTGTTGTTTTACTACTCAAGTTCATTATTCTTAGTTGATCTGTTAAAGGCATACTATGCAGTTTCCGCTTTTGTCAAACAGCTACCCCTAGAGTCGCTGCGGAGTACTTGTATTTAAAAGGCACACTATGCAAGATTTTTACCTTAATATAAGAGCTTCGAAGTCATTTCGATGGTAAACGAACTCGTAGTATAGCGAATCATCCCGATAGCAAAGGTGGAGAGGGACGCCGTTGGCAGAACCAGCAATGCAAGTCTGAAAGGTGGCGTCCCGCCAAATCTCGCAAGAATCACAAATTGCTTTATGGCGCGACGTCACATACATCAGCGACATAAGCAGCAGCCTCAATGGAAGACACTAGCAGGCATTCAGACTTGCATTGCTGGTTCTGCCAGCGGCGTCCCTCTTCTGCTTTGCTATCAGGATGATTCGCTATACTATGAGTTTGTTTACCATCGAAATGACTTTGAAGCTGTTAAATTAAGGTACAAATCTTGCATAGTGTGCCTTTAATCAACTAAGAATTTAGTAAGTTAGTAATTTTTCGGGGTCTTTTTATGGTCTTTGAGTAAATTGCTTTTAATGGTTTTTAATGAGTCACAGTCCCAGTATCACAACTATATTCAAAATGACAACATTTTTGCCTTTATTAATGTTTTTAACCACTTTATTACGGGCTACCAAATGAAGATACATAGTAGAACATTTGAGAAAAAAGACAGCAATGCACATAACAAGCATGATAGATATATATAAAAAGAGCAGTATTTATTAAATTAATATAAATATAATAATAATTAATATTGCAGACAATCCATGTAGGTCACAGACTAGATTTACTAAACTAAAACAGTGCTTAAAAAGTTCATCCAATAAAGCCGTAATCCATTTTTATCAAACTGAACGGTTACATTTTAAGATAGCACTAATCCATTTTTATATAAACAAAATTTATCAAAACACAAAACAAGAGTCTAGAGG
Organism: Dicentrarchus labrax; assembly: GCF_905237075.1. Lineage (NCBI taxonomy): Eukaryota > Metazoa > Chordata > Actinopteri > Moronidae > Dicentrarchus > Dicentrarchus labrax. The sequence goes on along the minus strand of NW_026136719.1, from coordinate 18,339,870 downwards.
TTAACGGATTTGAACAATGAGCTTAGCTTCTCCAGCTTTAATAGGGAAGCTCTGCCCACTTCTGCACAAGCCCAGTTCCAGGTGAGCTTTGTGTTTCTGTAGTCTCCCAACCAACATCAGGTTCAGTGATTGATGTTACTAACTTTTCTCTCGATCCACAGATGACTTTATACAAGACTTTGGCATGCTGATTAGTGCTTTCCATTGAAAGTAAATGGATTTGGTTGTGATGTGTATAGCCTGTACATGCTGCCTCACCTTAACCATGATGACAGAACTCCCTTCTCTCTTCTCCTCGACTTGGCCTTCATTTTCTTCAGAGGATCTTCAAAGTAAAAAACAACATTCAGTAGTAAGTACTAAGATTTTAATTTCTGGCTCATTAATGTAGTAGTCTTTTTGGTACAGTGGTGTTATTAATAATTTCAGGTGTTAACTCGAGTGTGGTGATAACACTATGAATCTGTTCTAACAATTCCATCATAAACTTGGGATAATAAATAAGAATATATAATATAGCTTTTCTTTTGCACAAACGGATTGGTCTTTTGCTCACAGCAGAGAAGAAAAGACTAATAAAAAAAAAAGGAAAAACAACACCAAATTGGCAAAATCATGGATTCACTAAGCCGAACAGCCTTAAAATGGTCAGTTTACCAATTGGCTGCTGAAAATGGTCCAATTAGTGCAGGACAACAATATACAGTGTAAGCATATTTATGTGAATATACAGAGCTTTAATCTTGAACCTGCACAGTTTGTGTATAAAAACAAACAAAACAAAGACAAAGTTGAAATGTGACACTGAAACCAGGAGAATCACAGAAAACCATCACCTGAAATGTGAAGAAGAGTGCCTCCAGGTTGTTGGTGGACCCCCTTTGCAAAGGCCCCTCCCTGCTCAGTCCTGTTCATCTGTTTCATTTCTGGGCTGAGGTATGCCTTTTGAATTTCAAAAAAGGTTTTATGCCCCATGAAATTCAGGTGCAGATGTTTGGCCCACTTTTTAAATTGTGTAAAGGTGCCTCCAGAAAAAAGAACGGAAAGAGCAGCAAAAAGGTGGATTTCAGGAAATGCCTCCCAAAGGTGAGGTGAAGACATCCATATGCCCCTGTGGCCACCAAGGCAGCTCCACCTCACCTTCTTCTGTGCACCGCAGTGAGACACCTTCTTTCTTGTTATGGGCTGCCCACATGTCTGACACTTCTTAAACAGCTCCATCAAGCAGCTGTCATTCACAATAGTCTTTGACTTTGAGTCTTTGAAGTCCTTTTCTGTGTTCTTGCCTGATTTTGACGTTGCGGTTGTGTTTAATTCAGTCTCTTGGTGGAAGCTCTCACTCACACCATCCACAGATGCAACGCTGCTCAAACTTTCATTGAGTTCAGCTTGTGGAGGGGACTGGGGTGATGTGCTTGGAGCTCCTGAAGTAATCTGTGAAAACAGAGACAGGTTTCTGTGTGAGCAACTTGTCTGAAAAGGGTTCACAGTAGTGGCCTCTGGTGTCATGTGTTACACTTACAGGAATCGACAGCGAAGGAGAAAGTGATGCAGTATCCACATCAGTGACTTGAACACCAAAGGAAGAAACCTGTGATGACGCCCTCGGAGCCTTGAGTAAAAACAAGGATTGTTAAGCCAGTAGTACTTATTCAAAATAAAAGCGCTACATTGAGAAAGTAATGAGTCTAGCTGTCTAACCACGTGCAAACCCATGAAAACGAAACAGAAACATTAGGAACATAACTTTACCACGTCACACTTACTGAGGTTAACGCAGAGGCCCATCGCAACACACCGTCCATACTGGAGCCTGAAACCACTGAGGTGGAGGTTTGAGCAGCTGTACTGGGAGTCTTCACCTAATTAAAAGTAAACAAACAAACAAACAGACAAACAAGAAATATCAGCATCGGGTTGAAACAAGCAGTAGTTTTCTACTGTGAATGCCTACATTTTGAAAAGCATCGTATTTCTGGTCTTCAGCTAGAGGGCAATCACAATAAGAGTTGGCATGATAATATTTTAGTTCCATTACAAGAGAGACTTGATGTTCTCTGCAATCAGATGGAAAATAGTGTATAGATCGACTATCGTGCTCCCTTACAATAAAACGTTCATAATAAGATAAACTTATCAAAACACAGACTCAACAAGCATAAACGTACAGAAAAGCTATGTATATATTATGTCGTCAACTCTTATCCTCCACCAGTATGTTTTAACCACAGAACGCTCTTTAGGCTAATTGTGATGAACAATATGAACTCAACTGTTTGATAAATTCTAGTAGACATTGTGGCTGCGGCTCCCACTCCCAAACCAGCCCAGCACAGGTATGAATCCACTACTGCAGCGTTTACACATTCATCCTTTTCCGAAACAAAGTTTGTCCTTTTGCTGTAACAAAGAATTGTTTTAAAAAAGCTGTTTCAATATTTTAAGACCATTGCCTAGTGTCTAAACACTATCTTTCACTTCCATAGTCCTCGGGTGGTTTTCACACAATTACACAAAAGAAGATGAACACACACGCAGTATAAACACTATTTAATAAAATGTTTGTTAATAAACTCTGTGTGACATTTTTCTACTGTGACTAAGTATGTTCTGTATGTATGATCTTAGAGCATGTGTAACTATTTATATGTTGTATGTTACATGAATCTCTCTCAATCTTGGAAAATGCCACACCAATATTTACCCTCATTGTACCCCTCATCTTGTCCCACAGTTGGATTGTGTGGTTCACCTGTATGTTTGCGCTTTGTGACAGAACGCCTAGAAAACGGCACTGAATACTCCATCATGAGCGAGCAATACAAACTTTTTAAACAGAAATCAAAAGAATGGTTAGCTAGTTAGTTTGTCGACTTCCTTCCTTCCTCACTTTCTGACATGTCAGCTGGTATTTCCAGTGTTTCCCATGAAGTTATAGCAACTAGAGCAGGGGTGCTCAAACTTTTACCCAAGAAGGCCCAACACTGACACTTTATGGTGGATCATGGGGGGGAAAGCAAACACCTACTGTTGAGTATTGTCAAGATGCAAAATGTCACCCACCACGCTCATATTATGAACAATAATTAATAATGAGGGATCCTACATATTTACAGAGCATTTATAACCTCACTAATAAAAGCATTTAATCCCTTTCTAATTGTTTTTAGCTAGAAACATCTGGCGGGCTACATCAGACCTTGGGCAGCCCTGAACTAGAGGGACAGACAACCACTGGAAGCCACTGTTACTTTGAATACTATTACAGATTTATCTTGAGCACAACTCAGTAATACATGTGGAAATCATATTATGCCTTTAAATATAAGATTTCTAGCCAACGTTTCCTATAAAACCGCCCACAGGTAAATGAAGTGGTTACCTCTGCTGGGGTACTGTCCTCTGCTGGCAGAGAGGTGCTGAGGACCTCTTGTTGTCTTCCAGAGAAAACAGACGGGATCACGTTGGACTTGAGGATTTTTCGGGGCGTTGTTTTCATAAGTTCTGCCTGTATGTCCGGTTCGTAGTCTTCCGGTTTAAAATGCTGGCTACATACTCGTATATTCCCGTATTTACTTACTGGTGTGTTTTCGTCAAATTTGGGGTTCTGTATGGCCTTTAACCACTTTCTGCACCGCCCCGGGTCTCTTGTAGGCAGAGAGTGGAACACGACTCCCCGGGACCGGGCCTTCTTGTAGCCCTTACAGCCGGGCACAGAGCACATCCCCGGCATCGTTACACAAATAGAAAAACAACCACAGTGTGAGAGAAACGAGGAATTATACACTGACGACCGCCACCATTTCTGAGTGGTCTGTACAGTGACCAAAAGTCTGCTCCAGCAATTGGAGAACGTGACCGCTAAACGTAAACACAGGAGCGTAAAGACGTGGTCGCGTTGCATTGTGGGGAATGTAGTCGGGGACTTTTAGGGACAGTAACCGGGGCGATAGCTACACCGAGCTCTGCTGTATAGATTTTATTTATTTATTTATTCATAAAACAACATGTATTTTTCCCCCATTTCGCTATGAGACACCGACACAAAAAAACTTGTCCAATGAAACCGAAACGTCTCCATGACAACTGATCTCCATCATGTGATAAGGAACTCGAGACACGGGTTGAAAGACAGTTTCCGGTGAGAGATAAAGATAAACAAAGATAAACCTTCAAGCAAAAAATGTTAGATGAATGTTTAGGAATACAATAAAAAGACTGACTGCCTTTCTAGGACTGCTACATTTTAATTAACAAGACTCAGTATTAAATAATATTATTGTTATTATTACATACAAAATAAACCAATACATCAAAACAATTAAGAATCAAGTCATCATTATGAAATGTTATGTTGTCTTTCTTATTTTCATATTGGGGTTTTTATTTCATTATAGTTGTTTTATTTGATGTTTCAATTTAAAAGACCAGTGTGTAAGATTCAGTGGCATCCAGTGGTGAAGTTGAAGATTGCAACCATTTGAATACAGCTCAGCCTTCCAAGTGTGCAGCAAAAACTATGGTGGCTGTGAAACCTGCAAAATACACAAAATGCCCTATCTAGAGCCATCCTTTGGTTTGTCCATTCTGGGCCACTGTAGAAACATGTTCAACATGGCGGACTCTGTAGAAGAGGACCTGCTCGCTGTGTAGATAAGAACAGTTCTGAAACCAGAAAGTTGATGTCCAGGTAAAAATAATCTTTGTACACAGTGTTGAGTGTTGGTGTTTTTTAAATAAACAAACCTGAGTTAAATAGACAGTATTTATTTTGAAGTGTGTTATTTTGAATAGGCTATTTGTTGCATTATAGGAAGTGGTAGAGTCTAGATACTACAGTCTGGATATCTCAGCCTCTGCTGCTGTCGGTGTGTATTCTGCATTTCACACCACATGCACAAGAAAATGCACTAATACTAAAGAGCAAAGCTGTTATTTCCAGTAGAAAGTGTGGCTTTGATTCAACTTTATGGTAATTAAAATTTGTTAGCTGCATTTTGTCAGGCTGTTGAACTGTACCGTCTTATACTGAGAGGTATCTGCCTTCATTTATATGAATGTTGTTTTTACATCCCACCAAACAAAATGACCAATGAACGCTGCCCACCTCTGGGGGAAGATAAAAGTGTGTCATGTCCGTTCCTCTATATTCCACACAGTTTGACTAATGGTAATTAGTGTGTGGGGTAAAGAGGGCCCAGAACTGTCATATGAACATGTTTTCTTACACATATACTGTACATATGTTTAAAGTGTCTCTATAATTAACTGTGAAACATATTTTAAATATCTGGGAAATATTAGAAATAAACAATAAAACTTCATTAACATTTTTCTCCATCTGATTATCTAGTGTATTTTCATTGGGGAGGAACATCAGCTGAAGTTGGTGTGATCTGAGTTTGTCCAACAGGTGGCAGTCTGGAATTAATAATACAGGTCAGAGGTGCCTCACATGGATCCATGTTTCAGTATATGACAAAACTTGCTTTAGATGACAAATAGTTTCCTCTTGCACAACTTTTAGATTTTAATGTAATGTTGTCTAAATAGTCTGATAGTCAGTGTTACATTATAAACTGAACATGAGCACCTCGTGGTTGAGCCCTGCAGTGTCCCTCGTATAAACTATCTTCAGTGGGTTTTTATAGATTTAATAGCTTTATATAGTATTGGGTTATAGGACATGGAAATCCCACATAGCTCTCCTCTAAACTCCACATAGTTTAAGTTGCTGAAGTGTCCACTGGCTTTTTGTTCGGGCTCTTTATTCTCTCTTTGAGTTTGGTATTTTTGAGTAGTGTAAATACAGACTGTCTTTTTGCTGCAGGTTTCAGTGTATGTACATGCAGTACGTGTGGATGAGTGAAGGTCTGAACTGTTCCAAAAGTGTTGGTGGTTCTGGGACTGAGTGTACTCTTGTAGGTGTAACTGGCCTCATTCAATGAAACATCTGGATAAGAGAGGAGAGGTAACCCCAAGTGATTCACTAACATCCCACTTGTTTTTTGAAAGACTGACACGTTTTTTTTTCTGGATTTTGTTTTTATTTACATACTAATTAACTTGATAAGCACCAAAACATGTTGAAATTGAGATTATGATTAGGTTTAAGGTTAAACTTAAGGACAACTGAAACATAAATTGTTTAACTAACACCAAAACAACTCTAATGTTGGTTGTTGAGTTTTGGTCTCAGCTGTAAGACAAACTCCCAGCAGACAACCTATTTGTAGGGTTTTGGGTCAAATAAAGTCCAGTCAATTGTGCACAAATTCATCCACCACTTATGATTTCTACATACCCCGATATTTAATTGTTTTCAGTTTCAAATTTGTTCCTTTTTTCATAATAGTTTCAGTTGGGCCCGCCTCCTCTTTCACTTCTTGTGTTGGTGTACAAATGCTATGAGAACAGACTGAACTCCCACATGAAACTGTCTCTTCTCTGACCTGCAAGCCAGGTTGACAAACCACTGAACCTCATCCTCTCAAAGAGAAACTAATTCTAAGTTTCTTCATTCAGCATTTGTCACATACGATAAGAACATTTGATTCACGCCAACTTTACCATATTATACAGATACTGGTTACTGTTAAGCATGTACATATTTTTGAGATTCACAGGAGTAAACTGGTGATTTTTAGCCTTCATGTAATGCTACTTCAATTATTAAACCATCTAAAAAGTTAAAACAAAAACAATTAATTCACAAAGCAGTTGCTGGAGGTAGTGAGAAATACAATTCGCAAAAGACTTCAAAAACACATCGATATTTCCATTAATAACACAAGTTGCGCCTCCACAAGCCACAGCGATATCCAATTTCAGCCCAACTTTACTGCAGTCCTCTTGTCTGGTTTCTCGCCAGCGCGGAAGGAAAAGTAGTCCCCGCACGGTGGACGAACATGCGCCGTCGTTTTACACTGGTCTTCAAGAGCATTTGACGAAAATATTAAAATACACTAAGCTGTCGTGATTATCTTTAATAAATACTTTATACAGGCTGTTTTAGTTGTCCGTTCACATCGCCACATTTGTGCATCGCGGAGGTGTCAGAGCCGACAGTCACAACCATGTTATTGGCCCTGAACACACGTGTAAGGTGAACTGAGCTGTCATGTGAGGGGGAAACACGTTCCTGTTGAAAACTTTAACAACTATTCTGTGATTCCTGCTTTAAAAGGTGCATTAAGACATGTGTTTGTATGTCAGGATGCATGTTTCCTTTAATGATAAAAACGAGGGGAAACTAGAGATGTCATATGAGTGATCTTATCACAACCGAGGAAGTGCTGTGTTCCGTTTAATTTTTACACCCTTTTTCTTTAATTACAGCCTGATTTCAGCTTTAAAAGACAATGTGCATTCTGTTAATACTTTAAATATATATACAGTCGTGGTCCTGCAGCGCTGTTATCGGTCACAAACATGGCCCAATGGGGCTGTAACCAAATACTCACAAGTTCAAGAGATAGTTAGCGACGTCTCCATCCGTCCGTAGATTCCTCTCCACCTTTAACTTTCTCCATCTTGTGAAGCTATAAGAGATGTTTATCCTGGTTTTTACTCGCAGACGGTCGCTTTCCTTTCTGGCTCTCAGACCTTCTTCAGTACGACGGACCGGTTTGGACTTTTTCGCCACAGGAGCGGAAGTCTGGTTAATATCCGAGGGTTGAGCTGTTGTGGTCCGTTGTTTCGCCATGAGGATAAATGTCCCTTTCTTCCTTAATGTCTTTAAATACAGCTGATATTCATACTAACAACAACTTACAGTTAGCTTGTTTTTAAAAGCCCGCCTGATTTCCGCCAACAGCAACTGTACGTCCGCTCTGTACCCTTCAGAATAAAAGCACCACCTCAGCAAAAAGATGTGTCAACAATTGCACAATTAACTATATTTAAATTCCACTTATAGTTTGTGTTTAATTAAAAAACATCCAATGGAGTATACAAGAGGTTTCAAATAGAAAATCTGACATTACACAAAACCAAGAGTTACAACAAAAGAGCATACAGCAGTAAAAAACATATCAAAACTTAAATAAGGTGAAATAAAGTGTAAAAAGCACAAGTGAATAAATATATGAGAATAAATATGGATGAAATAAAAGCAACTAAGAGAAAGAAAGGTGTGAATGTTTTGTGTGAGTTAGTGCTGTGTCGTAGAAAGAGGGAGTTTTTGTGGTTTTTCATGTGAAAAATGAGACACAAGAAAAGGGGATTTACAGAACTAAGTGCTTGTCGATGTAAAATGTACCTTTCTAAATATGTTTTATTAGTCCAAAGAGTTTAGCTACTCTTGTGTGTCATACAAGTGTAATTATTACAACAAATTATGAGGTATAATTTCAGCTTTTTACTAAATGTACAAAGATCAGCACATATTTAACAATAAAAGGATAAATAGTCATTGTTTCCATTCACGTCATTAATGTGAGACTCAAAATAACATTTAATGTATCACATCATGTACATACACAGTTTCCTGTAATTAACATACAGAACGCTATATACTGAATGACTAAAACTGAAAGCCATAAAAACATATATCTAATTACATTCAAGACACTTGATGCTGTATACTAACGGACTAATAACAAAGGAAAGTGTAGAAATGGAGCAAACATGTACTGTTTGGCCCCCGCTGCCCTTTGTACAAAGTCTTTGTGCTCTGTCTCCTTCAAGTTTACATTAAAAGTACCAGTGAGCAGGATTCAGCGACATCTAGCAGTGAAGTTGCAGATTGGATCCAATTTGAATACAGCTCAGCCCTCCAAGTGTGTAGAAGAAACTACGGTGGCCCCAAAGCGTATGAAAAACACAAAAGGCCCTATATAGAGCCAGTGTTTGGTTTGTTCCTCATTCTAAGAAAACAAAAACCGGCACTTCTTATTTTCAGCAGATTACACACTAATGAAAACATATCTATAAATATTATATTAAACTTCTGCCAACAGATCCTCATGAATGTTACACACTGGACATTTAAATCCAGTGCAAATACAAGGCGCAGCAAGATTAACTAATAATTCAAGTTGATATTCACTTTAATTTCCCTTATATTTACATTTAATCAAATGACCTAATCCAATTGACATGCAGTGAAAGCCTCTCTAGGCGCAGAGCCTTGCAGGCAACTTCACCTAGTTAGTAATCCAGCCTTGCTTACACTCCCCTGCTGCATGAAATGTATCACCAACAATGCTGTAAAAATAGATTTGAATACAACTGAATGCACAATAAATACACAGAAAAGATTACTGTGATGCTGCAGCCCATTATAATCCATTAAATGCACCTTTCAGACAGAGATAAGCATGTGATGCATGAGTGTGACCCCACGACGGTGTGCGCGGACTCCTGCAGCATCTCCCGCTGTGTGTGTGGGACCATCATGTCACTGTGCTCGGCGGAGGGATACAATAACCAATGTCATCGTGGTGCTGAGGCTTTTGCAAACCAAAAATGTCTGCCTAAGGGAAACTCGTAACTGATATATATAGAGGATATTTTCCCCAGGTATCGCCGTTTAACTCCATATTTCGCTATTTCAAGGCGTATTGCAAGACAGCGAGTCTCCACCAGATCACCCTAGTCGGGATTTTAATCGGAAAAAAGGTAAAAAATCTGTGTGAGTTTGCCTTAAAAGCTTTCGGACCTGTGAAAGAAGTTGGGAGTTGAGAAAAGCCCATCATTGCGTTTTGTGTTGTGGAGCTGAGGGATTGAGAGTGTCCTCTGCAGTGTTTGTTTGCTCCGTGTTACTTATCTTGAACCAGTATTGTCATACTCTTTGTTAATGGTCGTCTCTTTATGAACGACTATCACCGCTGGTTGTGGGGTCGCTCTCTCTCTCTCTCTCTCTCTCTCTCTCTCTCTCTGTCTTTGAGTCAGTAACTGCTGCTAGCATTAGCCGGCCAGCTAACGATAACCATCGATAATGCTTGTGTATAAAATAATAATGACTGACATTAGCGTGGTCAGTTGGCAGCCTGGTGGGTGAAGGCTGTGAAAGAGTGAGCGGTGTTATTAGAGGAGGAAATAATGTGACTGCAGTCAGTTCAGGCGATGCTGCAGGTTCTGGTTTTTAATAATAAGCTGTAACATCCATTCAGAGAGCTCTTCCACCTCATCTCTCTCTTTTTTAACCAACAAACCCCCCTAACACACACACACACACACACACACACACACACACACACACACACACACACACACACTGCAGCTTGTGTGAACCAAAATGTTATAACATGGCCAAACAACTGTCAGTGTCTGTTTATGCTTCAATGCCAGAAGCCAACTTTTACTTCTCAGTGATGGTCTTTTATTCTGCGCCCATAACAAACACCCTCTCTCTGGGCATTGGTCATTTCCTGTGGCACTCGTCCCTGCTGTTTGAATAAAGCAGCAGCAGCAGTAGAGAGAGAGAGAGAGAGAGAGAGAGAGATGTGACCCTGATGGACTGTGTTTTCTTCAGGTTTCTAGATCGCCAGGATGAATCCTCAGCAGCGGATTGCCGCTCTTGGAACAGACAAGGAATTAAGTGACCTGCTGGATTTTAGTGCGGTAGGATTGTCTTTTTCACTCCTTTTTTTATTTATTATTTTATTTACCTTTAATGATTCAGAGGTGTGAGGACCAAATGGGCTATGACTAACTGATCAATTAACATCAGTGTTAACTCATATGATTTGACAAACTTATCTTTTAATTTTTAAAAATCATGAGCAGCTTTTGAGGATGATTGCAGCTGGTTGTCTGAATGGTTTCTAATTGCAGGTATATGTGTGTATTCTTCCTTTCAGATGTTCTCTCCACCTGTAAACGGTGGGAAAAACAGGCCCACTACACTTGGAAGCAGTCAGTTCAGTGCATCAGGTAGGACCTGATCCCTTCAAACCTATTTAAATACACCCTCTGATATATATTTTTTTCAGTTTTGCATTGCATGCTCGTGTCTGCGCTGTCCACATCTGGTGCCTGAAACATAAGCTCTCCACCTGGAATATAGCGGAGTGCTGTAGTAAAGATGTATAACAAAGCACGGTCTAGGCCACAGATGTGTGTAAATGTTTTATTTATCTAATTACCATCGGGGCGTATTACAGTGAATGTTTTACTTTACTGTCAGATGAGGAAAAAAAGGCATAAATCAGGCATGTTGTGGCTGCTTTGATCAAGGTGTGTTGTTTAGTGTCACAGAAACGATACAGTATGTTCTTATCAGGGTTTGCTGTGAGGTGTGTGTGTGTGTGTGTGTGTGTGTGTGTGTGTGTGGGGTAAATTTTATTTAGGGTTAATTAATATGGCTGTGATATTCTGGTGATCACAATCAGCTGCTTGTGAATTGCAGTGTAGTTTAATGGGATTGTTAGACATCCTCTCATTAAATTATTCTGTAGTGTGATAATTGTCCCATCCCTCTGAAAGCCCTCATACACACATTGAATAGTCTTCTTTTAATTTTTTTTTTTATCTGTGAGCATCTTTATCGTTAAATAGGTTTGTGGAGGGTTTGGTTGTAATGACAAGACTTCAGATTCCCTGCTTCTGGATCTGGATCTTCCTGGCTATAAATGCTGGAGGACATTAATCCAAAGCACATCTATTGTCTCATGTGCTACTAGAGAAAGTCAACAATCAGGCATTATGTTTTCTGAAAGCATGTTTTGTGTGCGTCCACAAAGCCTTGTTGTTGTCAGTTATCTGTGAAACGAAAGACACACACTTAGTGGAAACTGAACGAAAAGACAAAGAAACAGGAACAGAGTTGTCACTCATGAACTATGGAGTTGTGGGGATGAATTTGAGAATACCTAATCATTGAAGTGAATGGGACGTTGTGTGTCCGCTCTTTTCAGGAACACAAATGACAACGAAACTCCAGTCAGAGGGTTTTTAAATAAAGTCACACCTTCTTGGCGAGGTTCCCTTAAAGATGTTTATTTTACTCATTAGTGACACAAAAGCTTCAGACTATTACTGGTCTGGTGTTTTTTTTTAGAATCATATAAAGATCAAGTGTTCAACCTGTGGACAAACTATCAGATACACCTTTTAATATAATGTAGCTCAGCACAGCAATAAACTCTTTTCTGAAACAGTGTTAACAGAAAGTGTCCACGACAGGATTTATTGCGGTGATTTTTTTTACTGGGTTGCATCAGGTTATGCAGGTGTACTTAATAAACTGGTAAAGTTTATATTTTATAAGCATGGTTAATGAAAAGTTCTCACTGGCCAGGTTGTTGTGTTATATATAAACCACATTGATAATGATGAAACTTTTGATTCTTAGAGGCTGATTTGTCTGCAGAACAATACTCACATACTGACACTACAACCATCTCAACCAATGAAGTCTCCCATGTGCTGTTGACAAGACACCATGTGTTTTATGATTTAATATAGTAAGATGTGGACAGCCACCTTTAGGCTGTTTCTTGCCCTCTGTGACTCCTAAAATAGACGAACATCAGCACGGTGCTTTTTGTTTGGAACAGAAAAGAGTTTGTGTGTTACAGGCAAAGCTCATTGTCACGGCTGTGTGTTGTTTGGTGACCAGCATTGTCCTTTAGAAACCTAACAAAGTCAAAATGTGGGTCGTTGTTTTGTACCATTTCTAAAAAAATATTTAAAAGAATTTAGACCTGATGTTACACGTTGTCTAATTCTATTAAAATATATTTATTTAAATTTCCTACTAATTTCTACTACTACTACCTACTTTCCGACTGTTTAATAACCATATTCTTTGTAAAATCAAATATCAGCTTATTTATTGCTCATAATTTATAATCTATTGGGGGGGAACAGTTCACAAAAAATTTTCGCAAAAAAAAGGTGAACAACTAATCATATACTGAAATCCTTCACGACTGCATACTGCTGCATATCATTTCGCTGTAACCCCCCCCAGTGCTTTAGTTATGGATTTTGCCCCATCTCAATCTGCATGGAGAGGCTGTTTTAATAAAGGAGGTGCTCCTTCCTGCTAGACTCTCTCCTCTTTGCTGTCAACGGACACACTGAGGTGATGTTGGTGCAAATGGTTCATACTGGAAGCATTACTGCTAGCATAAGACACACCACACACTAAATGCGTAATGCTCCCGTACAGCAGACCGAAGCGATGCTGGAGGTTCTAATCTGTAGACTACTGTCCACTTGCTATTACCAAGACTGACTGACAGCTGCACTCTACACTTCATCTGTGTCAGCTGAGAGTTATGAACCCAACAATAGATACACGCCCCGACTTGTGACAAGCTAACTGAATGGTTCAGATTTTTTATCGATCCCTACTATCTATAATGGCCTAAAGAACAACAGAACTTTCCAGGCTCTGGTGGATATCACTGATTAGTTAAAGGGAAACAATGATGAATAATATTTGCATAGCTTTTAACTCTTGGATATAATCAGTGTTGTATTTGCACATTATGACCAAGTGCAGAATCCAAATCGCAGAAACTGCAGTTTTTTGATAAATGTAAAATATGTGACAAACTGCATTATAATAATAATAGTAGTGTAGTTCTGTCTATAAATCTTGTTCTACAGAAAACATGTTTGTTTGGTACAGACACAACAAATCCTTATGATTTTATTTGTTTTTTTATCAGTGAAAATGAAAAGTGTGATGCAGAAATGATCATTCCTGCTAATCAAGAATGATATCGCCACTCAAAGTATGATTTGTTTTACCATACTGGGCAGCCTTGGTTTCTACTGTTGAATTGCAGTGTGAAAAAAAGTTATCATGCTATGACTGTGAGTCATTTGAAAGGCAATGAAGGTTGAACGCTTTGATTTGTGGTGCTCAGTCATTTTCTGACTCAAATATCTTAATGTATGGGAAATGTCAAATCAGATCTTAAGTATTACTCCTATGTAATAAAGACTCTGTTAAACAGAATCCAAAATATTAAGTGTATCAAAGATGAGTTGATGAGAGATGTGAGATGAGATTGTTTATGTGTCAGTGGTCAGAAGATGCACCAGGCATAAAAAGAATGGAAAGCAATTTGATTTGTTTAATTTATGGATGTAGGTATTCTACTATTGGAAAGTCATATCAATACCACAGGTAGCTGGTAATCTTTTTATTTTTTTTTTTCTTAAGAAATGTTACGCAACTAGATTATGCAAAATTAAACCTTCACCATGTAAGAAATAATGATGTTAAAAATGAACTGCAGCACCTTAAAGTGTATCAGGCCTATCAAGGGTAAATCCCTCCTTCCTTCAGCTTACAGTATGTGCTCCCGTGTCTCTGATCCTCAAGGTAGGGGAAGAAGCACCTACATAAGTGATTGTGAACATAAGGCAAGTGAGTGTGCAGACAGAAGTGTGGAAATTGCAGGGAATGAGAGTTTGGATTATTGCATCTCAGCTGGGCATAGCCAGATAATTGAGGCAGAGTGGGACTGGCAAGACCCTTCAAAAGTGTGCCAGAGAAAGATGGATTGGAAAAAATACCCAAAGTGGCTCGAACAGAGATTTATCATTTCTCCCTTCCAGCTGTGTTGATGATGCAAATTTGATGAGGCCATTGACTCTATAGTGGGGGCAGCGGGGCAGTGGATGGCTGCTGTTGAATGGGTAATTTTCATCTAGTGGTATATAGTGGTACAGTTGGATCTCACACGAATAAAAATAACTGCATGTTTCTTTGCGGGGCTCTATATCTCTATAGCTATAAGGAGCCTCACCACTGCCTCTCTTTGTCAGTCCCTCCGTCAAGTTGTGATTTAGCGATCGCAACAATTAACGCAAATTCAAGCAATCCCGGAGAACTCTGTGCGACCTTGCAATACAGCAACTTTTTTACAAATTTGATCAAATAACTTCCTGCGAGTTTAACCAATCATAGCGGCCCTCGGACAAAAACAATGAGCCATATGCCGCTAAAGTACTAGTGCGTAGTTGCTGAATTAATTATACCATCAAAAAAAAAGCCTAAAAGCCCTGAGATCAGACATTTTCTTCCACAACAACCCACCCAAAAACTTCAGTGCTTCCTGAAGGGACTGCTATATGATGTGAGTCAATTCTGGTTACAAAGAATTATTAATTAACAGATTTTTATCTCTAGAAATATTCTGATGATGTGCTTGCTTGAGACCTTCAATTATCAATCAATTTACCAATTAAATTCATTACAGGAAAGATAAATACGATGTGAAAACTCAAGATTGTTAACATTGTTGTTCAGTACGTCAGCAAGTCTAATAAGCTGGCTGCGTCCGATGATTTGTTACACAGAACAATGTGTAAAGTCATCACTGGACACTGTTTGGAAAAGGGCACTTTCAAAACTACTTGGCAGGTGATTGGATGGAACTATAATACTCTAGTCCTGATATAACTGAAGCTAAAATAATTCTTTTAATATATTTTATTTTGTAAATTGAAAAAGGTTTTCTAAATAGTGCAAACATTCATTAATGTTTTAAAACATTTTTTATATATAAATAGGCAAAGTGCAAATAACTAAACAAAGGCAGAAACGACTCTCAACCATTCGTCTTTCCTTCAGGTAGAGCAGTGGTTCTCAATCTTAACAACCTTCCTTCACACATTGCAGATGGCTTCGTTTTCATTCATGGCTGTGTGAAATAGCTCCAAACGATACCTCTCTTTCGTTCAGCCATGTGTGTAAGTGTCGGATTATTAGTCTGGGGTGCGCTCCACGGTGCCCTGCGCCTGCGGTGGTTCATCGCACTACAGAACACAACAGTAGTGGAGAAGAGAAAGAAGAGACAGAAGAGACAGAGAGTCTCGTTTGCACAGACAGTTCTACTCTTTAATGAAATACAAATGAGTACAACATAGAGAGAGACTGATCACTTTCTGGTATCGATCCTATTGTCGCTAGAAGACATTGTATCTATAGTATCGATATAGTAAGGTTATAAGTCTATCTCTTTACGATTAATAAGAAATTAGTAAAAAATGTTCATAACTAAGATGTAGGATTTAAGATTATTGATTATACCAGATAGCAAATAGACTAAGTTGCAACTTAGTACATGTTCATTTGTGTAACCCAGAGTAGCTCAGTGTACAGTTTATTTGAACTTTCTAAATTACTTTTAATTAAATAATTAATGTATTAATTACTTTTAAACACACTCATTGACCTTCCGGGCCAAGATTTGTGTATGTAATGTACATTGACTGTACTTTATAGGGGTTACACTGGAGACAGTGTATCTCAGTGTGCGTTAATATCAATTTTCTATTTTTATTTTACACCTTTTTCGCCTGTATGTCTGCTTTTTGCCATTGGTTTCTTACTCACTGTCGTCCATTATAATAGATCATAATAGTCTGTTTGTTTGGTAGCCAATGTTGTATAACGCAGTCAACAGGGCTGTTACCTCTTCCTCCAGATTATTACTCTAAATTATGGCAAATTAGTGTAATTTAAACTCAGACAACAACCTGTGTCCCTGTGAAAACTGGTTCTTCATTATTTGTATACATGTGTTTGATGCAGTCACTGGTTTCACCATTAGTTCTGCTCACAGTTCATTTATACAGGAAACCATTATGTCAAATAAAGCCAAAGGCTCTTTGTAAGCCAGCACTGCCAGGGTGTATTTTCTGTTTGTTTACATGAACATGGACATCAATTAAACTTACCAGACTGTGTTTGTTGTGTTGTGTGATACAGTGGCACAAAGCTGATATGATTTATAGTGCTGTAGCAGTTGCACATACATTAACCCTCCATCAATGTATTTGCGCATTAATGATTGTGTATTTATTTTGGGTCATAGGAAACATATTTGTGCTGGGAATCAGGTTAACTAGTTTTTAAATGACTGACATTTCTCATTTCTCCTTTTAGTCAAGATGCCGCCCGGACCAGAAGCCTTTTTTCTTTCTTTTTTCTCTTTAGGCCCCTTTTATCCTCAGTCATACTCAGCTGTTCAAAGATGAAGTTGACCCTGTGTCTGAATGTATTTAATGATGTTTAACAGGGTATTGGAAGCATATTAAAACACCAGTTGGGTTTCTGTGTTTATATTGGAAAGTGTTTGTTCTCATTTACTATTTTGATATAATTGCAGTAAATATGTAATTGCCCTGTTTTTACGAAAGTGTCCAACATTGTTGGGGCTTCTGACTGTGTTATAACTTTTATGTTTTACTATAATTTTCTGTTTTATCTGTAATTTTTCTGTCTTTCCTTCATATAAAACATATAATTCATCTTATAAATGAATAAAACTAAAAACCTATTATTAGGTATTTTGTGGCAAATCATAAACAGATCCAATTATTAGTCAAAACAAATAGATCATCACTTTCTATGCAATGTAATTGATATCAACAACAATAAAGACTCTGGTAAGTTGATCATTTAATACACAAGTGCTATGGTGATGTGATTAAGGGCGCTTTCACACCTGTAGTTCAGTTCATTTGGTCTAAACTGGTTCATGTTTAAGTTATACAGACCGTCAGGTTAACTTATTGATCAGACAGTAATGGTGATGTGGATCCACGTGGGGAAATCAAAGTCTGGTGACTGACAGCAAGTCCCGCTGCACTTAAATGGTTCTTATGTGTATATTTATGTTATCTGGTGAAAGAAAGAAGAAGAAGTAAGAAATAGCTGAGTATTATTAGACTGTAAATCAAGTGCATGTTGTGAATAATGACAAAGAGACAGGACAAAAAAAGATGCATCTTCTACTCAAATATTACAGAGGGGATTATTGTACTATTATTTTTAGAGTTTAATTGACAGCTTTTACACAAACAAACTGCACTAAGTTGGAAAATGCACTAGACCTTGTTTTACCTAAACCAAACAGGTTATATGTGATAAATAAATAGAGAAAATACATTGTCTTTTCTGTGTGTAACTATCTGCTCTAGCTTGTAGATTTCATACTGAAATGTGCCAGTTTCCCATTGTGCATGAACAACCTGATATTTTACCTCAATTTCTTTTGCAGTGCTTCAGCCATGCATGAAATCCCATCAAGGTCACTGAAACCAGTCTTATCATTGATACAGAGAACTTTTGGCAGAATTGGGAGCGTTGGGAGGGTACAGCTATTTATGAAAGACCCAACAGAGACAGTGGGAAAGGAGTCAGTTATGACAGCAAAGCTCTGTGCTGGCTGCGTCCGTCAAACCATAACCACAGGTTCACAGCGACATTTGCAGCTGTATAGATAAGGATGGCATATTCATCTCGGTCCTTTGAAATAGACCACGTATTTTCCTAGACATATTTCTCATCATGGTCATATGTAAACTACGTTATAGAGAATAGTGTATAGAATGACCTTTCACCTGCATAACCAAGGTCACTCTTCTAAACAATGTTTGACGTTAACTTAAAAATAGACACATATTAGGAGACATCTTTCCCTCAGAGGACAGGATTTATATTTTTGTCACAAAGAACAAATAGATGTCAGGGCAGTTTTAGTTATTCTTGTGTGTGTTGAATCCTGACATCAGCTTTACCAATACTGTTGGTGCACCTATAATTTATGCAGGATATAAACATTCTTGAGGGTCACCATACTTTCAGGACATTCAAGGATACAAAATGTATCCACCATATGGCCTGTAATAGAATTGCTGAATATAATTTTTGTAGTTAAATATTAATTTTTTTTGACAGGTCTGCACTCGCTGCAAGTTCCATCAAACACTTTTTGATTGCGTGACTGGACAAGTCAAGTAAAATGTATAATATTGAATCTTCAAGCAGTGTTGGGAGTTGTGACTGGGAACAAGCAAGACAGGAAAATGAACATTTCCCCTATGTGGCTCCCTTTGGTTTAGTCATCTTTCATTTAAGGCTTTGTTACATTCTGTAGTTCGCCCTTTTCCTTTGGAACGGACCCAAAATGTAGTCAAACATGCAGATAAATGTTTAAAGTCTACAAATTCATATTAGTTCGCTATTATTTGTTTTATTAAAAATACTCATCAGATGTTCAAGAATATTACATTGATATGTTTCTTGCTAATGCCTTATGAAATGTTACAGGATTAACCACAACTGAGAGTTGTTTCTATGTATATGTATAGTCCACCCTCAATGATTGAAACGGTGAGGACAAATATTAGAGACGCCTCTCAGTGTATCACAGTACAACTAAACAGCAAACAATGATAATCATAAACTGAGATCAATACCTCTCTTATACAGCTTGAAACAAAAATGTAATATACCTTTTATTAAGGGAGGATTTATTGCAATACTTTTGTGTTGGACTGCCAACTGAGTGTATGTTCATTAGACATTCACCAACTTGGTCTACCTGCGGTTTGGTGCTGGGCAGGTACGTTTGGGTTATCTGAGCTTTTTTGTTTGATGCATGAGACTTTTGCTGTGTCTGTAAAACCAAAACAGTTCCCTGAAATAAGGTAAAAAGCTTAATAGAGCTGCAGAGAGGGGTGATAATTATTTGTGGGTTATTCTCTGCAAGTTACTGAACTTAGCACATAGTCATTTGAATCATAGTTCGCACAGAAATATTGATTATAGCTTTGAGCATACTGTGTGTGAGGAGGGAATGGTTGTCCTTTTCCTGTTGTAGGATTTTGTGCATCTTTGCCACAGAGTGCTTAACAGTAAAGCAGCATCCTCCAAAATCATCAGACCTAAATTACAGCCAGTGCATTTGTGTTTGTTTTCTCTTTTTTTGCCTCTTGTGTCAGTGAGTAATCTTATTGTGCTGTCTTGTCTGTGCTCGGAGAAGAGAGGGGACCCTTGAGCCCTGGTAGGAGATGGTAATCAGACGAGATGACAGCCCCGTGGGCCAGAGAGCAAACACTGACCATTGTTTCATTTCAGTGTGTAAAAGGCCTCAGTTGGGCTACAATATGTCACATCGGTCTTGTCACAGAACCAAAATTTAGACCCAAATGTAGAAGTAAAAGTATCTCTGCAGCCCCACAATACTTCATTATGACGCTGTATTGTCACACATTTGACCATTTATCAGTAAAAAATGAAGCTTGTGTGATTTACATATTGCGCTTGGTCATATTGAGATTTCGATAATATTTCGATTCGGTGTGCAGCCCTAATGTGGACATGATAACGCAGCCAACTGATGAAGGTGAGACCACTGACTGTATTTGTGAGCCACTGATAATAATAATGAAGACTTTAAAAGAGGAAACAAACCTGCTGTGAGTTTCAAGCTAAAAAAACATGTTTGTCAGGATGAAACTTATCTTTAACGCTGTTCACTGGAGCATGATTTCTGGTTTCAGAAGTGTCACTGGCTTTCTGGTGAAGTGTATAATTAGTTTTCTGACTAATAATTGATTGACATGGTGACAGTTGGAAATGACACCTATGTTCTTTGTAATTGATCACATCTCAGATTGTCATCTCATTGATCGTCCACAGACATGTACCTCAAAATCATACTACCTTTTCATCAGTTCTCTTTAATATTGAAGTGCTCAGTTGGAAATTAATATCTGATACCGACACATAAGAAGTAGAGCTGCAGTGATTAGTGGATGAATCGCTTAGTTGTCAACTATTAAATTAATTGCCAACTACTTCGATAATTGTTTTGAGTCATTTTGAAGAAAGAAAGTTTAAATTCTTGTGAATATTTCCTGGTTTCTGTGAATCCTCTATGACAGTGAAGTGAACATCTTTGAGTTGTGATCTTTGGCTTTTGGAAACAGTGATCGTATTTTTCACTATTTTCTGACATTTTATGGACCAAACAACTGATCAATTAATAGAATAAAATGTTAAACAATAATGAAAATAATTGTTAGTTGTAGCCCTGTTAAGAAGTATCAGTTCAGTTGCATTGAACCAGGTTAAGGGGAATCAGTAGCTATAGTTGGTTAAGCTGCTCGCTGAGCTGTACTATAACTTAGTGAATCAGAGAACTGGTAAACGCTCTCCGTGTGTTCTGATCTGTGATTACAGACTTTGTTTGCTTTTTGCCGGGCAGATTCTACTTCTGCTTTTATCAGAGTTGTTTGTTTCAGTCTTGTACATACTGTTTTCTTGGATTTCATGTCTGACCACGCTGCTTGGAGGCACCTGAGTGCAACTATCATTTTATACATTTAAAAGTTAAAAATATTCTTAATATTAAAAAGTTCTGTTGTGGTCTGTTGCTTGATATATTATTATTTTTCCGAGTGCACACAATTTCTTTAAATCTGATATTTTTTTATTTGAAGCTAAAAATGAACAAATGGTATTGCATTTTGCTGAGACAGATTAAATTGCAACAGGGACAATCAATAACTTGGAGAATGTTGATTCTTTCTCTGCAATTATGTTTTGTTTGTGGGGACTTTGGCTTTTACTGCAACACAATATTGTTTCAAACAGCAAGAAGAATTGAGGCATCAAATATGTTTACAGACTATATCACATAAATTAGATTCTAAAGATCAGATATTATATTTTTCAATATATGCCAGATGCTCTTGCTTTGCAGTTGGTTGGAGTTATTGATTTTATTTGTTTATCTGTTTGACTTTTGAAACATAGAGGTTTTCTTTCATTTAAAAATGAGTTTTATCAAGTCTTAGTGCTCAGCTGTCTGGAAGTAGCCTGGCATACATCAGTGCCAAATCATCAAGTTGTAAGTTGTTTTTGTTTGGTGCACTGAAGCACATAAAACGGTGTTTATTTATGGGTATGATTTATGCAAAGCAAACTAAATGACAGCATGGAAAATATTTTTTGTGTCACAAAGCTTTGAAGAGATGAATTAGTAATTTTAAAAGATAGTTAAGTTGTAAAATCACATCCCTACTGTGCCATTACTTAAACTGTTAGTACATGAGTTTTCAGACCTTAGATATAACATACAGTAGGCCTGTCCTTCTAATTATCTGTAACATTGACAACTTTTATGCAGGTTATCTCTGAAGAGTGTGAGTGAATTTCAGGATTAGACTGCTGATTTGTGAGGCCTATACAAATTATTAAATAGTTCTGCAGAGTTTCCCAGTTTTGTTGTAGCTCAGTTTTGTGTAAAAATGTGCTAAGCTGCTGGATAGACACGTTGTTTTGGCTGCCAAATATTTTCATCAGTTAATCTGACAACTATTTCCTTGATTAATAAGAAAATGCCAGTAAAATTTTGTTTTTACTATGATATAAAACAGAAAAGCAGAAAGGCAAACACACATTTGAGAAGCTGGTGCAAGCAAATGTTTGGCATTTTTCTAGAAAAGTGACTCAAACTGTTATCAAAATACTTCTGTCACTCGATTAATGCATTAATGGTTTTGCCAGCCATTATTTAAAAAGATTGAAGCGTTGAGTATTTTTCCCTCCTTTTCTCTCCTAAAGCACGTCTTTGCCTTTAGTGTACGATTGTCCATATTTCATGTACAGTACAGGCAAATAACAGACAGAATCTCTTTGAAACACAATAGTTTTGAACTGAAAACATTCACAAGCACAGGGACAATGCATAAACCACCATTTTAATTGTGTTTCAGTCGATCTTCATCGTGTCTGTGTAAGAGAGAGACACAGAGAGTGTAGATAAACTGTACATCGAACTATGTGAGTAATCTTGACTTGCTGACTGAGTTGTGCATCTCTCTCTCTGACAGGTATGGAGGAGCGGACCAACCAAGCATCTTGGGCCCCAGGTGGCGAGTCCAGTCCCTCCTATGAGTCCTCCCGGGTAAGATGACCCACACCTTAACACCTTTGAATGGCCTTTCTGCTCCACAGCACATCATTTAACACTCATTACATCAAAGCGGTACATTCACAATGTTTTAGTCTCACCTTATCTCACTCATGCTGCAAGACCTGTAATAGATATATTTTCTCTGCGACAGAAAGGACTAGTTAATGTTCTCATGGGTGTTGGAATAGATTTTTTTATCTACCCAAACATAAGTTGTTAGCGATAACCAATCACTGGAATCTGATGTCATTGAGATTGAGCTTCTTTTTATGTACTTATAAGTATATTTCAGCTCAAAGGGTCATTTTTCATCCTAGCTCGCTCTAAGTGTTCTCATACTGAAAAAAGTGGCATCCAAGTTCAAAACATCAACATTAAGTGAGGAGAAATTATTATTATAATAATTATAAACTAAGGATTATACTACTTATTGATCAATCTACTCATTTAGATTATTATAGATTTATAGAAATATTAATTTATTCTACGAAATGCCAAAAATGTCTTGTTTTGTACAACCTACCGTACCCAAACCCCAAAAGGCTGTTGAGCCTTAGGATGAGTTCTTGCTACGTAAATTTGAAACCTTTCTATCAACAGTGGTGAAATAAGCCAGTGCAGTGACACTGCAGGTGATTCATGTTTTTAAGCAGGGATTGAATGGGATTCACTGACCTCCATTTGGCAGACTTCCAAGGCCATTGGTTTGTTCCTCTACCTGCCAGTCATATTCTGTAAACGCTAGCAGGAGTAAACTGTCTTAAACTACAGTAAAAGACATGATGGCTGAAAGCTCTGTCTACACATACACAGCGTCTTTGTAGATATTTCAGTGTATTTACAGTAAATTGTATTTATTATTGGCACCAGTGGGACAATGCACAATACATTCATTGAAGTCAGTTGTGATTAATAAAAAAAAAAAAATCACACATTTAAAGTAAGAATAACATATTTGGTTTAACCTATCTGTCATAGCTTACTGATTTTTATTAGAGAGGTAAATATTAAACTGCATCTCTATTGTTGTGTTTAAGTGAGAACATCTCACTGTTTGTGTGAGCAAGTGTGAACAGCTCTCCCCCTGTTTGTTTGTCCCTCACACATTGGTTGTTCTAGATGCCCTGTATGAATTTCATTTAATGTCAATCTCCTGTCACTTTCTATTAGAATTCAGTTAAATGTCAGAGCCACTCGGGCTGCGTTACCTTGTTTATTTCTCTGTGCCCTTCCCGAATGAACATCTACAGGCTATGGTAACATAGGCAGCTTGATTTGAATTATAAGACAGAGATGCTTGAGATATCTTTGCTCCAGGTGCATATAAATGAGTGTTTCTGACATTGCAAGGCACAGCATCAGCCAGCAGACAGCTTGCCACTCTCTCCACACAGCTGCATACACACCTTATAGTGAGCAGACTTGATTTATATAGTTCACAAAATATTGTATCCTATATATTCTGCTTTAAGAAGTGAGTGGCATTTCTTATGACTCTTGGTAGTCTGGAATAACCTGTTTAAATGATAAAAAACAGCAATGCAGCAAAAATAGAAGCACAACATAAACCTAAACTACTAGGTACTGATATGAGATATATATATATATATATATATATATATATATATATATATATATATATATATATATATACATGTATGTATCAACAATAACATTTGTAGAAAGTAAGACAATAGTGCAATGGTGCAACATGTGAATGATGGCAAAATTAGATTCAGACTAAAGTGAAATTAGCTGATAACAATGACAAACTCTGTGTAGCACCATGTGTTTTTATTGATGACATACTGGGAGCGGGCAAAAAAAATAAAAAACTATAGAACTTATTTGTTATGTTATTATTAACTTTTTTTGCGTCATTTTTGATCACCCGTCTAATAAACGAGGAACACAGTAAGACTTAACTAGTGGTTTATGTCTATTTTTCAGAAATGTATTATTATTTTAGCACTGAAGCTTTCTGGTTGTCTAAACTCATCCGGAATGTTTCTCAAAGCTCAAGGCCTTGAACAACAAAGGTACAATGACCTTTGCTGTTTATCCTGGACTTTGGGGAATACTCAGAGGCCCCTGCATTGGGAATATAGTATAATCCAAAACAAGGCACTACGTGGATCCATATATCTATTTTATTTGAACCACTTATCCTGTTTAGGGTCATAGGTGGGACTGTAGCATCTTGCTGCACTCATTGGACAAAAGGCTCACATTTACATCTATTGGCAAGTCGCCATTTCACCCAGATACATTTTAAAGAACAAGTTAAAGTGAAAGCGTCATTTGTATGTTTCTTTCCTTTTGCAAAGACGATTGTGTCCCTGAGATTTTAAGATGTCTGCTGAGACCTTCCTGTCATTCTCTACTTTTCCTTCCTTTGTAAGGCGGTTTTAAAACGTTACATTGTCCAACAGACTATTACACTTTTCTGAGGTGAATATATTGTGCAGAAGATGTTTAGTTTCATTCCATTACTCTGTTAAATGAGAATCTTATAATTAATTTAAAATAGGAGCCATTTTCCAGAACTTCCTAAATTATGCTCTATTCACAGTATCCATCCAATGCTCTCAGAAGACATCCTCAGTGCTTCATCTTTCAGTCTGTTACAAAGGGAATTCAGTCTTGTCCCTGAGCTTGTTTGAGCCGGTGAGCTACGAGTGTGTGATCAGTCAACTGTGAACAGTCCCGAGCCCTGCTGTGCTGACCTTGGCTCCCAGCCAGCCGCTGTATCCTGGGCAGCTGTGGCTGTAGGCTGGCGGTCTGACAGTCAGGGCTGTGCCCACCGCCACCGCTCGACAACCCCCACTTCCCCAGTGCCCTGCCCCGACTTGATACTCGACCCCACACGCATCCATCATGAGCATATCATCACTTCCCAAGCTGCCACATGCAGCCCCACGTTCACCTGGGATGCAGCACAGGGTGGGGAAGAGATGACTTTTTAAACGCTGTGGCGAGTGATTGGGGGACGAGGCGTGAGCTCCGGCCTGCATGCTGCCACGGTGATCTGACAGTTATTTAGCCAGTAGTGCCAACGTGGCCCTGCGGCAGCAATGACAGCGTGTGTTAGTGTCTTGGATGGATGTAGGCCACCAGTGTTTGGGAATGATGAGGGGTCTGTGATTGATGATCTAGCAGTCCCATAGGAGCAAACACAGTGTGCCTGCATTGACACACACACTGAGCTGGGATTGACAGTGGCAGTCATAACAATCATAGCGTCAAGTGTTCATTACCACTTGGTCCTTTCTAATATTAAAGGTTAAATGAATAGTTCGACATTTTGGGAAGTGCACTTATTCACTCTCTGGCCTAGAGGTAGATGGTAAGACCAATACTGCTCCACAGCCACAACTAAGAGTGTAAACAATTCACCGTTTTGTCCGCTGGCTATTTCTTGGCTGAAAACAGTTGCCAGGCAATGAGCGGAGACAAAAGTTACTGGTCCCAGCCAAGAAATAGACCGGCACATTGCCCCCCGTAAAATGTCACATTGTTTTTTACACTTTGGTTTTTGTACCAATTAAACAAACAAGACATAACGTGTTGATATTGAGCTTAATAGGTGATCGTAGGTGGTTCATTTATCTTTCGACAGACCCAGGCTAGCTATTTTCCCCTATTTATGCTAAGCTAAGCTAACTGGCTGCTGGCTGTAACCTTATATTTAATGACCAATACAAGAGGGGTATCAATCCTCTCGTCTTAACTCGCTCCCAGAAAGAGACAAAGCATATTCCTTAAAATGTTGAGCTATTCCTTTAAGTCTGTACTGTGAAACGTTTTCCTTGTTTTGCTGCAGAAGAGAGGAAACGTTTTTTGCCTGCTTACGTGAGCTGTGTATGTGTAAGTCTGTGTGTGTTAGTTTGTTAGAGACTCTCGTGGGGCTGTTGTTGTTATTGAGTCTGTTCATGGTGTGATTAACAGTGTGTGCGGCCTGGCAGGAGCACAATAGGGAATCTCTGAGGATTCCCTCGACACAGCACAACACTCCACTGCCTTTGAAATTACTCCATCACCATCCACTCACAAAAAAAAGATGGATAATAAGATTTACTCTTTTTTTTAACTCTGTGTTGAATGCAAAGGGTATGAGTTGGTGAAAATAGCTCTATAGAAATGCAAGCCCACTGCTGCTCGGTCCCTCTGGTGGGAGTTAATGTAGTTTGGGGAGATGTATTTGACTGGAGCACAGGAGGATTTTCACAGGGCTTGGGATTAGCACTGTAACGGAGTATCTTTTATTACATGGGACCCCAAGTTTTCAAAAACCATACTGTGACCGATATTTAGACCTAAGCCCCCGAAGCTGATAACTGTCATGAAAAAGCACTGTTAAGCTGCAGGAGAAAAAGGCAATTTTTTAAGCTGCAGGTACCTGGAAATGATGTAGGATTGCATCTCTCTGTTTCTTCCCCTTCTGTGTAACAACACCTTCCTATGAAGTACGGGTCGGTATATAAACCTGTTATCATATAGATAAAATGGTAGAATCAAAAAGAAAGCAAATAAATATAGATGGTTTAGATGTTATTTGTTCCGATGCCTTCAAATAAAGATAAAGGAAAGGTTTCTACGGGTCCAGTTGTTTTCTATGAAGAAAGTAGCACAGACCTGCAAATGTTTACAGCATTTCCTGGTTTGTTAGTGATGATAAGCTGAAAATATGAAGTTCATATGTTGAGGGATTTAGTGGCATATTAGTTAAATTTACAACACAAATATTCCTTAACGATAATGGCAAGTTTTAAGTTTTTGACATCCTAAAAGAGAACAGTTAATAACAGGCTCAGCGGCTCACGATGGTGAAACAATAATTAAAATAATATAGTTACATAATAATAAAATAAAAATAGCAAAAAGTAAAATAAAAAGAGTGACACATAACAGTGAGAACAGCTTTTGAGCCTTGTTTTTTAGATTCTAGGTGAAACAAGGCTAAAAAGGTGAGTCTTTAACAGGCACTTAAAAGCCTCTATTGATTTTACTGTTCTCAGATTCAGATAACCAGAACCTATATGGAGGCTGTAAGGCTGGTAGTTTCACATTCACAAGGCATGACTGATCTTTGATAAGGTAAAAAAACAATGTAAAACATATTATTCTTGTGTCTTCTTAAGTCCACACAAACAAGTTAATCGAATACTTGAATATCTTTATGACAAATAATGGGGTTATATATGAAATTAAAATGTCAATAACAAAGCTATAAAGATCTGTTTTTTCTCTTTAATTTGGACTATTATACACATGAATGTGTTTATTACCATAACCAACCAGTTGTGCTCTCCTCTCACAAATTAGTGGTATGCCATATCACTCAATTAGTGAAGTTGCCCGATAATGTGCTTAATATTCTGATCTCTTCCCCCAGGGTTTTGCAGGCAGCCCTCATTACAGCGATCATTTGAGTGACAGTCGATTAGTGTCCCATGAAGGATTGTCCCCAACACCTTTTATGAACTCGAACATAATGGGTAAGTAAGTGATTCTCTTCAGCTCACCCCTCACATGCCCTTTGGTTGGGGAAAGACATCCTGTTAAAAATGGCCTGATTGAGGTTAAGGCACATCATGCATCTCGAGGTAGCACTGCTGAAGGGCTCGCAGGCTGCAGGGCTATTTTCTTCTCCATCTCCTGCTGTCTTTATTTCTTCCCTTAATCCCCCTCCCCTTTCTGTATCTCCCTCTTCTTCCTCCTGTGATGACCCTCCCCCAGGCTAGAAGTCACGCCATCAGTATAGCTTTCCGTCATAAGAAGCTGTCTCCTCGACATCAAAACTGCCCTCAGCAACTTCCACTGGCAGCAGGGTAGTGGTTTCTGGGTGTGGGGTTAAACAGACTGTTGTATCAAAGACCTTTTCACGTAAGGACCAACATTTTTTAATTTATTGTAGATTATTGAATGGTCTTTCTATCACTGTTTTTATATTGAATTGATCAAAAAATAAAAAGCTGAACTGATTCCTTTTATTATGGTGTTTCTTCACCGTTTTGGTCTGGTGTAACCTCACAGCCCTATCAGATTAGCTCGAGTATACCTTCATTGACACCCTCCTTCATGGTCCAAGTGTGTTCTTTTGAATGGATTTCAAACTGGATGTTGTTTGACTCTATAAGTGTGAATATTATTACTATAGTTTTTTCATATAAGACACATAGATCCTGTTTAGCTTTAGTATCTTTTTGTCCGTACTGTAGGTTGTTAGTTTAATGTTTCTACCAGTTGGGCAGTGTTACCCATCTGTCCATTACTTTTTAAAAAATCCATTTTAACCTCTCTGTTTGCTTGGTAACTAGTTTTCACACACTCTCAATCACATCATGCAGTGTTGACTTTGGTTGTTGGAGGTTTGTCCTGTGTCACCCTGTTATATCTGGTGGTTTATTGGCTTTTGTGACAATAAATATACTATAGATCGCCCCCCTTTTGCAAATACACACTCTATAACTGGCTTGCAATATGTTCTCCTATTGTAACAATTAAAAGCTGTGTGTTATCCAGCTCTTTGGCCTGGCATCATTGTGATGTTTAACAACTTGACAGTTTTATGGCTAACTACATCTGAGCTCATTATGTAATGGCCCTGGAGACTGGTTTCCAAGCAGAGCGATTAGTTCGCAAATGGGTGCTGCAGAATTGAAACAAAATGTTATCTTTCATGTAATTGATCACGTGACTGTTTCACACACACACACACACACACACACACACACACACACACACACACACACACACACACACACACTGCTTGTCTCTCCCTTTTTCAACTGCGTCTGTAATTATGCTCACAAGCTGCAGAATATGGATGCGATCTGATACAGCAATATGTCAGATTTAGACAGTATGATTGTAAACTTGGAATTGCCTGAGCTTATCTCAGCCTGAAGAGGAGTGTGGTCTTATTAAATTGTTTTTCCACAGTAATATCTGGGATTTACGTTGCTTTATGGAGTGTTCTGTACCCTCATTAAATCATGTCTGAAGGGTTATTCATCATCAATTACAACAGTGAAATGTACAGTTTTACTTGTATAGGTAGGACTTGAGAGACTTGTGAGAAACTCTTGGTTAAACAAATGAGTGTGGACGATTGGATGATAAAATACTTGTACTGGTAGATTACTTTGTAACCTAAATGGCGTAATTCCTTTACTTACAACACAATTATTACAACTGAGGATAATTAAATTAAATTACTGTTATGATAAGACTTTCTGGTATTTCATCCTTTAACCTGCATCGTAAAGCTTTCCTCGCTGAATCCATACAAATTGAAGATGCTCTTTTGATGGTGTTTTTCAGTTGTCGGCGAGTAAAGATGCTCCCTGTGGGTAAATGACTCTGGATGTTGGATTTTACTATTATGGCTCTGACACAAGCCAATTTCGAAAAATAATTGCTGACAAAGTAACCGGATTAGACACATTATGTCAAACCCCTGTCTTCTGTTAAAAAGATGCACTTGAACACATTACAAGGACTACAGCAGATAGCTGTATATTGGTTCTTCTCCTTTGTGAGATGAAATAACTAGTCAGTAGTGTTCTTAAATAAAAGAAAAGGATCCCAGGATTGCAAAAAGATAAACAAATTAAATACATTTTACTGTTATTCTGTTATTATATTTGTAAGCACTGAAAACCACTGAACGAGAGGTGTGAGAAGTCTGTCTCACTGACATCCTCCACCGTTCATTCAAACTAATTCTGATTCGGTCTGCCTGGAGCAAACCATGTAAGACAAACTTCACAGAAATTATGAACAATGTTCATCTATAGACGTTGAATAGTGACCTGATGGTGGTCGACGGTCAGCTTGCTATGTCGGGGCTCTTAAGACCTCTTCATGTTTCCTGCCTCTTATTCAATGTATTGTTCCTGATGGGAAGTGCCAATTCATAACCCTAATGACATACTTTCCATATTTACAAAGATATGTTTAGTCTAGTTTATCAGCATGGTTGATCTAAACCTTGTTTTGTGATAGTAAACGAATGTAAAACACTGATTACAAATTCCCATTGGAAAAATACTGACTTGTCTTTTACTATGGTGAGAAATATCTGTCCTCATTTTAGTTAAGTAATTTCTCTCTTGTTTATCACATAACCCATTCACTAAGCAGTCATACTGTTTAAGAAAATAATGAACAACATTAGTCTGGAGGGGAAAAAAACACTTAAAAACAACAACTTAAGTTCCAGTTTGAGTAGTCCATGTAGAATCCACTGTTCACCCTACTGTGAAAGTCTGATCCCTGCAACCTCTGAGGAAAAAGCTGCTGCTGCCCTCAAACATGTGCCTACCAAATGTCAAAATAATCATGTAGATAAAAGAAACCAGAGACAAACAGTAACTAAATATTTATTACATCATGTTCAAATCTTGTATATTATGATTTGCATGTGCTCGAAATTTGGTCTATTCAACCTCTGCACTGCTGAAACTGCCACTGCTTAACAACTAGAATAACACATCATAATACCTGATTATTGGTTACTGGATATTGGATATTGATGTGTGTGTGTGTGTGTGTTGTCCTGTGCTAATGCACAACTAATAATCATTTTTTGTCCTACAGTATACATGGTTTTCACTGTAGTGAAGTGTTGTGCATGCATTGATTAATACTGTTTTTCTTACATGTGCTCAGAATGACTCATTGTGACCAGGAATCCCTTTTACACAGAGGGACAATGAAATGCATTAATCATGTCAGTATGTATGTAGCTACAGTAAACATTACGCTGTTAAGATACATTTTGTTTAGAAAAAGCCAGCTTTCGGTTCACTTGAAGGAGTTCGTGGGAGGTGAGGTTGTGCAGTCGTAGTGCATATTTGATGGCTGGCAAGAGGAGCTTATGTTAGATTTCAATAATTGATAAGTTACACCACTTGTGAATTAAATATTGAAGATTTTTTTTAGCAGCCAGCTTTGTTTTACATGTAAACTTGTCTGGTCATACCGTTGTAACAACTGAATAGTGAGTTAGGTAAAAACATAAGCCATGCTTCTAATAAGCGGTTTAAAAATAGAAATAGAATAGGTCATGGCATTGCGTGTGTGGGGGTCTGAAACTGAAGAATGGAGGTTTTTGGGTTAATGACGGGAAGCCACTGACTGCTTAACGCTGACACTGTTCTCCCCGGGGGGGCTGACTTATATGTTAGGACAGACTATGGATCAGCTGGTCTGGTCCTCATGTGCACCCTAGCCCCACCCTCCTTTCCTACAATCCTCTTACCAACCGACACGTCATCCACTGCCCCACAGGTGGCAGCCACATTGTTCATGCTTACAGTACACTATAGACAAACTTTTTCACTCTCAGCCATGTGAGTTCGTTTGACTCAACCAATCGTCACATGCGTGGAAAGAGGCTACACTTGGACAGTCTTCTGACATATCATTCAAAGAAATTTACAGTTAGACTATGTGCGATTCCTGTGGCCTCACAGACACACAAGAGCTCGTCCCACACCTAGTTTAGATTGTCACACATATGTACAGCACATCTTCTTGAGTGGCAAAGGGTGGAAAAAAGTGACACAGTGCTGCCTCTGTCTGCTGACTGTATGAACCTGGCCACACCACATATCAATCATATTTTAACTCTAGTTCTGTTATATATAATGCAAAAAAAGATACTAATACTGCAATATTGTAGTATATTGAGAGCCTATCTCTGTTCCAACCTGCTGTGATGACAGAGCATAATTTCACTGATCCATCTCTCTGTAATAGTTGTACATCGCCGATTAGCTGGCAATTAGAAATTTCATTTTATTGCCTCTAATGATGTGACATTCACTAATGAGTTGAAACCAATGATTGAATTAGACTCTGAGACAAAATATAAATGTTTAATCCTCCAGCTGCTCTAGTATGACACGTTTATTTTTTAAATATATGTAGTTATTATTCCTGATTGTTTCGTGTTCCTGTGCAGCTGATGATGGATGTAACTGACTGAACCTTCACTTCCTTCTCAGTGTGTAGTAACGCTTGACTTAAGGTCGTGTAGTGGAGGGTTGTTTCTCATTCAGTTGTACTAATTGTTTAGCCACAGGGATAGCCAACAGTTCATAGCCCTGACAAGGAATGGTTAGATCTAATTACCTGCTAAGATTTTTCCTTGTGGTGTCAGCTCGATGAGGGGAAGCCAGTGGGGGAGGATGATTTGAAGCAATCTGGGCAATTACCACAGGCGATGAGCTACAACTGAAAGAGCTGCTCCTTCATTTCACGCTGTATTGTGATTGGTGTATTCCCTGTTTAATGTTTGCCTTTTTTGTCATTATTTACTCAATGGACTGATATTGCTTTCCACTAAGTGTAGAAAGCCTTTTGATTCTCCGGCGTAACCTCAGATAATGCTTTAAAGTTTCTGCACTAATTAGCCAGACAGGGTTGATGTAGCTATTCACAGTTGTCCCTGGTCACAGTTTGTGGCCCTTATTAATGTCTTATATGGACATCAAAAGACAGATGAAGTCGCCCCTGACGATTATTCTTGAATCTTTTTTATAATATTCAGGCTAAAGTGACTGCTTGTATATTAATGCTTACATGTTTTAAGTCAACCACATACACATACACTGAGAATGGACTTTACAGGGAAGTAGGAGACATCTTGTGTGCAGCATGCAAACTTTAGAAATGAACACAATTAGCATATTCGTAGATCCTCGAGTTTCTAATGAGGTAGAAGGCTTTTTAATGTGAAAATGATACTACTGTGGAGAAACCTATCAGATGCACTTTATTGTTCCAAGCAGGCTGTTTTTATATGTCTTAATACATGTCTGGAGAGAATCTTTAATAACTACGAACAGCAGCTACGTAGTTTTTCCTTTTGATCAAAAGTTTGGTTTCACATCGACTCCCACTGCATAACTGTGGTGATGACTGCTCGTCTTTCCTGCCATGTGCCTGAGGGCGTGATATCACAACTGCTGAGTTGTACTTTCATGCTCATGTTTCCCCGGTGTGCTTCATACATATTACTCATACAGCATTAGCCCTGCATGAAAACTAATCAGCTTAATGCTGTCATCAACACACGCATACAGCCGCATGCATCCTGCTCCCAGCCTGTCGACATACACATGTGAGCGTAATGTGAGTCCCTGAGTGCGATTGTGCAATTGTGTTGTTGTCCCCATCTTGTCTCACCCTCCGCTGTACATCACCTTTCACTGCCTCAGAATCTGATTGGTTTTTGCACGTGCGTACGACCCATAGTCAAAAGCAGGGACGATCTTTGTACTTTAAAGGTTCCACGTGTTAGTTAACAGAACATTTAAAGTCATCTTCTGTTATTGCCTTGGTCTCAATTTCCATCATAAAGGCGGAGCTTTCTGTTGCCATGGAGTTAATTATTCAAGGGTAATAAGAAAATGTCTAGACAGCACAGTACTGATGTTGTAGTTACATAACACATTACAGACAAGCTTCCTGTATTGTATCCTAATCCTAATCATCCTAATAAGGTGCCTCAGAGCTCAATCTCATGAGAGCCGTGATGAAAAATTAAAACTGGTTTGAGGGGTGTATTTGTGTATTATTTGACCAATCCAACAATCTAACTATGTTTGTCTAAAGTAATTTGTTTACTCAGTGCAATCAGAAATTTGGCTCATATAGCCAGTCTGTGCTGTTTTCTTTTTTACAGATTTGTTCTCTGATGTTTTATGTTTGCTTATTGCTTCAATGGCCGTCCTTTTATTATTGTTGTACTCAGTCAGCAATACAATTGGCATAAATTGCCTCCACAGACTATTCCTGTGACAAGCCCTATGCTCCTAGCCAACATTCTAGCTGTAATCTTATGGTTTTGCAAATACCTCGGATCAATATTCTTTGCCTGGATTGATATCGTGGATGTCATAACATGGTAATCATACACAGTGGATTGGTCTGTCTTCTCTAGGTAGTTATTATGCATGCTGGTACTGTAAAGGGAAAGTAGTACTACAGTGCAGATTTGCATCATATTAGCATTCAGTAAGCAGTAAGTGTTTGATGGTCGATGATGAGAGTTAGTCTCTCCTTAAAACTGAGGAATTAAATTATGGAGCTGTGTCAGTGACAGTGCATTTTTTAAGACACAAAACAGGCATTATACAACCATGCTGCACTGAGTAGTCCTTTGCAAGAGAACATAATTCATCTCTTTCAGTCTTTTCCCCTGTTCATTTTCTAATTGTTCCTCAAGGCTTTTCATGAAGTGTCAAATCCCACATCCCACTGGCATCCCCAGCGTGTTTTTACCGGGGCAGGTGTCATGTGCTAATGCTCTGTCCCATGAGAGACCCTCCTCAGACCCAGGTTGTGATTGTGGCCAGGTGCTGTTCAGGTGTGTACTCAGTTTCCACTGCAGTGTGGGTCACAGGTGCTGCCAATGCTGCTCCCTCTCCCCACTCTGTCATTCACACCCATACACATATACATATATACACACACACACACACAGAGTATGCTGCAAGCTTTCACAGTAGGAGCTGAATACAGTATTAGCTTAAGATAAACACTTTTTTTCACATTCACTTGTGTGTGTGACTGCAGAATGTATATATCTTCTGTATATATGACAAGAACAGAGAGCAGAGAAGTGAAGACGCGGAGATGTGGTGCAGTACAGTTTAGTGGATGTAGCCGGTCATTATGCAGAGCTGCAGGGTGTGCTTATCTATAACTGTGGTCAGTGGAGCATGAAGAGCTGAAGACGAGCTGAAAGGGCGCAAATCCCTTTTCTTAGTCCCCATGCCGCCCACATCTCCCTCCACATACCAGCCCTCCCCGCCCCCATGCTTCTCTCAGCCCGTCTCGGCCCTGCCTAGCCCTGGCCATGCCTTCCTTAGGCTGTGGCCCCCAGCGTGCGACTGGTGAGGCTGTCCAGCTGCAGAGGATCAGCTGTAGCCTCAGTAGGCCTGGATGGCTGAGGAAAGAAGAGCTGGGGCATGGCCAAGGTATGATGACATAACAAGTCTCTAGGAAAGCAGCTGCAGGGGTCAGAGCACCACGATTGTATTTACAATCAGTGGAAAGGTGTCTTTGTGTAGCCTGTTTCGCTGCATTTATTGAGAAAATGCTTGTTATGTGTGTCCGCTGGCATGGCCAAGAGCAGGCAGCTTTGTTAGTTAAAAGTGGCCCAGGATACTTGCGTAATTGTGTACATGTGCATCTGCAGATGTTTGCACACCAAAAAGAGTCAAATTCTTTCAGAAACACTTAATTCTCTGCTGAAAATACAAATGTTTGAGAAGTGATTAAAAGAAGTTCAGATAAATCCATATTCTGTCGCTAAGACCCATTGTGCTTGTTGGCCTTCTTATATATCCCACATCTCTCCCTCTTTCTCCCCTCCCCCTTTCTCTCGCCTCATGATGCCAAGAAGAATGTTAGAGATTATTTAATACAAGCGCAAAGCTAAAAGGGAAATGATTCATTCTGAAGAATTACTGTTAGTGGAACAATTAAAGTCTGCTGACTTCAGCTCCTGGCGCTGCCAATGCCGACAGCTTATCTTATCACTGTGTAGCTTCGATATATGCCAGAAAAGCCAATGACCATAGAGTCTGAAAATGTTTTGTCTCGAATCTTGTTTGCAGAAAGCCATACTTACTGTATAGTACTGTAAACACAAGCCATACTAGTGGGTATGTGAATTACTGACTATCTCTGAATAGCAAACGTATTGTTTACCTTTGATGCAATATCAGTGTTTGTACTAACTTCTGCAATGTATGTACAGATGTTGTGTTGAGAGCCTTAAAGCTAAGCTACAGTTGTTTTCAATTGAGGCCAACCTGAATAAATTGCTTTTTTTCCATAAACTCACACTGTGTTTTACTGTATACACCCGTAGAAGACATCTGTAGCTGATCCTGTGCATTGGGCAATCATGGATTGTTTTTTCTCTCTAGATATTAAATTTGTTGGCCTGTGTAAATGAAAAGCTATCATTGAAACACACACACACACACACACAAACTGACAGCACTGAACATATACATAAAAAAGAGATACACAACAAGAAAGAATCTCTGGGATACTCTTGCTTAAGTAGATTTATTTTGTTTAGAAGGAGACAATGATGTGTTAGCTGAGGCATAAAGTCGTTGGACTTTAGAGAGTATAAATGAATCACAAATGGCTTCCAGGTATAAAATAATATATAGCTTGTCTTTTCAAGGGGGCACTTTAAATGTACAGTATGTAGCAGGATAAACGAGCACTCTTAAATATGAAAAAAAAAGACACAGTCATGGAGATGTGAGAAACACAAAGTATGCATGAAGTGATGGTCTGTTTGCATGTGTCACAAAGGGGATGAACTTCAGGACTAATTTTGATAAAGTCCGCCCAGTAGAATCATTGTAAATGAACCCAGGTTGCGCACAGACAGATGACCAATTCATCCTAAACTTCCTTCCTTGCTTTAGCTTGAAAAAGGAACTACTACAACATGGAGAATATATGAAATTGACCCCTGACCCCTGGTCTCTGTCACAATCTAACAGTTCCCTCACCTAAAGCAACTCATTTGAAAATACATCAATGGTTGAGTCCTTGTCGAGATGAACCACAGAAAACCTGGCCCACAGTTGCTGGTTAACTCTCATGCCCACCTCTCCAACCCCCGCCTCCATTTTTTCCACAGTCACAACTGCTCGCCCAGGCGTCCTGTGTCCATGCTGGGTGTGCTGGCAAACAAAACGCTTGATAATGTTACACTCCCTTCTTGTTGGACTGTAGTGGATTGTAATTGGTTACTAAAATGCAAACATTTGTTTACTCCCACTTGACAATGCCTGACATTTTGTCCTGCGCTGGCAGAGCCCTGAGAGTGTGAGGTGTGGGAAGTGTAGAGAGAAGCATGGCTCTGTGAGACTTTTTCATTACTGCCAGGAATATGGGGGTGGGAAGGTATTTTTTTTTTTGTCAACTTAAAATCAACAAACTCTCTTAAATGGCTGCTACAGTTTTTTGCCCACGTGCGATGCCTTCCCCACAGAGAGAACTCATCAGAAGAAGTTTCCCCTTCAGGCTGTTTTGGTGTTTTATTCAGTGCAGGCTTGTGTTCTTAAATTGTAGACCGCTTAGGGTTTGCAGGGGTTTTTCTGTGTTAGGAAATATGCCCACAGTGCTTGGAGCTGGATCAGCATTCCTAACCCATGTGTGTATCCTTCCTTGTCCTTCATCTCGGTTCTCTGTTGTTTCGCTGTTCAACAGTTGTTTGGCATCTCTAATAGCAAACATCGATACACTTTGATGTTACACACTGACTTGATTCTAATATCCAACTGAGGGACATTTCTTCAGCTTGTTAAATATGCTCTTGTTATCCTGGACAGCCCTCTCTCTCTCTCTCTCTCTCTCTTTCGAGCTGACAGGGACAATTGGTGGTGAGCTCACATGTGAATGTGTGATGCAGGGGGAGCACGTTAGCGTCCCTACCAAAGCAGCATCCATTACAGTGTTGGTGTTCACATGGTGGGAGACGTTATTAGGGAGCTCATCGGCTTTCTCCTCTGAGAGAATGGATGTGTGATTATGAAGTCATCAGCCATGAACCAGTGAGGCTGCGAGAGAAGCACCCCTCCTCATGGGTCCTCAGGGTGCCATTGATTGGTGACCATGTGTTTGTGGCTGATAGACTGTGAAATGGTGTGTTGCTGCACGGCTGTGTCACACCTGCGTCCCACAAAGGTGATTGATTGGTTTGGTCATGTGGAATGTTCCCATCTGGTCCGCAGTAATGCATTTTTTTTCCTCATTCGTGAATAACAAGCACTGGCAGGAGAATAGTTGGGCTCGGAAAAAGGCAAAGGCCAAGCGAAAACATTTTCCCCTTTACACCGCCCCCTTTTTCCTTTTTACCAGGTTAGAGAAAATTCAAATAGACCGAGCCATGGCACCTGATTATCCCGGGAGGGGATAAATACAATCAGGAAATCCACATCTCCTCTCTCACACAGAGATGGGTTTTAGGAGAAAATAAACTGTTTAGCTAGTGCGAAGGGCGGCAGCTCCTGATTTCGAAAGTCATACTTCAGGACTAAAAAATGTGCAGTAAAACGAGAGATATCTTTGATCTAGTTGAGAATTTAAACACCTTTTCTTGATTAGTAACCCTTTCTAGTCTAATCAAAAAGCAATGGTGGTAAGCTTTTTTCCCCCCTCAAGCCTAATGTGTTGTTTTGTTTCTCATTCTTGCATTCCTCCTGGTTTGATTCCTCTTAATCCTGGTCCCTCTCCTCTAATTGATCTATTCATTCCACCTAATGGCTAATTACACATCAGGCTGCATGAGCAGATGCATTTATCATCATAGTACGTAATAATCAGTGACATTTCAACAAAGAAAAAAATAAATATGCAAATAAGAACTCATTAACATTTGCTCTTGCTGTTTTGAATAATGTCACTGCTGACAAGGCTGTACGCAGAAATTTATATTGAGCTCAGGGCAAAGGAGACATGTTTCCTTAGTGTTTTGTGGCTCTATCGTGTTTCTCCATCCTACTGTTGTTCCTGATGCTGGGCTGTAGACATTGTCCCCAGGCAGGGAGGAAGCTGATTTGGTACACTACCTCCCTTCCCTGTTTCCTCATCCACGCTGACCTCGCCTCTAACCCAGCCAGCTTTTATGCGCTGTCAAACAGAACCTGGTGGAAGCATCAGACAGCTTTGACAGGATGGATATACACAAACTCTTGAGAAAAGAAAACAAAAGGAGGCATTTTATAAGGTATGGGGAAAAAGTGAGTGTACATCTGATTTGTCCTTGTGCTGTCTCTTATTGCCAGAGGAATGTATTAGCAGCCACGCAGCCTGTCTAACTTTACTTCCAAGGCGTCCAGCGAGGCCAAGAATAAGACTTTATATTGGGTAGAAGTACCCTGTTGTTAATTTATGATTTAATCACCACAGAATCATGTCCTTGTATTACAGTCCATTTCATAAAAAAAAAAACAGAAATATAATAAAAAAGCTGTATGACGGTATTTAAGTCTTAGAGCTTTCAATAGAGATTTTGAAAAGTCCATAAAAATGTTTCTTGTGACACGGTCTATTAACTTGATGGGATTAATATTGTGTTGTTTGAAGTCATCACATGGGAACATGAGCACAGACGCACAGAAAGCAAACGTGTGCTCAGAAAAAAAACCCAAGTGAGCTGGCGTGTGATAAGTTCATTTGGTTTCTACATTAGCAACATTTCCTCATCCTGTATTATGTGTTTGTTTTCATGGTCTTGGCTTTCCTTGGAGCAAGGAAAATGGACTTGTTTTCTGGTTGGGGGAAAAAAAGGCTGTTGGAATGCATCTGAGAGGCAGTGAAGCACGCTCACTAATTGGCTGTTTTTTGTGGCGGGGGTTCTGAATTGATCCCTGGAGACGCTTAGGTCACTACCTCTCACATTATCAAAGCAAGGGACTCGACACAGTGCCATGCTGCGCTGTACTGCAGCCCTGTGATCAATAAAGGAGGCACACTGTGATTCGCTGGCCAGCTTTTCCTGCCTGTCTTCTCCTTCAGTGGGATTTCAGCACCTATTGTTGTTTCATTCACTTCACTAGCTCAGCGTGTAGGTAGCGGAGGTTGAACTGGGCTGAAAAAACAAACTATATTTTCAATTGAATTTAAGTCTTGATTGAGACTGATTGATTTGATTGATTTTTCTACAAATTAGTTACTTTAATTTAATCGAATGGTTTGGCTAATGCAGTTACATATTATATTTTTATTACCTCCACTTTATGTTGTATTCACTTGCCAATATACTAATAACGTCTTTGGTTATGTAATTAAGAATTTATTCTTTCTCTACAGTGGCCGTGAAGTACAAATCACAACACAACAGCAAATTGAAAAACACAACAACAAATAACGGCAAATATGGTTGTAGTTTCTGTTTTGTTATTGTGATTTCCACTTCACAGCCACCTTAACTCTCACATATTAATTGATAAGTTATCAAACACATGAGGCGTTAAAGTTCTGACAACATTTAAGTTGCAACATCATGAGACAAGTGTGACCTTTTGTAGTTACAACTGATGTGAATCGGTAGACACTTTGTTTACATAGAAAATAAGTGGTTACAATAAAAACGATTGCTCACTCTTGAACTTATAATTATTGAATTTGAACAGGTATACTGGGGCTTTCTAAGCGCTTGGTAAAGTGATGTGTGGGGTGTTTTAGTTGCATATTGTTGTTGAGAACATGATCATTAAACGAAATGTCGCTCTCAAGGTCGCCACTCGTGTGGTCTCACACCACTCGTATTTTATACTGTGGTTGTTGCAGAATAAAGGCTGTGGAATGCAGTTTGGTCAGTTCAAGAAGGAGACTTATATGTCTAAAGTCGGTGGTTTAAACTTGCAATGCAATAGTAGAGAACATCTTGGTAAGAGAAGTGAAAGAGAAACAGTTTAGTTAAATCTGTAGAAGTCTGAGCAAAGCACATAACCCCTGAGCCTGGAGCACTTTGGTCATGGGTTATAGTGTTTGTCTGTTGTCTGATTTGTTTGTAAAATATTTTGTCAAAAGGAATGCCTTGTTTTTTTTACTGCAAACTGCAGGTACAAATAAAGTAACCTGAACCAGCTTGTGTTGTGTAGTCAGCAGTAGAAACAGGTATTTGGGAACCTAAAGGATAACTGACAGAAATGTGCACTTCCTTACCTGCAGTGAGAGAGGATACCAGAAGAATAAGATATCTGGATAATAATTTGTTCTGTATGGCAGAATGGGTAGAAACAACCCCCTCCTGATAAAAAGCGTGTGACAGCAGCCTGGAGTTTGGAAAAACCAGTGACAGAGTGAAAGCATCAGATTCTTGGATCTGGCTAAGCAATAGCTGATGTCCAATAAAAAGCGCTATATTTAGCAGAAACTGGGCACAACGCATCACCATCCCTGCTGCACGCCATAATGGTACTGAGTGCATCATGCAATGGCCAAATAATTTGCCAGATACAGGCGATTTATTAAAAAACATCCTGCTTCATAATTGCTTTTAATTATGTCTGTATTCGCTCTTAGTAATTCTAAACAGGTTTTTAATTGGAATTAATATGACATTATGTGATTTAGCTTGGCACTCACGTCTTTGTACATTTTGGTTGAATGCAGTTGCATATCCTTTGTCCTGTTGGTTACATTGCTGCACACAGGTTGACTATTAGAAACAGAGAACGAGCAGCTCAGTAAAACATGGGCATTTAGTCTTTGCCACATATTGGCTCTCTCTGTGGAAATAATAGCATCTTTCTTTTAATGTTTTATATTAATCTGTGTGCCAGGACACCTTCAGACATCTGAGTGATATGCGAATAAGCAGCTTCACAGAATATTTAAATCAGAATTGATAGACCTTTTTTTCTCATTAGATAGGTTTTTCATCGCATAGGGGATATACTGTGCATTGGCAGTCTGCATACTTATATAATTGATGGTGATTGCTGTAATTAAGCCACTTTACTCATGTTGCTTTTGGCATTTAGTATGTTTTGCATCTTTGCTGTTTTAAGGTGGATAATGGCTTTTGCTTCCTATCGATCACTGCACTTTAGACTCATTAGTAGGCCTGTGACATAAAAAGAAAAAAACAGGCTCAGTCCCGCATTGCACTGCTCAGAACAAATGGGCCTACTCAAGAAATAATAATAACAATAATAGTGTTGCTCTTGTTGTGAGGCTGTGATCACACCCGCCTGCTCAGAGGAGGGAAAACAAAGCATTAGTAATAACAAGCCTGTAACTCATGAAATTGATTAATTCTGTTTTTATTTGTTTCTCCTTCCCTCACAGTAGGAACGGTCTTTGATTTATAAGCTTGTCTTTCAAACTTAAATAATTCAATCAGGGAACTTCAGTTTTGTTTTGTTTTTACTTAAATACAGATTATTACAGTGGCCTGTTTTCCTTATAATGAGTTATAATAGATGTGCTTCAGACAGGAGATTGTGTCACTGCATGATAAGGGTATATTTTATTCAGCTAATTTAGGCTCCTGGCTTTAAAACTGGCCAACCCAGCAGTATGTTCCACTTGATATATCACTTTGTTCTACTTTACTTCAGCATCATAAATATGCATTCTCCTGAAATTTCAATAGCAACAGCCGCGTAGTCACAAACTGTACTTTATTTTATTCTTTTAGAAGCAGGGTTTGTCCTCAGGTTGTTGCTTTATTGTTAAGTTTAAGAGGCTACGCCGAGACTTAAACTGCGTCTCTGTTTGCACGCATGACATAAGGGATGATAGATAGATAGATATACTTTATTGATCACAAGCTGGGAAATTGCAGTAAAATATGATGAGGAAAACTCCAGAAGAAGATGGAGGCAGGCAGAAGGGCAGACTAGTTACTGATGAAGCCATCTACATATCAGCGCTCTGTTTAATGAGGTACAGGATCAGATAAAGTAGTCAGAGCTGCTGTATCTTAATCAGGACAGTCTAAAGAAACTCAGAGACCTGCTCATCCGTGACCTCTGGACTTGGTATATTGAAGTTAATCCGAAGTATGCTGCCCTGTGGCTGTTCCCCTGAGACCTTCTTCATCCTACTCTTCTTGCTGGCTGATTCAGGTTATGGTAGAAAGGGGAAGGAACAGTGTCTGAGTTGTAAAAGTCACACAGGTGCTTTAGCTGGCTGCAGTTTCTCAGAAAAGTTTTAGAGCGGTCTGAAGTGACAGGTGATGGCATTTTTGTCAGACTTTGCCCTATGATTGAGTTCTTTGATCTTGTACTCTTCTCATATTAAGGACTTGTTCATTGTTTCATCAAATAGACCACCATCCTTTTCCGTTCACGAGGATGGGGAGCCATTCCATGCAAACCCGCTCCACCCCCACCCCCCGGCTTTTATCATGTTGAAAGACATCTACTTTCAAACCGTAGTAATAAATTGGTGTTGATCCATTCTTCTAAGTACACTGAATGGACAATAGTAACTTCAGCTGCCGCTTCTTACAATTATAATTTGAAATGTATTTCTGCCTGAACCAGTTCTGTCTGTCAAATTTTAAATGACAGTGCTGTGAGCTGCCTCCGATTTAACAAATCCAGACCAATTCCCAGCAGAAGAACATCAGTACTTTAAATGAGAAAATATGATTTTATTACATTTCAGCTCTATCGTATGTTCATGCAGAGATTCATGCAGGGTTGGAGACAAAAAAGGAAGGACGTGTAACAGAGGTTATAGACTGAATCAAAGCTCGGACGCTGCATCCATTTGCACACTGATGCTCTGATACACTCAGTGTTGTGTTTACAGAAGAAGCAAGTTAAATTGATGCGTTGCTGATAAAAGGAGGAAAAGGAACAGCCATAGCAGATGACTGTCATATGTAATATCATTGTGTAATATTGTGTGAACATCTTTTTTTAAGTTTCATAAAAGAAGCAGATATGATGGCTGCAACTTATGGTATGAGGGAACTATAATTTTATATGAGCATTATTGTAACTAGTGATGTTCTTGTAGATGCTTTGGCAAGAAAATGGCAGCATCTCATTGCTTACAAATGCAGTAAATGTTTATGCGAAGTATTTTGCTCAGTGATTCCTTGGTTATACTGTGTATTCCTG
This sequence comes from Dicentrarchus labrax, assembly GCF_905237075.1. Classification (NCBI taxonomy): domain Eukaryota; kingdom Metazoa; phylum Chordata; class Actinopteri; family Moronidae; genus Dicentrarchus; species Dicentrarchus labrax. The sequence continues at coordinate 18,295,550 of NW_026136719.1, read as the reverse complement.
TGTATTCTAAGTTTAGGCTGCACTGCTGATTGAGCGCTGGATCCAGAGCAACTCAGTAGTTCTTTCTTTTGAGTCCACAGTTTTTGGGGGAAGCTGTGTGGCTGCTGCTCCTCTGTGTCACAACACGGACATTGCTTTCACAAACACATCTGTCTGCTCAGGTGGGCCCTGAAACTACAACAGTGATCATCAATTATTCATATAAAACACAGTGTGTGTGTGACAAAACACATGCTGCCAATGAATATTTAACTCTTGACCAGACCTTTTCCTCAGAACACATTTTAGTATTACTGAAAATTAATTTCACTGAACCACCTTTAGATATTAGACAGGAAATAAAGAAATTTAAATTCTCTGTCAAAGGAGATATTTCATCATTCTGCCATGATAGGGAACGTTGGTGGTAACCGACAACTTAATCCTATTTCCTTTTTGCAAGAGCGATGGCTCAGAACTGTATCGCATTATTGTTACAAGAGAAGCAGCTTTGCCAGTTAAACCATCTTCCCTGATTTCCTTGGCTTCCTTAGTCTCTGGAGACAGTCTGCACAGATGCAGAACAACTGTCTCCTGCAGGACTGCTCAGATAAGCACAAGTGAATTCTCTTAGATGTGCCTCTGTTCACCTGTGCTTGTGAAAGCAATGTTCAGATCAGTCATTGTGTAACAAAAGATCCGGGCTATGCAAGTTTTTAACTCACCAAAAAATATTTACCTTTTCCCCAGAGTAAACAGAATTTAGTTCCAACGCTTGTGTCTGTGCTTGTAATATTTGGAAGTCTGACAAAAATAATGTACGATGCTGTTAAAGTTATTCATCATTCTCCCCTAGGAGCTCTCATTTGTTTGTTTGTTTGTTTTTCCTGGGGAGTAAAACTGCTGAGTTTGGATATTGGGATGTGTATGATTCATGTGTGTTGTGTGCTGTAACTTTTATTTTTCCCCTGATGGCTGCTCTGGAGCCGTTTCTTTGAGGTGTGCTTGCCGAATGTGACACTGATAGAAGGACTCCCTGACAATTATCACTCTATCAGTAATTAATTCACTGAAAACATAGTTTGCATACTGAAAACCTTGTAACACATAACAATGCTTTACAGACGTGCAGGTTTTGTTTTGGCCCTTCTTAATGGGGTTTTCACTGCAAGGAACCATCCTGCTTCGAAGGTCCCAGTTGTCTAAGCTGCTTTATGTCTGTCGAATAGTTCAGTACATTTAGTACATAGTACGTTGTAACAGGACCTGAGGGAGTCTCATTTCTATGAAATGCAGTGATGGAAACCTGAGTTAATTTGGTGTGACGGTTTTAAAAGCTCATACAGGCTGAACAGTTTACTAGAAGACAGTGAAATATATCAAATAAATGTCAGTCAGTCAGTCAGTTAATTCATCCATCCACTGATCCCATCCCTCTTTTCTTCTTTCCCTCTTTGCTTCCAGCCTACATGAGATAATATTAAAGTAGATGGCAGATAAAAGTGAAAGAAAGAAACAAAACTGAGCTGTTTTTTTAGTATTTTATTAGTGTATTAAAACACTTATATGTATAAAAACCACTATTTTCTTGCAGCCTGTTTACTCTTGTACTTCCATATATGTTGTTACTTTAAATTACACGCTATATCAGCAGTCTACAGAATACATAAATATGCATTGTTTCCATGTAAGTTGCCTAGAAAGACACGTTTATGTAATTGAAGTTTGTAGTAATGTTGATACTGTGTGAAGTAAATGAATTGTATTGTGACTACAGTATCAAAATCAGATTATATCATAATGTCCATGACAATATGCAGCACCAGCTAGCATGTTTGTGGGCCTCTATTTTTAAAGGTCTCAGTTATGACCGCATTAGTTATTAATGTGTGCACTTACCCTGCACATTGTTACATTGTTAAACAGTTTTATCATAACTTTTACGGTGAATTGACTAAATAAATGTTAAAGACCAAAATAAGCACAATTAAATATAAATCGTTGTCAGTAAAGTTGAGAAGCAGCAAGTGTTCATCGTGCACCAAACGCTGCAGAACGAAACAATCAGGACACTGTATGTAGTCTTTTATTCGCCGTTAATCCAGATGTGTGCTGAAGTATCATAAAAGATAATGATTGTTTTTACTGTCCTTTCCGTGTTTTTACAGGTAAATCAGAGAGGGCTTCATTTATTGGCTATGGGAGGGATCCTGGAGCATCTGGCTGCCAGGTGAGTTTTTCATCAGATGTCAATTTCTTGTTGCTCCAAAGGTTTCTATCAAAGCAGAACTAAATCACCCTCTACATTACCCAATAGCGCTAAAACTGGTTGACCTGAAAACAAGTTCAACAATGTTTTCTAAATCTTATCCAAGCAAGAAGGTATCAAAAATAAGGGTTGAAACATCTGTGCATTAGAAGTAACAGACCCAACACCTGAGGTTGGTACCGAGCTACAGACAGAGCTACTGTAGAGGTATTATGTCATATTTTATTTTCAACTATTTGTTTTTAGTGCAACCTGTATACAGCAGGTTTTTTCCCCAGATAGATAGATGGGAAAAACATGAATTTATGAATATTATTGCTATTTAAAAGTAGAGTTTGCCTCTCTTCCACTGAGAGTCCATGCCTTTATTTAATCTAGGTTGGATTACTGTAAAATCCCTTTATTCCCTCTTAAATAAGAGCTCCCTTCACTGTAACTACTACAAACCCAACAGTCAGACTTTTGCCTGGACTGGAAGTCCATCATTTATTAACATAAGTCTACCTCGTTATAACTCACTTTCAGTTAATTTTAGATTTATTCAAGATCTCACTCTTTCTAAACGTTTCTAAGGCTTAACAAGATGTAACCCAACCCTATGAAACTGAAAGCATCCTATAGCCCTTTAGATATCTATATGTATATGTATATCCACTATTAAACTAAAGATGAGTGGGATTCTGCAGAACAGTGAAGACAACTAGAAGATCCTCTGTCATTTTAAAAATCCCGTCAGATTTAAAGTTTCTGATGTTCTTTTGGAAATTCAGTTCAGTGTGAATGTTGGCATTTTCTAACATGAGACTATGTGATCAGACATAGTTTGACACTTTTTGGTCAGATACAGTGAAAAAGATTAATGAAACCGTTTTAGAGGGAATACCATTTAGGACATTTTGAGTAGGAGTTGAGGAATGTGTCAGAGCTGCAGCTGGAGAGATCTGAGTTTGACAGGAAGAAAAAAAAATCAATAAAAAATCTATTTCTTAGAATCTGCTGAGAATGTGTGAAAGGAACTACCATAAAACATAAATAACAACGACCACTGGAAGACCTTCTGATTTATTTTTCGGCAACTGGTTAAGCCAAATAAACATAAGACAATTAATGTCATGATCTACTTGACATATGGCTACTGTACATGATTACCCACAAATTGGCCGATGTGGCATATGACTTCTGAGGCTTGGAGGAGATCCCTTTGATTCAGACTCTCAGTTCTGTCAGTGCTCAGGTGCACTTTACATGAGCTGAAAATGTCAACATTTCATTTCATTTTAATTTCTGAATTTTTGTGTCTCCTTCTGAACTCTGCAAATAATATGTCATTAAATACAGTCTCGAGGTGCAAAGGTTTAAAACTGCTACAAAGTATTGAGTTTGATTCCCTGATTCTTGCACCAATTGATTATCGGGTAAATTAGATTTAATTGAATGAAATTAATTTAGATGTGTTCACAAAGATAGTCACAAGGATCCAAATTTGTCCTCGGTCCTTCCCCTGAATAACTATGATAGTATAAAAGAGGCCAGAGGAAGTGTAGCTGCAGAGATTCAATATCATTGAACAAAGGAAACAGCAGAAGTAGGTCTGTTGTTTCATTTGAATGCTGTGAATTTATTTAGATTACTTTTGACTTGCATTGTCTCAGACAGTTTTTATGACCTACATTTCAGATCAGAAAAATAATCTTTGTTTCTTTAGTACAGTTCAAATGTTTTCAAACACATATTTACACTAAAGGGAATTTGTCAGCATGCGTTGGATTCGTCAATCAGAAATCAAAGCTTTTGGAAAGGTCTCAGCGGTTACTGTGTCAATCCTCAGCCTGCAAAGGGGATTCAAAGGGGGGGCCAACTGCTACACATCCCTCTGAGTTGTACTTACTCACATGATCCCTGCTCTACTGGTCTGCAGCCGATTACTCTAATTAGACCAAGCTCTTAATTGGCCTCTTTATCCAGTTTGCTGGGGCTGTAGAGGTCAAATAGATAATGACCTGTGACACAGAATTAACTGGAGTGATATGTGATATGTTACTGAAACAGTTTGCACATCCATTTCAACAATTTTTTATGTTTCATCTTTATAATGATTTTGATATTATATTTGTGATTTACAGTTAACACACTGTTAATGCTTTCGTGCTTTTTACTGCAAATGACACTCAAATGACTGAAAGCTGATATTATCCTTTAGTGTTAAAAATGTGTGTGTTTGTTTACTCTTTCAGTCATCTGTAAGGACAGACATCGTGTTGGCGAGTCCTGGTCCAGTGACTACATCAGGGAAGTCACCTGCGCCATTATACTCCTTCAATGCAGCCAATCCTAGAAGACGTTCTCTACCAGATCCTCCACCCGTCGGTCAGTGCCATGTCAATGATTATAATCCCCTAAAATGATATTCTTGTTTCTTTTTTAAAACAGTTTTCTCTTTGGGGACAAATGTAGCTTGAATTTAAAATGTTACAATAAACGTCAGTAATACATTCTCTCATTCTTCTTTTTAATAAGTGGATAATCTTGCATCTTACATTGTCTGTTTATCTAGTGCCAGTCTGGAGTGAATCTAATGTGGCATTTGCAAAACAGCAGGGATGCATTTAACACAGTGCTCTTGACGCAGCCTTTGTTAGCACAAACATGGCCAGGTTTTGGTAATGATGGCACCAAATTTTGAGCTAAGTTGGCACAGCTTGAAGTGGAGATAGTCACTTGCCGTTCTCCCAATCGGGACATTGTAGGTTAGCCCTATTAGCTCCTGTTCAAAGCACGTGGTGTAAATTCGATGGTAAAGTATAACTGAAGTAGAATTAGTCTTGACAGGTCAAGTTTGTGAATAAAGATACATTTTCAGCACTCTAATACTATACTGCATAATAACGAAAATTACTGTAAGTGTGTCTGAAGTTATTTTTAAAGGTTGCTTATGTGAAAATCATAATTTAATCTCAAATACTTTATAAAGCACAAGAACACAGATTTTGTTAGTGAGTTATGGCTTGTTTGCTGCAGATTCATAGTTGCCTCTTTTTGCCTGTGAATGAATAGATGTGCTTTCATCTCTCCACAGATCCTCTACAAACAAAAAAGGTTCGCAAGGTCCCTCCTGGCCTGCCTTCATCTGTGAGTGGAAGATCATCTACCTCTCATATAAATAGATTTCACAGTGAGCTTACTTAAGCAGACACACACACACATCTAAGCTACTCACACGCCCTCCCGCACAACACTTGCACACAAAGAGCGCTCTTGACATCACTACCACATCACTTGACATCACTAGCGGGAATTCAGTTGTTTTTGTGGGTCTTGCTCTGTAGTGACACCGTGGTGTCTGATCATTTAAAGTTCTGACTTTTAATGTTTGTTGCTTTCATGCTTGTTGTTTAATATTAGGATCTAAATGTCTCTGTAGGGCACATCTTTCTGTACATTTTTTGTACTTGTGTGTGTGTGTGTGTGTGTGTGTGTGTGTGTATGCATAAATGTGTGTGCATGTGTGTGTGTACACATGTGCACCTCGAGGTGATTGATTTTCAGTGCTGCCCTGTCACAGTCTAGCCTCCTCACAGCCTCTCCTGGGAGAAAGAGAGGCTGTCAGAGCGGATCCCCAGCTCTGCTCTTTTGATGTTTAATTAGTCATTACGTAGCCGAACAGGAGGACAGACAGAGATTAATAGCACAGAATATCTGAAATTTCTATTGGTAATGATCCCGGTGGAGCAGAAACCATTAGGATGCAGAGAAGTGTGGAGCTCAGCTTGCATTCGCTTAGACAGGGGGTGTTGGAGTTCATTAATATGCATAAATCAGTAAGTCAGATGTTCATTGTTAAAACCCTGGTGGATTGGCAAAGGTTTTATTAAGCTCTGCCTTAAATTCCTAGAACTGGTACAAGACAATGATTTTTTTCCTTTTCTTTTTAATAAGAAGCAACTGGTTTACCAAAATCCCACCCTTTTCTTTCCTTAAACAATAAAAGGGTTTTCTTTTTCTTTCTTTTTTTTGGGTGAGGGAGTCTGAGACTGGATTTGCCTTTCAGAGCTTTGATAATCGTCACCTCTGCTGCTGTTACTCTGAAATCTAATATGGAACAGGCCGCGGAACATAAAAGGCTGGCATGTGTTTTGTTTCTGGATTTGTATTTGAAAAGAAGTTTGTCAGAGCATGAGGGAGAGAAGCAGTCTCTGGCAGCAGCAGGAACGTGTGCTGCCTTCCTCTTAAGTAAGTGATATATTTGAGGTCTTGTCAGACGGAGGGAGGGAGGCAAAGAATGGTTGCCTCGCGGGTTACATCTCTTTGTTGTGTAAATGGACGCTGGGCTTTTATTTGTCAGTACTTAACACATGGGCGCAGGTGCAGTTCTGTGACTCATAAGAGTACAATCAAGCAGTACAATGCTAGATGGGGAAAAACAGTGACGGAGCATGGGATAAAATACAGCTTCTTCTTGTCACTCAGTACTGCTCAGAAGATAAAGCCTGGAGCTTGGAGGAATTATCCCAGTTAGCCTTTGATCCCATTTAAAAGAATAAAGATGGTAGTGTTGAATAAAGGCCTGTAGGTCTCTTATAACCTGCTGACAGAGAAAGGAAAACATAACGCCAGCTTTTGATAGGTGGTATATGTGGAAAATGTTTGAGTAGGAGGTTGTCTGGCAGCTTTTAGGAGGTGTTAGGATATTGGTATTGGACTAATAGGAAGCAAAGGTGAGGCAGGGTGGCATTAACTATTGAAGGGTGTAAAGAGCTACTTGTGGCCTTTAACAATGTGTAAAGTGACTGTTGCAGAGGGTGATTGCTGTATATCTAAGGATGGTTATCAGCCAAGACTCATGTTTGTGTCTCTGGCACCAACACTGGCAGTAGTGAGGGTGGTGTCGAAGGCGCACCTGGAGTCAGAGCTGCTTTGCCAGAGGCAGCTGTGTGAAGAGCCTGCAGCGTACCTGTAAAGCATGAATGCAGCTGCAGATGCCGCTGAAAGCTTTTGCTTGTGTAAGCAAGCGTGAGAGCCTCACCAGAGACCTGAATAGCTGCTTGATTTAAAAAAATAAAAATAAAAAAAAATCAACACAACACTTCCTATCATTATGTCTTCTGCTGGGAATTTTCTTATTTATTTATTTAATTCTCAAATCCCCTTTTCCCTCCAGGCTTGTATTCTTACTCCTCAGTCTAAAAATACATTTAGGAGTTTTAAATCACATGGGCAATGTAAGTTGCAAGTCCAAGCATGATGTGTGTGTGTGTGTGTGTGTGTGTGTGTGTGTGTGTGTGTGTGTGTGTGTGTGTGTGTGTGTGTGTGTGTATACTACATGATGGAGCTGAATCAAAATATTTACGTGAGCACATCCTCTGTGCATTTAGGTTTTGACACTGCAGTGCACCAGGATGTGAAGACTATCTAGACAGGCCAGCTGGTGATTGCAAACATTTAAATGTTTCTAGGGCTTTTTCATCTTCTATACAGACACCCTCCTCCCTCCACCACACACATACTTCCCTCTGTGGTCTGCTGGATGTGTGCATGCAGACATGGGATACTGCAGTTGTGGTTGTAATTGTGTGACGCATATGCCTAACAAATCCTTATTTATCCGTCATTATTTTAAGGATTGTTTGACCCAGTTTTTTCAGCCTTCCCAAATGCAGAGTGGAACATTAAAAAAGATGCTGGCTATATATCTTACTGCCTTGTGTGACAGATAAACATCTTTTAAGTGCTCAAGCATGAAAGCTTTTATTTTTGTTACAGTTGGCTATAATTGGCTCCCTGCATTATTTGACTGTATAAACTGAGAGCGAAGGACAGAGCATGTTGTCATTGGACAGACAGTCCGCTGTGCTGAGGGATGCTGATGGGCAGCTGCGTGGGCACCTGTCTGACAGGAGGACTGAAGAGAGGGAGAGAGGGTTTTGTGGCTTGTGGGGGGAAAGTTGCATCTTGTAGGATATTTATGGGAAGCTGCAAGGGCATGGTGTGTGTGTGTGTGTGTGTGTGTGTGTGTGTGTGTGTGTGTGTGTGTGTGTGTGTGTGTGTGTGTGTGTGTTTGTGTGTGTGTGTGTGTGTGTGTGCATGTCAGTTTGTTTGTGTAAATAGTGTTTCCCCCCCCACAAAACCTTGTCAGAGGCACAGTGGCTTGATGTGACACTTCCTCCCTGGCTTTGGTGACGATGTGGCTGCAGGATGAGAGAAAGAAAGTGGTGGGCTGAGATTCAGTACCCCTCAGGGACTTTTGCAAGCGAGAACCCTGAGTGTGGATGACAAAATAGATTGACATTTGCTTTTGACAGATCACTCAGACACCCTTGTTTCTGAGAGATTTGTACTGTGCGAGCTGTAAGAAAGGAGGTCTGCTCTAGGCTCTGAATCTTAAGACCTAGAAATGCTCCTTGCAGTTCTGTCTGGTGCATGACATTCAAAAGATATATTTTCTCTGTCTCTCTATCCATCTGTCTTTAACAGCTCAAAGACAAGAGATCATAATATTGTAGTACAACAGCAACCTAATGTTCCTGTTACTGAGAAAGAAGCTACTTTTTCTTCCTTCCTTTAAACCAGGGCAGGACATAGTAAGAGGGCTTTATGAATAGACTGTGGATGAAATGCATCAGTAAATCCTTATGTAAACAGCTAGGATCACCCCCAACCTTTATAAGTCTCCCAGCAAAATTAGATTTTAGGTCCACCCAGCAGAACCTGCACATGTTATATTTTTGCTATTTGTTATTCTGATGTTGTAAAAACACCAACACATGCATTTAACATTAACACTGGGAGGGTTAATGAATATAAATACTAATGCATACATTTTCCATTGCATTCCAGAAAGTCCACAGATTTTTCTAAGAAGTGTTTTTATAATTGTCAATGAGTTACTAGAACCCTGTACATCAGCCCTGTGCCAATAAGGTGCAAGCATGATGAAGCACAGCAGAGCAAGAGAGAAAAACATTATGTCAGTAATGTGGCCAACGCAGTTTTTATACCTACAAGGAGGTCAGACTTTCCAAACCACAGCAGTGTATGTTCTGTTCTGCATGTCATTAGTCGAGCCAGCAAATGTTGTTCACAGTATTTCTGCTTACAATAATTACCCCCAATGGGGAATTAAATAAATAAGTTTATTCAAATTTTTAGCAAAGATGCATTTTCCACAAACTTCAAGTATTTTCTAGCAACTTTTTCCCCCAAAATATAATTTTAGATGTGCTAATTTTTTGTTATCAGTTAATCTACTAATCAGTTTCAATTGACATTATTCACTAGTGTTTAATTTGATCTAAATATGCAGAGAAATGCTCTTTTCTATGTTAGTTTGCCAACCAATGTCAGGTATTTACAGTGAAACAAAAAACATCTACTGTAAGGGTTACTCATGCTGCTAAACTTACTGAATGTTAACATCCGTCTCTGCAGCTCTAAGCAACGCTCTCCTGCCTTTAGATCATTATTTTGGTTGTCTGGTCCACACATGCATAAACTGTATGGTTGATTCTCTCATTGAGCCCACCCATATAAAACCATAGGCCGCCATTTCATGCAAACAAGCTCAGACAAGCCAAGCATATCCTACGTGCCCAGTGCAAGATGACACACCAGATCCGTAAGTGGCATACCCATGTTTTCTGGATGTGTAATTAGACACGTTTTTGTGAACTCACAGGCTCTTTTTAAGCCAAACCAGAAAGAAATTAAGGGTTAGAGCATGATTTTAAGAATTAAAAAAAGTGCCACATAAGGGACCAAGCTGCAGAAGTGTAACTATCAACTGAGGTTTGTGTTACTCTCAGCTTTGTTTAACTGACTAAACGTATGAGTCAGGTATGTGCGTGTGTGTGGGCAAGAAGGACCCAGATAGTTTACATAAGCTTTCACACAGTCCAGAGCTTGTACGTGATGGCTGTTATGCAGACTCTAGTAAATCAATTAGGTTTTTTTATTATTCATTGAACCTTCTGTAATGTTGCTATGGATGATTTGTAATTTATTTTAGGTATGTGTGGTGAGTGATCTATATCTTTATAAATAAATAGGTTATTTATATAAAATGTACTGTTCTGTGTGGGTTAGTTTTGCAGTAGAAATATGACTGAATGGGATTTCTACACCATGTGTATAAATGGTATAAAGTTTATTCCACATGTTAGTTCTTCAAAATGAGATAGGTCTGGATGTGTATTTTGTTTGCAGGTGATATACTTATTGGACTATATTTCAGGCTCTGACCGGACCGCCAGTTAGTGAGCTCCCCAGAGATGGCCTCATCAGATGGCTGATTAGATAGACACCCTCGGTTTGACGGGGGTGATGCTGAACAGTTGCAGCCACCTCTGGGACCCTGGGCTTTGTGTTTATCTTTGTTTGGGTTGCTGAAATTTACCACTGACATTAAAGGCTCCAGTTAATGGAACAGGCAAACAAGCCAGAGGCCTGACCTCTTTCATCTGCGAGGAGAACAAGGAGTTAAAAGGACAAAGAGTACAAAAATAATGCACAGATTAAAGCCATTACTCACATTCTGGCCTGTTGTAAATTATTCATGTAGGGCTTGCGTGAGTGTACGGCATTAATGCAAACCTTGATTTTCAGATCGCTGGCAGGCTCAAGAACACAGCCTGTCAGCAATCACTAAGGTAGAGTGTTTGTTATTTAGAGAGCATCTAAACCAGGCTGCTGTGACCTGGAAAGTACATGATTGACCCATGTGATGTTTCTGCTGGATAGAAGGATTTAATAATTTCAGCGACAAAGAACATGAGAGAGTTTGCTCAAATAGTAGGTGGTAGGCAAATTCATCAAGCTTGAACAATACATGACTTTATCATATTCATTTGAAAACGGTGATATTGTGCTGTCATTTGGTCTTTTCTTAAATTAACCTGGTTTCCTCAGTTGTGTCATTTCTGGCTCCCCAATGACTGAAAATCAGCTGAAACTCTCCCACCACTGATCTCCATCTCTTTTCTTCACTCCTTCACATCTCTCTTATGCACTTCTGATTGTCATTGTCACATTTGTTCTACAATGTAAAACAATACTTTTGGTAATATTTTTAGGTTTACGGATTTTTAGTTTTTCCATAATATGGTTTAAGACAGATGTCCAACAAATGTGGAAATCTCTCTAAGCGAGACCTTTATGAAGGTTTGTAAGTGACAGCTGTAGGTAACAGCACATCCTGTCGTCTTGCAGTATGTCTGTGGGCTACAGCTGCCGAGAAGCATCATCGTATGGATCGTAGGGAAAGACAAAAGCACATTGTCTCTCTCAGCACTCCCATCAACCTGACCACGTTTTCCACAACCACTGTCAGTCAGGAGCTTTGTAGCAAGGACTTTAATGTACATGGCTGTGACACCAGTATGTTCCTCCACAGCAGTCCACTCAGATGTCCTGTGATGTTCGTCCAACATGCAGTGTGTGCCAATCAGCAGGGTCAGATAGGTTTCCCTTGTCCTTTTCTTCTTCTTCTTCTTCTTCAATCGTGACATCTCTATTTCTGCTCCCGGACAGAAGCAGTGTTGTATCTGTGATGTGTGACACAGCAGTGAAGTCACAGAACTATTGGTGATTGAGTTCATAGTCTTAATGACAATGTTCATGATAACTTAATGTTATATGTATGTTTCACTGCAGGCCTGTTGTAAGGCAGTGAGACTCTCTTACAAACCAAAGAGGCCAGTCAGGTATAGCCGTGTAGCTTAGGGGTTAAGACAGCAACGATGAACTTCCCCATTTCGAGTCCGGGTGGGGAGCTTTGTTGCCTCTCTCTCTCCTCTGTTTCCTCTTGTCTCTCTACTGTTTGAAAGAAAGGCTTCAAAATGCTAAAAAATGCTTTTGGGGGTAAAAAACTAGGCCAGTCTGTTCGCCTCTCACTGCTTGTGCACATTTGAGGTTATTAATTTTCTTATAGAATAATTTGTATAACATCTTCTGTTCTATGTGAGGCACATTTGAACATTATTTTGAATTAGAGCTTTAAAACAAAACTTAATCACCATTATTCATTTAAAATGTTATTATTAAAAAGGATGAGGAATTTAGCTTTTCTGAATAGAGTCACAGTTATACAGCCTCACATTGTTGACGGTAATGTAGGAGTTTAACGATGCTGTCACCACTGAGCTTGCAGCTCATTATACTGACAATATTTTTGACAAAGTTGTCGTGCATAACAAACTCTTAAAATGCCCTTTCAGAATTCTCCTTCTGCAGTACATATGCAAAATGTATTTATTTATAGAAGAATTTATATTTATTACTTTTAAAAATAGTATTATAGGTTTTCATTAAATATGCAAATAAAGAAAAAATAAATGAAAACCAAAGAATAGTAAATCTGAATTATACTTACATTAGGCAGAATAGATGCAAATATGGGTACATTTTCCTTTAAAGCATTACCAAGAATTATTATAAACATTTAAAAAAATTGTGTATTTACTTTGAGTGAAAAATTTTGTATTTGTTGTGATCATGATTTGTGATAAAAAAAAAAGGAAAGAATGTACATTACAACTAAAATATTATAATATAAATAGGATAACCAAAACTCGATTTCCTAGTAGTGACACAGCGATAATAAGGCCTAATAAGACTAAATAACCAATATTACAGGGTATCTGCAGGTATTGGAAAGTCTAGTAATGAAAAGTATTTTTAATTATTTAAAAAATTTTAAAAAGAGTTTTTGGCCTATACGCCATTTATAATATTTTTTTATTAATTAAACCATCTATCTATTTTTTGCTGCCTATCCATGTCCAGGTTGCTTTATTTAAATTAAATATATGATTAGAAATCATTGCTATATACTGCTTAACTGTAAATAATGTGATATAATAATAATAATAATAACACTTACACTTTGTCAGCTGACTGTGAAACAGGTATTAACACAGTCTTAAAAAGTCTTAAATTTAACTTAATGAACCCTGCAGAAACCCTGTTACTGTCTTTAAATCACACCATCCATAATTCAGCCAGGAGTTTGGGAGGGTGGGGGTCTGAATCCCCCAAGCACTCCCCACTCACAGAGTCAGCCCTCTCTAATTAGAACCAGAGCTCCTTACAGGAAACAATCTTCCTGCCTGATGACATCATCGCTAAATCCATGCGTGAGATGGTGACCTCAGCCTGTGGATTTGCTCTGTGTTTTTCAACACCCAAACAAATCCCAAGAAAAGCACCTTGTGATGACTCGAGTGTCTTTAGAGAGGGGAGTGTGAACAGTTGGGGTTTCAAAGTATGACAATGTAGGCCTAAACATCCCCCCGCCACCCCTCCAGGCGCAATTTAAATAGTTTCTTCTCTCTTTATAGGACTATAGGAATATATGGACCATGTTGATTGACATTCTGAGCCTTAGTGTTGTCAAAGAAATATATTGATTGTGCAACATGAAAAAAGTTTATATTAAGGGGTTTTGTAACTCCTTTTAAGTTTTGGAGCTACTGGGGGATGTAATGGAATCAGTGAGATGTGAGCCCGGTATTTTTAGCCTGCATTTGTTTAGATTTGGGCATTAAAAGTATGCTAATTAACTATTAGCAGTTCCTGTTTGCAATGCACCCATGAACGTAGAGACTGTACAACTATTACTGGATTATACTGAAAAAGAAGAAAACTTGAGAATTCTCAGGCAAGGTCTGTAGTCATAGTATCTTTTTCTAAGGATTTATGGACGTTTATTCACAATGGACATCGGACATAATGACATCCCCAGAAAGTTAAATTCACATTGAATCTAAAAACATGTGTCTAATGTCTGTGTGTTCAGATTTGACTGAGTTATGACTCAGTACTAACGAGCACAACGTTTGATGCAAATTGTGGCAATAAGGTGCTAAGGGGTTTAAAGTACCATAACTGCCTCCATGATCTGTGTGTCACAGCCAGTGCTGCAGCTCCAACTGCTGACTGTGTCTGTGAATGGGCCAAATCAGTGGGCCAAACTACAATAACTAACTTCCTGTTGTTTTTACAACACCAGCATGCACCTGTCCTTTTAACCTCACACACTATCTTTCCCTCACGTCTCTCCCTCCACACCACCTCTCTCTCTCTCACAGTTAGAAAAGCTTTGTTCTAGACACGCAGACTGTTTTCTGCAATGTGTCATGATTGTTGATTCATGAAGTGTAATTAAATAAAACCTCCACTGCTGGAAATGCATGGACATTCTCGATGTGTCTCCTGCAGAGTCAGTATTAAAAGAAAAGGGCTGGCAGTGGTTTGAGTCTGAGTCAGCCAGCACTGGTTTGATACGTGTGCATGATCCCAAATTAATGCCCATTTCTCCCTGCTTTCATGTGTTTTCCTCGCAACACTGTGTTGTGTGTCTGGACTTGTTTTAGACCCCTTCAAACACTTCTATCATTACCATTTTCCTTAAAGCATCAACTTGAAACAGCGCCAGATATAAAGCGGTAACCGCATGTAGAGCCGGTGTTTTGGACGAGTTTAAAAGAGTCCTAGAGAAGAAAGGGGGATAAATAATAACAGTACTAAAAGGAAAAGCATAATAAAGGCCTAGTTTTCTTAGGGAAGTGGAAGCTTTCATCTTTCTATAACAATAATGTTCTCAATGAGTCTACAGGCCTGTGTTTAGTCCAGGCAGCTTCGAGTGGTAGACATGAAAGGCTCCAGGCAGACTGTACAGACCGGGGCTCTCACTGGAATATGGTATCTTATCCTCTCCTACCTCTCCTTTCTTCTCCTCTCCTTTGCTCTCCCCTCCTCCCACATGATAAAGGTAATGGGGAACTGTGTGGCTCGCAGTGACAGTAAACCATGGTAAAATGGCTGTCGATGTTTTGCCCCCAAGTGCTCCCCCAGTCTGAGGCCCCCAGGGTTTAGGAAATGGAGCATTATTTTCATGTTCCGACGTCATGAGCCAGCCCCCTTTGCAGCTGTTGCATGCTTTACAACCCTGTGTTTGCGGCCACATCTCAGCTAAAGGTCTCTGCCAACACCCAAACTCTCATATTTCACATTTCATAAATACAGTTTTTTTTACCTGGATTTGAAATCATGGATTTCAACACCTTCTTTTTTTTTCTTATTTTATGTTGAGCCTTCACTTTCTCTCACTAATGACTCCTAATTGGCGTGTGAGCCATGTGTGGGAACAGGTAAAATGTGTAGCCAGATGGTTGTGTTCTTACAAAAGCCATATTTTACCGCACTGCCTGTAGACTCATTTAATCATCACAAAAACAAAAAGATTAGACGCTCGGGATTAAAATGTGTGGAAGAGAACAGGCTCACTTATTTATGCACTCATTTGGTCGCCTTTTAATTACACATATTAATGAAATCCTGCTTAGAATGAAATTATTTTAGTTCCAGTTTGTTGGGGTTCCCCTGCAGAAAATCTGCATTTTTTATGCCTGGAATTAATTTTTTTTTCTCTCGCTCTTTCTAAATCCGCTCACTCATTTGTTTTCTGTCCCACCCACTTCCCTTTATCTTTTTTATACCCACCTCCCCATCGCCTCCCTTCCCCCTCGTCCTTTTCCTCTTTGCCTCAGCACTTAGAGGCTTAAGAGAGGGATGTACCACATGAGCCACTCCCTTCTGACAGCCACCCCTTCCCACAGTGTGGAATGGTACAGTCCTACTTTGCATAAGTTTCCTCTGAGTGGGTCTTGTGTGGAGGCCAGTACTGGAAGAATTATTAGTCCCTTTTGAACGGTTTGGATGTATGTCTAGAGAGAAAGCCAGTGTGCTGCTGTAGTGTACTTTTATCACTTAAATTGTTAAAGCTATAATGTATTGCGCCTACCCTGTCCCTGGAATGGGCAGTAACTCTTTAATGTATTACTACAACGGGAAATCGGTGAGTAGTCTCTTTGGGAATGTGTGTGTATTAGAGAAGAAGAAGTGTGTGTGTATGAGAGAGAGTGTATCCCACTGACTGCCGGTCTCAGTCTGCTTGTCCATCTGACTCTTCTTGTGTCTATAATTTTTGTGCTTGATTCATTTTAAGATAAAAGCACTGTGTTCCTGTGTGTGTGAATGCATCTGCTCCTCTTTCTGATTTTACGTTACATTAGTTAAAGCTATGCAACAGTACAATTTAATAATGCAATTCAAGTGTTGTTAAACTTATTTGTTTATCCTCCTTTATACCCCGGCTGTGCACAGACAAGTAAATATTCTCGGCTACGCATGAAATAGTTGGGCCATTTACAAAACTTTTTCTCACACACAGAATGAAACTGTGTGGCAGAAATAAAGTTTTTTTGCAGCCTTGAATTTGTTTTTGCTGGCTGGTTGCTTCAGCTCCGAGACTGGGTTGAAATAATAACAAGTGGGAGTCTGGGAATGATTAAGGGAAAGAGGCTGCCTGTTGAGGTTAGACTTTCCTGTTTGCAGATTGAGCTCCAAGCACCAGTGTTGCTGTTATTCCATCTGTTTTTAATCACATTGGCATTCGTGACACCACAGGGAGCCTAATGTGATTTCTGAACTTCTCTGTAATGACCTCTTTGATTTTTGTTACTCTAAAAAAACGTTTTCTGTGCGTGTACTTTTCTTGTAAATACATGAATCAATGTGTGTGTGTGTGTGTGTGTGTGTGTGTGTGTGTGCGTGTGTGTATGTGTGTGCATGTGTGTGTGCTGAACTTGGACTTGATGGAATTGAGTTTTTACAGTTCTGAGTAAAGTTATTGATGTAAAAGATTGGGTTGTGCTTGTGCTGCAGAAAGTTTTTTAGAACGTGTTCCTTTGAAATAAATCTGCTTGTTTTTATAGTAAAAAGTTATTGTAGAAAACAATCCAGTGGGCTTATGAATGTGCTCAAGGACATAGTTCTGACAATGGCTGAATGAGCTCTGTAGTGCATTTCAGTAATCCTTAAGTAATGATCCTGTCATAAGCAAATTACACAGGCAGATTTCCACCTGTCATTGCCTGTGCTATTTTTGCTATTACATAAAGGGCACTGGAAGGAAAAATAATGCGGTTAGCCTTTTTATGATATTGTATTGAAAAGGTCATCTTACTCAAGCTTGTGTTTTAACTCTCCTTATAACACATTACAGCATTTCCTCTCTGTTCCCAATGCACAAAAAATGACTTTGATGTCTTTCATATTAAGTATTAACAGGCTTGTGTTACAGTTGGTGATGAGGAGAAAATTGATAGCATATGGACAGAACGGGCAAAAGTTATGATCAAAAGCACTTGTTAAATAACCAGCACCAACTTTTTTTTTTTTTCCCCAGTTTTTCTTGCAAGAAAAAAAGAAAAAAGAAAGATGCTCATTCTTTGCATCAACTTGATCCACATTAATTTGTTATAATGCAGAGTTGCATAGCAGGCTCACCATCTGGAGCACTGGGAGAATTCACAGTGGGCCATTGGCTTGTGAGCTGGTGGCACGGAACCAATACAGATGGAGCAACTCACTGATCTTTCTTCCGTTGCCCATTAGTGAAAAAGAAGAATTTGAAGTGAAAGCCCTGCAGTGATTGTTAGACCCCTATTTCCCCATGTTTTGCTTCACATTAAACCTCCTCTCCACAAGTGGAATTTCATCAAATTAAATCTGAAAATAGTAATAACATGTGCTCCTCAAGGTGGGACATGCCTGTTGTTGTTGTTCTGTAGCGCAACAGGTTCTACCTTGTTTTGTAGAGGTTAGCACTCATCGCTAGACGCTAATCCGTACACATGTGTTGCACATGCACTGAAGCGTGCATGCTTAGGTGCGTGTGCAACACAAATTCAGAGTGGGGGTAGTGTGGTGGTGGGTTTGTGTGTCAGCCTATCGTATACTGCTGTATATGTTGCACATGTTGTGAGTAGCTAATGAGGTTGCATTGATGCCAAAACCAAATTTTTGTGGTATTAACGACTGGGAGGTTTTATTCTGCAGTGTGGTTGCTCTATTTTTAGAGGACCTGACTCCCAGTAAGCTGCTCGGCTGTCAGAATGTGCACTTGGATAAAAGATGTTGCTGCTTTGCGAAAGAAGAAGAAAACCAAACATGCTGGATTTTCAATTACATGTTTCTATTATAGGACAGACTAATGTTGTGTATTCAAATGCATATTTTTGTGCTTTGAGGTTTTGTTAGTGAAATGTTGCAAGGTGGCTGATAGGATGGATATTATTCTGTTCTATTTGGTATTTATTTTAGTAAATAAATGAATAAAATAAATAGAGTTTATTACTACTATCTATGCTTGTGAGCTGTTGTATATGTATAACTGTAAATTATTAATTTGTTTATGTGTGAGAGCATTCACTTGCTTATATTACAGTTCTATGTGAGTACAATGAACAAGCTTTAGAACATTTTAATAATTGCAATTTTAAACACTCTACATGGTAATGTAAGGTATGTCCTTTTCATTTGTTCAAGTATCATTTTAGCACAATAAGATTGATTGATAGATAAGAGTGTCTTCAAACTAAAAGCACTGGCAACTTGTATCTTGCTTAAAACATCCCTGATGTCAAACTAAGTTTGTCTATTAAAACGTGGCCATGAAGTCAGAGACTGGTTTTAATGTCACAGTTTTATGCATGAAAATACTGAGCCCTTTATTTTCCAGAGAGCATTGGCAGGTATCACGCACAAATGTTGAACAACGCCCCTCAAAGCAGGCTGAGCTGAGCAGTAGTTTGAGGAGGCATTGTGTCTGTCGTGCACACTAAGCCTTGTAAGTGTGTAAGATTTGGACTTGAAACAAAATGCCCCAGAGATATGGTTCGTATCCAGATGATGACATACAGCACAAAACAGGACACGCCATTAAGAGTGCGTTTGAACCCTTTTCTTTTGAGCTTCTTGGCCATTAGCCAGATTCCTTAGTATGATTTTTTTCTCTTTATTCCCTGTTATTATGTTACATCCTTAGTGTAAGTTGAAAGATTGTGTTTTAACATTTGATATTTCGATCGGTGTGGCATGAACTTCAAAGGCGGTGCACAAAGGCAGATATATCCACTTCCCAATCGAGTGCTATTGAAAGGTGCAACCAAGTTACAGAACTTGTTGTCACATACAGTCTCTCTTACTGAAACAGGGTATTATTCTACCATTACTAGCTTAAGTCATAAATCTTCATAGCTTATCATTCTTTTATCAGGAGGTAGAATTATTACTTATTACAATTTAGGCTCGTCTTTGTGATTTAATTCATGCATTATTCTGCAATTTCTTATTTTTTACATAGAAGCTAAGTGAATGCAACTTTGGTGTTGACTGTTTGAGTTGATTTTATTATTGAATATTTGGTGCAAAAATTTTGTCCAAAACAGAACTCTGTTGCAAGGATACTGTTTTATGCTAGTGAGCCTCAGAATATAGAATATGTGAACTCTGGTGAACGACAGGGCACAGAGGGGGAATTTATTTTTTAATAAAAGATACCCGCTGATGCTCAAACAACTGGTTTAGGTCTGTGTTGGTGTGCTGATCCGTGTGAGTGACGGCTTTTAATTAATGGCCTTGTAAAAGGGAAACCCAGGCGGGCCCTCTCTTCCATAGGCTGGCGGAATGAGGCACCCTGTGTTAGGGATGGTTTATTAATGCTTTGACTGGTTAGCCCAGGGTAAAAAGGACAATTAGCATTATCTGCTGCCATATGCTGCCCATTGAGCGTCTGACAGAGGCAAAAGACAAAAGCCCAGGCTCCTGTGTGAGGCTAACCTGAGATCACCATGGAACTACTATGAACCCTGGTCACATGTGTAAGCCAGAAGACCCATGAGAGCCCCACCCTGCCCACAGCACTTTAATTACACACCCAGACAACAACACGCTGGAGTCCAGCTCACTCAGCAAAGCCCAACAGCACTGAGTCTCACTTAAGCTGCCTTCTGTATTGATATTATGTTGCCGTGTGCGCAAGCGAGTGATTGAATTTATATACTTTGGTTGTGGGCATATTTCCCATCAGCGCTGTGTCATAAAACAACCAAGTAAACAACCTTTGTGGCTGTAATTGCATCCACAGGCATTACAAACTGATCTTTGAGGAGTGAGCTGTCTTAATGCCAACATTTGAGTACGATGCATGGCCATTAAAAGAGTGCTGAGCACGGGACACATGGGCTTGAAATGTGCAGGTGGAATCTAGTTGGCAGGTCTGGCTCTGATTAGTGTTACATGACGGTGGGGTCATCCAGCCCTGTCTGTGGGAGGGGGAATTTGTTCAAACCTGCTTTCCTCCCTCGTCTTTCTCCCTTACCCTCACTCCCTCCATCTGGAGTGGATGAAGTCAGAGACCACATCACTGGTGTTTGGCCTCGAGTCTCTTTGATCCTCCCGCCCTAGCTTGGCACACACACAGCTGTACAACAGCATGCCCATTGTGCCTCTCCTTTCACTACCACCACCAGTGTGCAGGTACAAATATAAAGAAAGGAAAGCAGGCTTTTTTTGTACCACTTATTTGATTTCTGCCTCTCTGGGAATGCTGTAATTTGCCAGGCATTTAGTCTATGCATGTAAGCGGGTATCATTATACTTCCATTAGAGGTTGAGTTGATCTGAAATGCAAATACCCCTGTTAATCCACTCCTCCCTTCATGAGCTTGATTGCTTGCTAGTCATTAAAGTGTTTGCGTGTGTAAAATCACATACTTTTATGTACCCAAATTCTTAATTGTGATGGTACTTTGCATTTTTGTTGAAAGTGTTTTCTGAATGTCCGTTTTTATAGGTCTCAGTATCATCATACTTGGCAGTCCTATGTGTGACAGCCATGCCTCTGTACTCTTTACAATAATCCTCTGGAAAGACCCCACAATGCTTTGCTGCATGGCGGGCTGCAGGCTATCACACTAATCACATTTATGTTTTCACGGCAGGTGTACGCACCATCTCCAAACTCAGAAGACTTCAACAGAGATTCACCGTCTTACTCTTCTCCTAAACCCTCCAGCAGTATGTTTGCAAGCACTTTCTTTGGTAAGTACAAAAGCGTCTTCCCATATTTACCCTGCAGATAACTGTGCGGAGCTGCAGTTGAATAGAGTTTAACATCATATTTTTTGTCCTCTTACATCACAGGTTTCAAAATGATATTAGATTTTCTTATTTTCTGTTTTGTCTACAGTAGTTGGCATTGAAGTACTGTTTTTATTCACTGGGCTTTTTTTTGTCTTTTAAGAATGTAATTTGTTCATGTGTTATGATTTCATCATTTGTGGCAATTATCACAATGAATGTGACATCAAAACTACTTTCAATACAGATGTTTTGATGTTACCAGGAGTTGTTTTAGTAGTTTATTTCAGTATGATTGACTCCCAGATCTAGACAGAAAAACAGACTTCTTTGTTGTTTTTAGCTTTGTGTTATCTCAGCTGTGTTCAGGACAAGGATCATGTTTCAGTCCCAAGACCAAAAAAAATGAAAAAGCACTCCTTGGATGAAGTTTTAAGCGTAGGGTTGGAGGTTAGCCGCCGTCTGGCACTGTATCAAAACTAAAGTGCATGTTGTCTACAATAAAATGCTGAAAAGATTCCTTTATTATCTTTAGATGGTACCCACAGCTCTTCTGACCCCTGGAACTCGTCCAATGGGATCAGTCAGCCCGGCTATGGGGGAATGCTCGCAGGATCCTCATCTCACATGCCACAGTCAGGAAACTACAGCAGCCTGCACTCACATGATCGTTTGGTAAGCAGCACCTGTCGGCTGGTGATACCTCAGCGTGGTGATGAATTTTCGTTAGCAACTCTGTTTTGCATCACACTTAGGAAAGAGATCTAACGTGTATTGTTAAGCACATACAGCACGTAAATCCTTTTTCAGCCCTCCACCCGCTCAGCACAGTTGGAGTGGGTGTATGCGTCTTAAGTTGTTGTCTGGTTATTATCAGTGAAGACACTGCTGACCCTCTTTGTGTCAGTGTTTGATCTGGTCTTGTACGCCTGCCTGCCTTCAGCTGGCTGGGCATCACAGGGAGCCTGCAGATGCTGCCTGCCCTCTCTTTATCTCTGCCCCCTCCCACCAGTAACTTTTGCTTCATCACAGCCTGGGAGATGTCAAAGGAGAATATAAAATTCAGAGAATAAATCAGCTCTTTCTTTCTGGCCCACACACATATGCATTTGTGACTTAAAATAGTGTTTCTGTTTCTCATCTTCCAGAATTACCCTGCACATTCAGTCTCTCCAGACATCAATGCCAGTCTTCCTCCCATGTCCAGCTTCCACCGGAGCAACACCAGCACTTCACCATTCGTCACCGCGGCACACACCCCATCCGCCAACGCAGCCGATGGGGTCATGGGTACGTTCTCCTGTTAACTGTTCAGCTACCTGCTCAGAATGACTAATTCAATACCCCCCGGTGTAATCATTGCTAAACATCCATTCTGTCGAAAGTAGTGAGTCAGGCAGTTGGACAGCTGCATTGTGTACCGTGACCACACTTCATTTGTCTGAGTTTGCTGTTACAAAGCCTCCCTCTGTGTTTTCTTAGCTGCTGCAAATCGGGGGAACGCCACTGGAAGCTCACAGACTGGAGATGCACTGGGCAAGGCTTTAGCCTCGGTGAGTTACAGCCCCCCATTCAACTTGGACTTGACTTGGACACTCCTGAAAAAACCTGATGATACTCGTACACATGAAAACACTCTCAATCTGGCTCTAAGTCTCTACAGTACACATCCCCTGCAGTCTGACCTTGTCTCAGGGTGTGAAGCTCTCGTCTAACTTCTGTGCACCCATACTCTCAAAATAATTTTAGGTTCTTCTGCTAAATAGAATAATGGTCTGTTTCTGACTCTAAAGAAGGTGACCTGTGTAATCAGGCGAGGAATTAAGTGTTTTACTGACGGCTGATTAAAAAAGCCCAGAGGACATGTTTGTAGTTGTTTTTTGGCCTAAGCCTGGATAATTGTGGGCTTAAACTAAGAGTATTCAAGAAAGAGTATGGTACACTGAAAATGCTAAAGCCAGTGGATTACATTTCACTTTGGAAAACCAGCCCTGGATATCTGTGACATCCTGTAATGTATCATGGTAAGTGTTTAATTTGCTCAAAGAGGTTTATAATGGAAAGAAATATGTCTTACAGTTGTACACACATCAGCTGACTGATAGTCTATTCATTTTAGTTAAATTCAGTCTCTATTCGGTGTAATGGTGACCTGAAGTTCCATCATCTCATAGTTACAGTATAAGAGAGACTGTATAACAATAAACTCTAAGTTGGCCTGAAGGTTCACATAGTCTAACCTTGGCACAAGACTTGTTTCCGAGTATGATTGAAAAGACAGCTTCGCTCAGTTTTCAACTTTCACCTAAGAGCGGAATTTGTCTATGAAATAAAAATAGAAATTGAAGAGAAACCATCCAGTAGTTTAACATTTACCTTGACCCTTAACATTTAATGAATGGACAGATGTAACATAGGCAGTAACCAGATTGGATATTTGATATAAATTCTGCTTTATTACAAGCTCCTTTTGATTTTAAGACTCTAAAACGTGTTATTTCAGAAAAAATCTCCTTAAATATTCTTAAACATGTGCGCACGGACATATTGCTATTTGATTTTTGCAAAATTTTTATTTCGCACACCATTGCACAAGCTGTCCGTGTAGGAGGAATATTTTTTTTTACCAGTGTAAAGACAAAATATGAGAGTTTAGGGATGGTAATAACAAATTAAGTCCTTTATATTTGCAGACTCAATTCTATTAGCATGACAAAGCTGGAGTGAAATGGACACGGTTGGACTGGGGTGGGGGTGGGTGGATGGAGTAGGGGGCACAGGGGAGTTTATAACTGCTGTGGCTCAACTCCACGGGCCGCCCTTTGTAGAGCTTTTGTTCTCCGCCCTTTTAAATTGGCCGTGCTTATTGGCCCCATGCCGCCTGCGGGAGCGTAACTGATGATGAGGCGGAGCTTCATTTATTCCAGTAAAATGAGCCATGTTTCACTTTGAATGCACCGTTAGTAGCCAGTGAGTGAAAAGAATGGAAAGTCATATATTGCCGGGTCAGAAGTCACGGTCATAAACGGCTTGCTTTTGAGAAACTAAGAAATATTTGAAAATGTTTAGAGTCTTATTGGTTTCCAACACAGTGATGATCACACTATTAATCCTCCTTAAAAACACAGAGAATGAAAATGCTGTGCTGAGAGGAACACTGTGCTGAAAAACATAAATAGCCATTCTTCACTTTCACAGTGGTCGATTCCTCCTCCTCCTCCACACTCTGTGACACACTTCAGTGAAACCTCTATCCTGATACTCCAAGTTGATTGAAAAACTAAAGCCCAGAGATCAAGATTGAATAAGGAGATTATTAATAATGAGTGTGCTCTATCATCCCTGCAGAAGTCAAACGGTTTCCTGCAAGCTCAATTTGATCTTAACTTGGAGGAGAAATCTCTGTGGATCTGCTGTTTTTTTTCTCTGCTAATTATTCAGGATCCACCAGTAATACCCTCAGTTCTCTGAGACATGTTCCATTATGGCACAATATCCTCTTATTACGGAGGGGGGGAATCAGGGATGTGTTTGTGCTTTAATCCAGCATTTGTTTAAACAAATGAAATCCCTGTGGAAGTTCTGAAGAGGTAATCTCCTGGTTCCCTTGTGATTGACATGTCATCCTAAAACTCGGTGACCTCGGTGTAACCTAGCAGAGGATGCATGTTCACATTATAGCTACCGTGAATTGTCTGTTAAACTTCTCTTGTGGCATCATGCAGAAAACCAAGGCATTCGGCCTAGTTGTCCTAGAGAGTTTAGAAACATACGAAAATAAACAGCAGTTAAATCGTAATAGAATCTGATATATGGTTCTTAATACAATATCTGGTGCAGTCTGAAATGCAGCCCTTGAGATTTACTGTGGTTGGCTTAACGGGGTTTCCAGGTTGGGTGTCTGCACTTTTTGAAGCCACAGAGGAATAATAACTGGTGTGACTTGTACAGGCACTGGTTTTTTATACAAGTGTACAAATCTTCAGAGTGCAACCTTAATTCAATCTGTTATGCTTAAGCATGCTTATTTAAATTATTAAGATTTATCCATTTTATTATTCTGAAATGTGGAAATCAGAACTTTCATTTACTTCTTTGAATTCCACTTTTACTTCATTGCAATAAATAGTTAATATTTTGTTGGTTTCATACATAGATGTACATGTAAAGAGCAACTTTTTATATTTTGTGTTACACATACAATACCAAAGTAGAGTCAGACATCAAAGTGAATATTGTTTATGGTTCATTTTGTTAAGGCCGTGCTCTGAGCACAGATGACTAACGGCTCATATGTATGCACTGAGCATTTTTATTACATCCCTGGCAGTAAAATCCCCATAATTGATGCTATATTTTTGGCTTGAAGATGGTAACAGCTGTAAAAAATATGAAGAAACGCGACTAGTGATGTTTATTTAATTTTTATTTACCACTGCTTGTGTTGCATTAATGATGAGTCTTCTCTCTCTCTCTCTCTCCTTTACTCAGATTTACTCACCTGATCACACTAGCAGTAGTTTTCCATCCAACCCGTCAACACCTGTGGGTTCTCCTTCACCTCTGACAGCCACAGCAGGTGCTGCCTCAGCAGGTACCGTGGTGACTGCTGCCGGCACCCCGTCTGGAAGGCCAGGTAGAGCACCAGCATTTAATCTCATAAGATATTATCTGTATAATAGAACATGTACTTGTTGTACTGTACCAAAACTACATTATGAAGGCTTTTAATAGACAAAGAGCCTGTAACAGACACACATCAGATTGTATTATAATTAGGTCTTGATCTGGAATAGCCATGCTTATTAAAAGGCATTCATGAATATGATTTTGGTTAATTTAATACTGTTTACTATCTGGTGCATTAGTTGGATCTATTAAAGCCTAAGCAGAGTGGAATGTGGAGTTTCCCTAAAACTTAATTTACTACCTCTTTTAGTCATAAAGGCGCTCTAATCATTCTCACTCTCCATTCTTTATCTGTGCCAGGGCGGTTAATGCCATTTTTATTTTATTTTTTTACATTAATCCATTGTAAAAGAAAGATTAGTTTAGTCTGGGTTAAGGCTGCACAACCATGTAAACAACAGCTATGACAAGTATTTGAAATGGTACAAAAAAAAAGGTCATTTTATTAAATGTACAAAAAACATTAAGCTGCTTTCTATCTGCCGTCCACGAGCACACAAGTGATGGGAGTTGTTCTAAAAGCATCAAATCAAGTTTGTCCTGACTGTAACAATACACCTGCACCTTAAAACAGTACCTTACTTGCCGGTCCAGTGTCCACAACATGGGCTTTATTTACATGGTGAGAGACCAACTTCACATAGACTCCCGGTGACATCACACACCAGTTTTGGCTCTCAGCTTTTTAGGAGGGTCTTTGTTCTTGTTCATAAATTTAGATCGAGCTGACAAGTGCTTTCAGAATAAGTGTTGACTGAGGCTGGAATATATTTTTAAGTGATGGAAATGAAGTTTTAATGACAAGGTCCCAGTGTAAATGAAAAAGAGCTGTAGCTGTGGCTTTTAAGGGTGCTTAAGGATTTGAAACTCTTGTTATGACAATGTTTGAAGTGGGTCTTGAAATACATTTTTGAAAAGCTTTTCATATTTAGTTAATTTTGTTACTGTTGTCCAAGATTTTATGGCTTATAATAGTGGCTCATGGCCCTACTTTGTAATAAGACACAAGTTTAGGGAGTAGATTTATTGATACATAATTTTGTTTTCCAAACAAGTGCTTGGCAGTTTGTGTTTTCATGTCAGCTTCGTTTTTGAGGATGGACAAACAAGCCTCCCTCTGAATTTTATTCATTGTGTGCAACAAATGCAGAGAACGAAAACAGGAAATCAGTTATTAAACAGCCTGTCTTCCAACCCATACAGTGGAGACAACACCTAAAAGGAGGCTCCTAATTGTATGTTTTGGGTTGTTAAGTACAGTAAAAAAAAAAAAGGAAAGGAAACCATGGATTGCCAGACTTGTTAAAAGAGGTGAGCAAGTAATGGAAAGTGAATGAATGGAGACAGTAAGGGAAAGCCCAGTGTGTTGTTTGAGCGGGCAGTTGTGTCATGTGTGGTAATGGAGTGGCGACAGCTGTCTCTACGTATGCCCCCCTCATCCTCAGCTGTTGCCCTGCCCCATGGACAGCTGTTCCCCCCAACACACACGCACACACACAGACAGACCAGGCTGCAAAAGGCCTCGTTTATCTGCCAGTGGGCGAAGGAGGGTTGCTGTGACTCAGCTGATGAAGACTATGACAGCCTCACATAGGGAGATCCCCCTCTTGACCTATTTACAGTACAGCATGCCACACCTGGCAGCATAACAATGTAATTTATAGTCTATTAAGCTATTATACTGTGACACTGTGTTTGTGATGTTACTAGATATTATAATAAGTTTTTATAATGAAATCAAATTTATAAAGTAAACAAGTTCAGTCATTTTTTTATTAATGGAATTCATATATGTAAGAAATAAAAAATAAATACATCTGGGATTATTGGAAATTAATATAGTTTTGCTAATTATTCCCCCTTATTACACTCATGGGGTTAGAAAAAGAACTATATTTTGGAAATTGGCACAAAATTTGGTTCGCTGTTGAGAATCCATTTATCATTAGGATTACACCAATATACAGCAACATTACTCAAGAGCGGTTTGTTCAATTAGCCCTCTCTGGTGCACGTGTGGACCAGAGCCCCAGGCTAATTTTTCACAGCCACCAGCCAGCAGAGGCTCATGTGGAGCTCCTGTCTCACTCACCTGGGAGAAAGCTCAGGCACAACAGAGGCTTTTTCATTTCCTCTTCCAGCATCACTTGTAATAGTCTGTTAATTAAAGTCTGATTTTTTCCAAGGCTGTGAGTCTATAGAAGACCACAGAAATCTAGTGAGACATTTCAGTGGAATGACGTAATGGAAAAACGTATTTTAAACAGTTTCTTGAGGTTAAGGGAGGCGTTATTTTTTCTTGTGTTTGTCAAAGAAATCATTAGGTGCTCATTCTCTTCTCTGTCAGTGTAATTGTGCTGCTATTGAAAAACATGGTGTCAAGTTCGGTTGTTTATTATGTGTTTGGTCAGACCACATCAGCCTTGATTTGTGAAAAACAAACACAGACCAATTAGGAATAAAAATATTGCATCAGTCTACTCACAGATGAAACTCAGAACACTAGGATCTACATGTTGTAGCTTTTAAAATACTCTTTAAATGTATGAATAAAGTTTGATCCCGGTCAGCGCTCCCCAAGCCCCTCTGCTATAAATGATCCCCCTCCTCCTTGTGTGCATTTTCATT
Source organism: Dicentrarchus labrax (assembly GCF_905237075.1). Lineage (NCBI taxonomy): Eukaryota > Metazoa > Chordata > Actinopteri > Moronidae > Dicentrarchus > Dicentrarchus labrax. The sequence goes on along the minus strand of NW_026136719.1, from coordinate 18,267,007 downwards.
GCCTTGCTATTATAAGAAGTCAGTATAGTACCAAAGAATGTGTTTTGAGATACACCCTAAATGATAGATAACCAAAACAAAGTCTCCATCTGTAGAGTGCGCTACAGTGGGCTCCATTAACCAGGATGTAGGCTGGCCTTGGCACCCATCCACCATAATAGACACCAGAAGAGCACTGAGAGCCGTGAGCTGGAGAGGCCCACAGACATCCTATCCTGTAAATAACCTGGAAAGGTTTCATGACTGTCAAAGCCCATTAGGGTTATTTGATGGTATAAAACATCGCCTCTTGTTGCACATGGCAGACAGGTTATTTGGCTGATTGTGCTTCAGAAAAAGAAAAAGAAAGAAATGTTGTACTGAAACTGAAAATGTGATGAGCAGATGTGGATTCCTTTTTCCTTTGCACTAATTTTCAGCAGATCAAATCAGCTTGATTTGCTTTCCTGTACTGGCCTCTAGATTAACTTTTTGGCTCAAATAAATGTAGAAACTCCACTGTGAACTTCTTCCAGTCAAAGGTAAATTGTAATCTCCTATAGAGTATATTCAATTTCTCCATAGTTAGATTACATGATTAAAATGTATGATTTTTTCATTTGGAATGAAAAGAAGAAAAGTGCCATAATAGATTTGGCTTTATGGGACATATTAGTATAAATGAAACAATGGTACAACAATGGTTTCCAGATGTAAACACAAACTGACTGCCAGTCAAATTGAAGTTTGACCGACCAAAAGCTAAAGAGAAACATAATTCGGCAACACAAGAGTATAAACTTGATTGAACTCAGATGCTTAGCATATTTCCTCCATCAAAAACTGATGAAGGCCACGTGCCGAAACATTGTTCAATCACGCTGCATTTTTTGATCTCTCTGATGTGTTTCTAGAAACTCAAATGTTTCCAGCAAAGAGGAAGTGTGAAGGAAAACTAGAGTTTCAAAATCAGACCTGTCAGTGCTCATGTTAGTTTCCCTGCCTCTCATATTTATGCTTATTAATGTGCAGCCTACATTTCAGGGTGGAAGTGTGCTTTAGACAAAACCCTCCGCTGTCTCATGTGCCAGGATGCAGTCCAGCCATCAGGAAGTGATGCAGTAGAGCACTAAAAGATAAAAATATCCCATATGGAATAACAAGAAACCAGAAAATTAGGATGTCAGTGTGTTATGACTGCGTGTTATTGTATTTGTCAGTTAGTTTTTATAGTACTGTACCCAGCGGAGAGGATACATCTATCAACCATGTTAATATGAGACTGAGTCATCGCTAACACTGGCCTCCGCTACATCTCTTTATATCTCATCAGGTACCAACCAGTGGCCACGCACGAGTGGACAGACCCCCTCCTCTCCAAATTATGAGAACTCCCTTCACTCGCTGGTAAGCTCCCTCACTTTAGATAAGTTACCCATGAACTGACTGAGCTAGCATTACTGGGAGATTCCTGTTTGACAAATGTTTTGCTGAGGAAGGTGGGGGTAGAGGGATAACCAAACTGAACAATACCTGTCCCTTGGGGCTTGCCATCTGTCCTCTACTCCGTGGGCCAGGACGGGGATGACAGTTGGGGGATGGGTTTAGTTAAGGGGGCTGTTGTGGGGGTGGCAGCTGTTTGCTGAACCACTTCTCCGGGATTCCTTCGCTGCCATGCGACCGGAGCGACAGATCAGCTTTCATCCAGCCTGCTACCTGATGCACGTCATGCATTTACATTTTCTACTAGGAGGTTTATTATAGGTCAAAATACTGAATTATAGAGCACTTATTATGACAGAAGTACAAACTGATTTTCATGATAAATAGAAATGTAGCAATAAAGATTCATTAAAATAGTGTTTGCTCAAAAGTCTATTTTCTCGTTGACATTATTAGACATGAAGTTATTAACTCACACTTGTGTTTGCCGCAGTAAAAAGCTTCTTACTGTCTGGCTCTCTGCTGGTCTGCCAAACATCTTGAACCCCAAACGTTTTGGTTGCTTTTTTTAATCAATTAAAACAATTTTCAGAGACATGCTGCTGCATAATCTACAAAATTGCTCAAAATGCGGAACATGACTTTATAAGGCCGCAATCACTCCAGTGGCAATCTTATCACATGGCTCCATTCAGTCAGCCAAGTGCATGTGGGGACGATATTGAACATCACCATGTACATGTTTCCTCCCACTCTGCCTCCAGCTTTGTTTTGTCTCTTCATGGCCACCGAAGATAAGCGAGAGAACACAAGTGAAGCTAACAAAGCGAGTGAATGATATCAGATAACCTGAAAATTAGCTGCTGATAAAAGTAATGTAGGAACAAAATACACAATTCAGGTCCTGTTTGACATAATGTATAACATAAAGGCAGCTTAAAGTATGTTTGTACAACATTTTTATATGTTTAATGTTATATTTCACAGTTTTATACTTTTGGTGAATAACATTGGTAGATTAAGACTTTTGACAATAGTTTTTTTTTAAATCTGATTCAGATACTCACTGACCCCTAAATTTTGACTATGGGTTATTCTTTTCGATGTTAACTTTCTCATAAAGTATATTCAAAGCTTTGCTTGTTCAAGAAGGTCCCATGGTCAAATACGTTGACTTTTTTTACTTTTTGCATTTACACGTCACTGCATATTTTTTAAATTTAAGCTGTAAAAACAAAAAACCTTTTGGATGCTTAAACTTTATGCCCAAGGACTTCACATTACTGTTTTACAGTTTTATTGAAAAAATGATTTCACAAGCAGGGAGCAAAGGATGATTTGTTTAAAAGTTTGTTGGAATAAACAGATGGATCATAGTTCCCTGGTAGCTGAGTCAAAAAATACTTTGGAATAATTTGGAAAGCCCCATTAGTTATAGAAAACAGTGATGAACAACTGTCCAAACATGCAAGTTGAGCCTTAGATTACAGTCAAAATGACTAATCTTGTTCGTGGGCCACCGACAGTAGTTTATATCAGGCTATCTTTAAATATATACTACTAATATATACTAATACTAATCTTTATCCATTCCTGTGAAGTGGCCTGTTGCTTCATATCCCTTGAAAAAAGGCAAAAGACACAGCTGGATAAAATGAATATAAAAATACAAAGTAATATGATGCTTTATAATTGTATCACTCAAGGGTGATACTGGACAACAGAGAAGGCCCTTTTTTTTATCAACAACTATATTTATTACGACAAAGAAATAACAACACACACAACTGGGGAGCCAGTGTAAAGAAACTTTTGTGCATTGTATTAAATATGATGTGGAGGATGTGAACTTTGTGTAACACCTCCTACAAACCCAAAGAAAAGACCAATACTGTAGAAGGGGTTATTAAATGTGCAAACAATGAACATTTTCATCCTTACGAAGTGAACTGTCAGCAGCTGTGTGCTTCCTTCCAAATCCTGCACTTCTTGTCTGTGTGTCTTTACAAAAACAATTTCTATCCACAGGGTGTTTCTAGTATTTATAGATACTGATCTTTTTTCATAATCCTGTCTTATTCTTATTTGACTTTGCCAGAAAAACAGAGTTCATCAGCAGTTACATGAGCATCTCCAGGATGCCATGTCTTTCTTAAAGGATGTCTGCGAGGTACTCTTCAGATAGAGTCTTTACTCATCACGTGTCCCATACGTCTTTCCTCATTTTGTTTTCTCTCACAAGTTTGACTTGCAGTCCATATTCCTCAAAGTGAAATGCAGTTTCTTTTTTCTTTTTTTTTTGTGCCTGTTTTGCCATATTGTCATGTTATGTTGTCTTTTTTAGCCGTCCCAGCTTGCAGTAATCAGCTTAGGTGCAGATGTTAAATTCTAAATTGATTGTTGAAGCACTGCAAGTGGCTTTTTTGCATCTGTCACTTTTTTCAGTTTAACCACAAATGAAGGCATTTGTTGACTTTTACAACTCAAGCTGAAATGGCTTAATTCATCTTGTATTTGAATTGCCTTCTTTATCTTATGTTTCAGATGTTTTTTTGTTTCTTTTCAAGTCCACACCATACAATCAGTGTTTTCATTTTTTTTTCATTTTTGTCCTAATGTGCTTATACTAAGCTGCTCTGTCCCTCTTCCCCTCTATCCTCCCTCTCCCTCTCCCTAACCCTTCACTCTTCAATCCCTCTGGTCCTCCCAGTCTCGAATGGAGGATCGTCTGGACAGACTGGATGATGCAATCCTTGTTCTGAGGAACCATGCAGTGGGCTCCACCGCCAGTCTTCCCAGCGACATACACAGTCTGCTGGGACAGGCACAAAATGGGCCAATAGCAGCCATTGGTGCAAACTTCCCCGCCTCTGCATTGGTTCCAAGTCGGACAGCAGCGATGGTATGAGAACTTCAAGTATTTAGATTTAGATTTATTCAGGATATTCCATAAAGTGATGGAGAAAACATTTCTTTGGCGTATTCGTATATGTTATTTGTCCAACTTCGCAACACAGAAAAACTTCTGCCACCTGTTCAAAACAGGTCTGCTGCCATGTATAAAAACTAGACATTTTCCACACATGAGCAGTTTTTTATCCTGACATATTTTCCATAAGTGTAATGGTTGGCCTAAGACTCACCCTCCTTTTGAGAGCGGCTGTATACACAAGGGTGAAAGAAAAATGAGAAAAACAGGCGTAATGGAGTGAAGTTTTACTTTGGATGTAGGAAGTGTTTGTGTGTTGCACTCCTTTTAACGTTAAAATGTAAACCTTTTGAGAAACAGAGTTTCAGTATAAATCAAAATGTATTCATCATCCTCCATCCGAGGTATTTCATTTTATAGAGTCAAGATACTTGAACACATCTGCGGTGGAAATTAAAACGGGGGGACTGTAATCCAGAGGTGTTAATGCCTGAAATAATGTTAGTCACACACAGGAAAAAAACCAATGATTAATTAGTTCTAACGAGTTCAGATTACTAATCTGGAAAGATACGGGATGCAAATACTTGAAGAAAAAGTTTACAAATAAACATAAGTACATTTAAACGTATGTTTTTTTAATTCATATTATGTAAAGCCCTGGTCTGATGAAAAACATATTTAATTAACATTAAAGTAGAGCCATACAGTTTTTTAGTTTTTTTATTGAATATTAATGAGAAACGGTATCAGGAACAGTATGTTTGTATGTTAATTGCTTGGTCAGAAATGAGTGAAAAACCTCCCCTTAAATGTTCCTAAAGGCTAATATAATGTATTCATATTTCCTGTTTTGTCCAACCAACCCAAAATATTCAGAGCAAGCAGCAAATCCTCACAACTGGAAAACAGGAACTAGAGACTGTTTGGCCTTTTTTTCTTGTAAAGTGAAACAATTAATCAATCATAAAAATTGCTGCTGATTAACTAATTGTTTCATCTCTAGTACCGTTACATTATTCCTATTACCCAGCCTCAGGCTCCATGAAACACACACAAATGTACAACTTATTCCCACACACACAAACACATATTTAATAAAAATATTTTCTCCTGAAGCCCATTTGAAATTTAATTCAACTAAAAGGAAGAAAAAGAAATAGTTTCATTTTAGTTTATTTTTCACCAAAAGGATTTAACTTGTGTTTGGTTGGCTGATCATTAAGGCTGCACTGTATTTGTTCCAGCTTCTTATAAGGATTTGTTATGTCCCTCTCTGGTCTGTGGTCTCAAATCTCCTTTGCCAACATTAATACAGTTAAAGTTTCTTGTTTGTTGTAAGGCTCTGTGTTTTCTGTCTTTGGGTGTTTTCACTCTAACGCTGAAGTCGCTGGATCTCGTTTTGTCCCCTCGCACAAATTTTTCCTTGGTTGTCAGAAGAGCTCAGTTTGATGTATTTGTTACAGAGAGCTTGTTTGTGGCAGTGATGTTGACCGACTGCGACTGTGAGATAGAACATACTGTGTCTGCACTAACACAGCACTTCCTGTGTGGGAAGAGGTCCCCTCAGACACAGCTCACCAGCCTCGGCACGGCACAGCCACAGGCTTTTTACTCCGGCTGACACCCCGCCCTCTACCCCCTTCCACCTCTTTTCATCACTTCTTTTTAACAACCCAGGAAATCTGAATCGTTGGAAACGTGTGTCTGAACCCGCGGCCTCCACCCAAATAGAGGTCCTCAGCTGTATGGTAATCAGGCCCAGCCATGAAAATGGCAGCGTTCTTTTCTTGCCAGAGCCCAGGCTTCCCTCCTCTTCCTCCAGACAAAGAGTTGTTTGGACACCTGTTGAGAGCACAGCAAAGATTAGCGTAGCGCTGAGGAAGGGGAGGGCCTCAGGGTGGCGGGGTTAACAGAGGCCAACAGTGACTGGGGATCACATTCCATAAGAAAAGAGGGGAGTACGTCCAACCTCAGTCAAGATTTCCCCGCCTTTCTCTGGTTCTCAGAGGGGAAATCAAATAGTTCAAGAACATGCGGTAAACCTCAGGAAGGAGGGACTTTGTGGGAGGGTGGGAGTTGACCATTTTTATGTTATGAATGTGGAGCAAATAACAAGGAAATGATCAGACTGTAGAGTGGGTTCATCTTGACATCTTTTAAAACAGAACACAGAAGGACTTGTCTCATTTTAGACATGAGAAACAGACCTGGTCTTAGTTGTGTTTACAGAGAGAAAAGCCTGAGAATGTCACTGCAGCAGCATAACATGACATAAACAGGGACAAATAAAGAGAGGTTCATAATGGGTCGAAAATTGGTATTTTTTCTTTTTCTAAGTTACACAGGTGGCTGTGTGGCTTATTTGGTGTTTTTTACCCTTGGTTATGCATTCTACAACATAATACTCTGAATCAAATCACCAAAGCACCCCCCAGTGTTTGGAATTACTTATTAGACCCTGAACTCTGTTTGCAACAAATAGCTTTTCATATGAGTATTTTAAATATTTCAATGTATACAGGCTGTCAGATGCATCCAGTCTAAATCAAAATTTCAAAATGTTTTACTAAAAAGTACAAATGTCTGCTTCCTTTCTTGAAGATGTCCTTCCTGTCTGTGTTGCAGCAGGGTGGTGCCCACGCCGACGATGCTGCCAGCCTCAACAACAGCCACGGAGGTCTGGCCAGCGCCAGCTCCACATCCAGCACAGAACTCAACCACCAATTGGAAGCATTCAGAGGTCAGATACACCCCCTTCCCCTGGCTTATCAACTTATTATATGGCTGAGTGGTTCAGTGTATGAATGCTATCTTACCTTTACATTTATATTGTCTGCTACAGGTCTTACTTCAGCCCTGGCTGGCCAGGTGCCTGCCACCCTGGAGCTGAAGGTGGAGAAACAGGACAAGGATGAGATGCACAATAATCTCTCCACTGATGACAAGTCAGATGATGAGAGTGACAAAAATATGAGGACACCCAGAGCAGGCACACGCACCAGGTAAGAACAGTCAAAAATATGATCTAATGGTGAAATCATTTAGGGTTTTAGATGTTTGGTGGGGAAAGATATTTACTGAAATGTTTGTATGTATTTAATGATTTTATAACAGTACAGTTGGCACAAAGAGAGAATAAGGCCTGAGCAGGAACCTCGTAGAGAGATCTCCAGTCGATGCATAGTACATTACATAATTTTGAACAAAATGTCACTATATGTATCTCAGCGTTTTCATGATGTCAGTACAGAACTGCAACAACAACTTTTTTATAGTTAAGATGCTGAAGTCTCTGTTAGCATAACTTACAAAACCAATACCTTTTAACAAGGAACACAGAGAAAAATGAAAAGACAAAAGCAAACATACTAACACTGATAGGCTGAACCTGGACAGGTACTCTCCTCCATGTTCTGGGTATTAATCTTGCAGCAGTGGTAATAAGTACAGAAGCACACAGCTGACACTGAATTACATGTAGCCCCAGGTCAAAAAAGTAAATCTGTGTTATGTTATATTGATTAGCTGTCACTAACATTAATGTGTGTAATTCATTTTAGTTAATTAAGTTGACACAATTAATGCTGTTAATGTCGTTTTACCAATGTGTAGTACTGTGGGACTTCATAATCTAACTTGCCACTTAGTCCTTCAACGTAATGAGTTCACATTATTACAGATCAGTTGCTAATTATCAGCCACGCCGGCATGCAGCCATGACACTGTTTCAGTGAAGATTAGTTTTAATTTTGTTGGGCTGGGTTGCCCTGTGGGTTAGAGGTGAGCTATGTTGTGTTTCTGATCTCTCTTTCTCTCCCATGTCTTTTCCTGTCGTCTCTCTGCTGTAATAAACGCATACAATCCCTCCAAAATAATAAAAATAAAGACAGTATTTTGTTAGTGTAGGTTTCTTATTTTGAGTCAGAGAGAGAGAGGAAGACTTGTATTTTGTCTTGCTTTGTTTCTGTAGCCTTTAACAGTAAAACAGTTCTTTCTCCCACAGCATCACTGAAGACGAGGACCTGAATCCGGAGCAGAAGGCCGAGCGTGAGCGCGAGAGGAGGATGGCTAACAACGCCCGTGAGCGCCTAAGGGTGCGAGACATCAACGAGGCCTTCAAGGAGCTAGGTCGCATGTGCCAGCTGCACCTGAAAAGCGAGAAGCCCCAGACTAAACTGCTCATCCTCCATCAGGCTGTGGCTGTCATACTTAACTTGGAGCAGCAAGTCAGAGGTCAGTGTCCAGCTAATGAAAGCTTCACCCTAGCACTGTTGCAGTAACTGAAATGTCAGTGCTACATCACATCCAGAAAGGATACTGTAAATAAGGAGGAGAACTGCAGTAAAAAGAGCTGCTCTCTGATTTATAGGAAGCTATTTCACTTACAAAGCTGCCAAAAATCAATACTCAGCCAAAATATCACAACACCAGTAGAGAAACTGCTGGGAAGCTGTTCAAGTCAGCTGCTGATTACATTTTTGTCTGATGATTGTATTTATAGATATTACAGTTAGTAATGATAGAGTAAAACATTGTATCATCATACTTAATCCTTCATTCACTCACTGAAATGCTGGATATTCATATCACTCATGATTTGGTGTAATAAACAGAAAATGTACAGATCAAAGCTTTATTATTTGTATATATGTTGTAGAAATTAGAAGGTGGAACAATGTTTTATTCTGTCTCTCTGGACCTACAGAGCGGAATTTGAACCCCAAAGCGGCCTGCCTTAAGAGAAGGGAGGAGGAAAAAGTGTCTGGGGGCTCCGGTGATGCCCAACAAGCCCACACAGGGGTCCATCCAGGCCTGACTGACACATCTAACCCCATGGGCCACCTCTGAGTAGCAGACAGGTACTCTCACCTCTATTTTCTACTCACTCCACTATTGTTGACTCAAGCAGTCGATTAATTGATCATCTTAAGATCCCAGCAAAGTCAGTATCGTCTTAAAACTTGTTTTTATCTTATGGCCTTCTCTTCTTTACATTATTTTTTATTCTGTTTATAAAATGCCTTCAGTAATATAAACCAAAAATGATTTCTTCACATTGAAGAAGTAGGAACTATAATGATAAACGGCTTTAGCGATTCTTTTATGTTGATTTATCTGTTTATAAAAATGTGAAACAGTCAAAATATCACTTTGAATTCAACCATTTGGTGTAATCTTGAACCTAAAATATAAGACTATTAATAGAATTTGTTTTGTACCTTGCGTGATTATTGATGTACACCTCTGACCACTGTGTTCCTCTCTCCAGATCAAACTGATCCAGATCATTTCTGTCCCGTTTGAGTCGGTGACCTTGCTTCCCCAGTGACAGACAGGACTCACAGTTTGTGACACCAATTTGAGGAGACAGACCACTTGAAGCGAAAGATTGAAGAAGAACCAAGCGTCCGGCTCCCCGTGTCCAGTTTCCATCTGCAAATTTTTCCCCACCAAGAAAAATCTTCAGCACATATCACTGTCTGCAAGAAGTGTTTTGCTTCTGAACAATCAGAGACTCCGCAATCTCCTCCATCCGTATGTGGAAATTGCCTTGTGCCTAAACTGAATTGACGAATGCATTGTAACAGCAATTGTTTTTATTTGTCTGTTTCTTTTTTTTTCTATTTATTATGTTATTGAGCTATAAAGTGTATGTCTAAAGGGAAAAGTTCAGTAAATTCAAAGAGAAGTAAGCAGCTTTTCAGTTGATCTATAGTTTGCCAGTGTCACTGTTAAAACTCAGCACTCCACCCCGGGAAATTTTTGGCGAGTCCGAGATGAGGGGAAAATATTTGGGAACTGAGAAGATTAATTTATTGGCCAGTCTAGAGTAATATTTATACCCAACTGAAAATGATCATTAGATTGTTAGAAATAAAGACGTAAGCGCCCCATGTTTTTTAAAAAAAGAAGATATATTATTTATATTTATATTTTATTCATTCTGCTACTGGCCATATGTGTAACCAAAACTACCTATATTTGTTTCTGAGTAGTTTAGAGCAGTTTTTGTGCTACTGATCAGCGGAATAATTGTCCCTACTACATTAGCATCGACAATATTGTCTATAAAGGTGACAGACGAATGGCAAACTCTAGGTTTACTAAAAAAGCTCAGATTTAGTTGTTTTGTTTGTGTGTTTTTTTTCCTTGGTAGTGAGCAGTGAAAATACAGAGAGCAAACTATTTGCAAACCTTAGCATTCCCTGCATATTTTTAGTGTCTTAACTAAAGGAAAGGATGACTTCATTGTCCTTCAGTTCCTTTGCCATATAGTGTTAAATGTAAGCCGCAACATATAGATTCTTGTCTTTGTTTAGCCTCCTGACAGTTACATACTCCTGAAGTCAGCACAGAGGTGGCTTTTTTTCATTTTAAATAATGTTTTACGCCACCAGCTAACCAGAGATCGCTTGATGAAGTAAAAATAAAACGACGACCACATATTCTCCTGGCCTGATGAACACGTCACTTAATTTTCTTTTTGTTCATATCTCAAGACATTTACATTTCAGACGCAGTTATTCTGAGTAGAAGTTTGTTTTGCTTATTTGTGTTGTAACAAGTAATTTCTTCCAGCATTATAATGTCCGGTTACAGTCAGCAGAGAGGACATCTAAGTTATTTTTTTTTCTATCCAAGCCGTGAGATACTCAGTACAATAAGACAGACTAGATATTTCATGGATTTTCTCGAATATCATAGAACTGTAGCACAATAATGAACAAAAGCAGTTAACAGGATTTTCTTTTATGTTTCAAGACATTGATCATGGCTTTATTTTGTTTTCCCTATCAGTGTGCATGCTTTCCTTTTCTCCTTTTCTGAAGTCTTTGGTCTTAAGACTTGCTTTATATTCCATTCATTTCTTTGTAAATTGTCTTCTATCATTATCTAGACCTTAAACAAGGCTGCCACATTCAGAATGACTATTCTGTACAAAAAAAGGGACTTAAATTAGAATAAAAGATGCCACAACAAGAGTTTACATTTAAAAAAAATTATGATTTGTTTTGTTTTAGTGGAAAAAAAAACTAAAATGTTTTTGTGTATTCTCTGACTGATAATGTGGCCTTGTTCTTCATTTCAGTATTCCTGAGCTTGTATTCATGTTGGCAGACTTTGATTGAGGATATAATGTATGCCACTTCCTGCTCTTTCCTTTCGTTTTTTTAATTTCCTGTTCTTCCTATATTTCTTTGCTCCTCTGTTTGCCAAGTTAGACTTTTCTGTATTCCCAGATGCTTTCCCTTGTATAATATATGAAAAAAACAGAAAATCAAAAGGAAAAAAAAAACATTTGGCTTATTTTTCACTGTAGTTAGTCTTTTATACAATAATACTGTAAGAATATTTCTTGAATTCTAAATATTACTCTTTCTAGATTTTTGAAAGCAAAAGTTTTGAGTAAAAAGTTTCTTACTTTATTTTACTATATTAGATAGTAAAATGTGCGGTTATTTCCGATAACCTGTTCATTATTACAGGAAATTTACAAATGGCATCTCAAGAACATAGTTGAATTGTTGCTCGTAGTCAAGTGCTTAAAAAGGCTTTATACGAGCTCCAGATTCCTAAAAGTGCAAACTCCATCTTATTCTCCAGTCTCCGTTGTTGATTGATAAACGATTTGTTCTTGTGTCAAATGAAAAGGTATTGTCGATGCACATCAAAAAACTGCGGCAACGAGAATTTGAATTTTCTGTCTTTTTAAACAGAAAAACACAATGTATATAACATTTATGTTGCAATAAATGTGCCATCTTTTTTTAAACTCAATTGTATGTGCATTTATTTCTCTCGCTGAGCAAACACATTTGTTTCTGTTTCCTCTCCATATTTACATTTTCCCCTTTCCATAAAGTATTATTTAATGAAATGGTGCAGGGAGGATGAAGTAAGATGCGCTCAGAAACATGGGGACTGATTTAGACTTCTTTATTGTTTGTTTTTTAAGACATTTCTACAGTGGATTTAGGCCAAATGAGTGTTTTATAGTATGTAACTCATTTTTGAAAATAATACCAGTGGACCATTGTAGTCTGTATGAAAAGTGCTATGAATATATGTTTCTATTTTTAATAAAGTGTGATAGCAGCGTACTGTCCATGTGATGTGCTCCTACTTTGTTTTGCCATTTCGATTTTACGCAGGATGAAGAAAGAAAGATGAGCTGGAACTAGAGTGCAGGAATGAAACTGATACAAGTCATTCTGACAAGTACATAGCCGAACTGTATTTTCTAATAAACGTTTTTGGTGGAAGCAGCTTTTCTGTAGACTGCAGTTCTCAATCTGCTACTTGTGCTGTGACTGAAGTTAATGAATCCCAAAAGTGTTGTGAAAATGCTGCTCTATACCTGGAGGACTGCTGTGCTGTAAATCTCCGACCCCGTACATCTGCACCGAATTACCCTCATGCAGATGTGAGCATGATGAGTACTCATCGCATCCTGAGAGGTCTGATCCCAGTTCAATATTCTGACAGAGGTGACACTCGGTGGAAAACTGCTGACTGCTGTTCTGCCTGTGGTGAGCTCAGTGATGCAATGTAAATCATGACTGTCATCTTTCAATATTCTCTGCAGGGAAACACAGAACGTGTGAGTGTGTTGGGCTGTTGGTGGTGGGTGTGCATGTTTTCTGTTGCAGTGGGACCACCATGTTTGAAGGCTGACTTCCTGTCATGGCTGCTGGGCCAGCTGACAGAAAGTCCTTGGCTCACATCCTTGAAGCCCGACCAAAGAGCCTGCTGCTCCTCCTGCTCCGAACAGTAAGATCATCCGCCTCTCTGCTTCTTCCAGAATGCATGCTGCACTAAATTGAGCTTTTCTTTCAAGTGCCTTCCTATTTTCCCTGCAATTTATACCAATTTACAAAGTTCTTTCCAGGAAACTTCCTGAAAATTAATACAGAATTATTAGAGCTTTGCAGGCCCATACATTTTTGTATTTTTGCTTTTGTTATTTCTTTTCGTCAGCTGCACAGCATGCATGAGACCACAGTAAATTGTCATCAAAATACAGTCAAATTAAAGTGATTTAAATCAGAAGTAGATCAGCTCTGCTTTGGAAATATAGAACCTGCAGCTGCAACCTTAAGTTTCCTGTAATATTTTGTTTACTATATTATATCTGTGCAGAGGAGTGTCGTATGGATTTGTTGTTGCAAGAATCTTTGGCGAAGAGTCACACAGTCTCTCTTCATCTTCAGTGTGAGCTAAATACTGAAGTTCAGGTGCAGTTTTCAAACCAACAACAGCATCTGGTTCACCTGCAACATGTCACTGAAAGAGTCCGGGTGTCTTGTTTCTGTGTAGGAGAGGTGGAGGGGTATTTTACATGTCTGTGCCCAGGGGCCCATTTTCTCATAATCTGTCCATGATACGATCACAGTATCTTCTGGACAAGAATAATAACGGCACATTGGTAATTTAGGAGTTAAGGATGCAAATGGCCTCTGGGTAAGTGCTGTTTCTGAATGGATGCTCTCAGTACCAGCACTCTAAAATTCAATCATACCTTCCTGTGAGATGGAAAACATTATCATCTGTCTTGAAAAAGATCTTTCTTCAGTACTGTTGTAGTTTTGACTTCCCACTTTAAGAAGAGGAGATTGTTACACCCAATAATCTGTAGTTTTCCACCTGTCAGATGTCCTGACCATTTATGACCCCTGTGGCTCTACAGAGGTCCACGACTACTTTCTTTGTTTTGGAAACATTAATCTCTGAGCTGTTGGCTGCAAACCAGTCCACCAGGGATGAAACCTAATTTCTGTAAACTGCTAGAATTCAGACCTGCTAATGTAATATCTTCTAAAATCTAAACAACTACATAGACTGAAAGTGGAAAGTATAGTTATTTCAGTGGTCGCTTTTGGCTGCCACATCAGAAATGCTGAAACTGAATGAGCTAAATGCGTGCATCTATAATATCTCCGGTCCAGGTCAGTTTGGCATAGTTGTCACTGGAAAGTCTGTGGTCCTTCTTGTGATCAGGATAAGACTGAGCTGTGTACTGAGCATGTCCAGAGGTCCCAGCTGTGGCACCTCAGTGGAGAACAGAGCTCTCATTGTGTGGTGCTGTAACCCAACACAGTGGCACAGAGCTCAGATTAAAGGCTGTGGTGATGCTCGGCCTCTCTGTGGACACAAATATAAACAGTGGGCCACTACAAAGACGCTGGGACAGCTGGGTCTCCAGTTTAATGTAGTTTATGTTGCAGTGGAAAGGTTTATAAAAACAACTTTGAGTTTATCATTTATTCAGAATCTCAGTGTACGTCAGTGAGCTTTACAGTTAGCTTTGTCTGTCATTATCAATGCTGGGAAGTAACATTTACCACAGAGTATTGCTCTTTTGAGGTATATGTACTTTAAGTATTTTCATTTTATGCTACTTTATACGTCAACAGAGTGTAAAGTAGTTGACATTATTCCTTCACAACCAGCTACAACATTCAAATGTTGATGCATGAGTAATAATGATCCTAATGTATATTATGTACAGGATCAGTTTTATTGCTAAGTAGGTTTTCACATACAAGGAATTTACCTTGTTGTATGCAAAACAATAAACATAGAATAATATAAATAAAGATACAATAGAGACAATAAAGAAACAAGATATACAAATATAAACAGAGACAATATCTACAATATGATCATTATTTAAATAAAATTAACAAAGATCTGTACAATTTACAGGTAATTTCATTCATTCATTGTGATATTTCTACTGTTTTACTTTTTTCATCACTCATCATTTTATATGAACATGGATACCAAACTGTATAAGATAAGGTTAAAGGTTCTTGCATTGGTGAATTGTATCCAGTGTAAAGTAACACACAGATGACCAGAAAAATACATTTATTTATTTATTTTGCTATAGTGCAGATATAATATCAACGGTTAGTTACAATATTAATATACAATATCACACAAACTCAGTCTCAGTGCACTGAAATCCTGCTCTCGTTACTACCTCCTTTAAGCCCTACTACCTAGATATTATTTATCACTGCTCAGTGTTGTTTGCTTAGTCCTGCACTTCTTCTCTGTACAGACAGACTCCATATTTCTAAAATAATACTCACTCTCCAGTATACACCAAACATTTTTCAACATGTCTTCATCCCACTCAGCATAACACCCGCCTCATGCCATGTTTTTACGTTGCAATGCTGCACTCCCAACCCTCCCTGTGCACCAGGGCAGATGCTCACAGGGCATTATCTGTCGGTGATGAGTTTACTAAACTGTTACATGTTAGATGCACGCAGCAGTACCACCAGCACAGGTCCTCATTAATTAATCCCATTCAGGTCAGCTTACTATCCACTAGATGACGCTCTCGCTTTTTAAAGACACGCAGCTGCAAATTGCGTTTATGCAGAGTGCAAGTAATTATATTTACAGACAGCTTGAGGCGAGCATGTACGTGTTAGGGCATTAAATAATTAATGAAACTATCAGTTTGAACAATACATCAATATCAAGTAATGAACTTAAAGTAGGGAACTTATTATTTTAATCTCCCAATATTGATGAAATATTCCACTAGGGTGTGTTTGGTTTATTTGTATTTTTCCAACAGATATATTAGGATTGCTTTCTACTGGGTCCACCCATGTACTGGGTTTTTTTCACATAGTAAAATTATGACTCATACCTCAAAACTTATGAACTCATTTTGTATTTATGATAAGGTTTTTTTTATGTTGGCTCAGTTTCTTCCAAACACAAGCAAACAGACGTGCATTACTGTCTTTGCTGGTTTAAAATGTATTAAACTTAGTTTATTAAATTTAAAATATATAAATAAATAAATAAATAAGTTATAAATGTTTTATATTGAGCTGATTTTAAAGACTCAGGTTGAGAGCTGTAAAGTCCCACCTACAAGTTGCTCCCTATTGCTTTTCAGAGCCTCTCCAGACCCTGCTGAGCTGAACCGAGCCGAGATTGGCCGGTCCGAACCGAGCCTGGCCTGGGATAAGTCCTACGCAGACTTCAGGGAGGATTCATGATGTGAAATCTGTTCCTGGACCAGCGGACTGGGGTTTTTCTTTTTGGGGGTGGGCGGGTTTGTGCGCTTGTTTCAGGAGGCGGAGCGGCCCGGAGGGTCGGACGTCCTTCTCAAACTGTCCTACTCTCTCTGTTAGAAAACAGCACAGGACTCAATAAGTTCTCAGGCGGTGGTGTGGGCACTGTTGCTCAGCCTTTTTTATCTTTAAACAAACGTTTGTAACCTGCGATAAGTGAACCAGAGAGAGAGAGAGAGAGACGACGCTGGTGAGTAAACTAACAGTGTTCATTCAGTCTGCTGTGAGAGCCGTTAACAGCCGTTAAAACTCAAACAAACTGCCAAACAAAACTGAACATTTAACACCAAAAAAAGGACAATAAGTTGCTATAAAGTGAGTGACTCCGGGGATATGTGAAGCTTTATGAAGTATTACAGTAAATCTCAGGCTGGTGGTGTGTTTACGGCCACCTGTTGCAACTGAGCAGCGATGTATAAAATGTCCACAAACTGCGTCAACTATTTCTTCTCTTGTGTTAACGTAGTTTGTTTAAGTTAACCAGCTACTTTAAGATTAAACTGTCTGTAGTCTATAATTCACACACTCGGTGCTGTTATTTAATTGTGTTTACAGTTGCTGCTGTACACTCACGGTTCATTTACCTGACGCTCCAGATTAGTGAACTCCCATTCATGTTACGTAACTTTATAATATTTTCCCACAGTGTAAATCCTCGCTGTCTTGAGTGATTTAGTTCAGTCTTTACATCCACTTTGTCCTCAGCTGCTTTTACTGATTAGTTTTCTTCATGTAGTCATGTGAGTCACTGCAGCTACATTGTGTGGGGGACCTTTCTGTGACACAGACAACCCATCAGTTCACATGAGGAGAGAAAAATCTGCTTTGTTAATATCTGAACCTCTTGCACAGATCAAAGCCAGGGCCTTGACATCCAACCTGTGCCCTGTGCCGACCTCTCTGCTCTGCAGCACAGGGGTCATTGAAGGCAGCACTGCCACTAAGGAGGGCAGTGGGGCTGCTCAGTGAGGGTTTCCTCCTTTTTTTTTGCAGTGAAAAATACAGTGGGAGGGAAAAAAGTTGCACACTCGTTGAAAGCCTTTGTGCTTTGATACATGTGACACTAAGGATGAAAGAGTCTATTGTGTCGCCTTTAGCTTTAATCTGTCTTCCACGGCACTCTTCCTGCTGGAAGGGACACTTTATCTCCTCTTCCTCCTGTGCAGGCTGAATAGTGTGAATCTGACTAATTCTGACTAATTGAAGCACCAGGATCCACCAGTCACCACATTCATTGACTTGTCAAAACCAAGGCAAGGGGAATTATTCTTATATGGGGCTAGGAGTGGCCGACATGTGTGAAATAAATGGTTTCATGCAGTGTTTCATGGCAGAGGCAGGCCACCATACCTGAAATACAGACAGCCTCGGCTAACATCATATAAAACTGAATGAATACACTTTCAGGAAATAAAATGTTACACTTATATCATTATATTTAACAAGATGAGTACCTTACCACCTTGACTAACCAATTTTTTTAGGGGAAATCCTGAAATCTTCTATCAGGGTACATGTAATTTTGTATTGTGATATTGATCTCTAATATAGTGTCTATTTAGAAGCTGTAACAGATACAATACGGGACAGACAGGAATGTCTGTATTTAAATAAATACCTGGTAACACTATGCTGCTCATTAATTTGAGACAAACAGTAACAAATCTGCTCAAGCTATATATTATCATATCTCCCATCCCTACATGGTTCTGTGCTCAGTTGTCCATCGGTCTGTCTTTACCTATTTCATGCCAATGTGCTGTATCCTGCTTTTGCCTTTGTTGTCAGTCTTATCAGTGTCCTTCTTCCAGGCCCATCTTGGTCCGGTCTTTGTATTGTAACATCAGGTAGAATGGGATGCTATCAGTAAGGCAAACAGGAACCTGTTGAAAGCCCTTTGTTCAGTGAAACACATGGTGGTTGCTGATGGCTTTGTCTTCACCGACCTCCCAGGCATAAATGTGTCTAAAGAACATTGAGCGGCTTACTTTAATATTTGTACACAGTTTGATATTTATTGCCAGCTGTGTGTTCTCACAATCGTGCTGCAAATCTGTCAACCTTGACAACCCTGCAATTATTATAAATGTGACAAAATCGAGCCTAATAAGATTTTGTTGCTTTCTTTTCATGGCATTTCCCATGAGCGTGGGCTGAAATTACAATGTCATTTACAAGGATCAACAACACAGTGTATGCACACACACACACACACACACACACACACACACACACACTCCAAAGTTGTGTAGAGATGGCTGATCTGTCACATTTTTCTCAGGTCTGACTCATGTTGGAGTTTTATCTTTCAGTCCCTTTTTCTTAACCTGTTTAACCTATATTCTTTGTCATGCCGGGTAAACAGTCATTTTGTGATACCATGTCTGTTAGTCACTCGCCTGTGAGGCCTTTCTCACCTGTACCTGGTCATTTCTGTAGTTAGAAAGAATGTGGCTAAAGTTGACTCAGAGTTGTTATGGGTTCAGAGATGTATTAGGCAACATAGTGATCGTGTTCTCTCATCCTTCATTCGGCCAGAGCACATTAGTTGACATAAAGTATCTCTGTGGAAAAAAAACTGAACATTAAGAATGGTAAGACGAGTAAAAGAAATGAAAGCCGACAACGTAATTAAATGCAGCACGGCTTTAATGTTTCATTAGTAGCTGAGTGTGGATCTGGGAAACATTTGTTGATATTACTGAATAATGTAGTGTCTCATCTCTGACTAATACAGCCTGTCTGAACCATTGGTTGCAGAGGTGGTCCACCTGATCCAGGGAGAGGGATTTGTTTTCCTTCCTGCATTCCTGATGGAGTCGTACAGAGTGACTGGCATTCCTAACAGCGGACCACAGCGGGGCCACACTCAGCCGTCCCGCCCCTCCAGGCCCCATAGTAATGGAGCTGGTACATACGGTCTCAGCATCCGTGTCCAGGGTATAGATGGACATCCCTATGTAGTTCTCAACAACCAGGATAGGGGTTCTCAGTCCTTTGTCGACCCTAACAGTAATGGGTATATCGACACGGACAGCTCTTTTATTGAGAACTACGACGAGTATGATTTCCGGGGAGGAAAGGAGGCTGGATCCAACAGCCCCTTTATGGAGTACAGGTCTCAGAAGATGATGCATTACTCTGGTCCTCAAAATGGTGTTGCAGATTCCCAAGGAAAGAAACCATCCACCCTTCTGAACTTTCAGAAGCATCCGGAGATACTGCAGCCATATGATCCAGACACCAACTCCCTGAACCTTGATGCTTTCCACAGCCTGCCTTCAAGGCCTCTGTCTCTGCCTGAGACTGGGAACCAACAGCAAATCTCCAAATCTGCTGTATCTGCACCATCCAATGCCAAGTCATCAAGTGTGGACCAGAATAAACCCCCAACCCAGCTAGAGAAAAGGCAGCTTCCATCTCAGAGCATGAGTGAGACGGCCCTTTCAAAGCCGAAGTCACAGCGTCAGTCTTTGCCTCCGTCCCAGGTCGCTCAGCCTCAAACCAGGACACTAACAGCCGTGGCTCAGCCGCAGTCCAAACCTCGTTTTGCCAACCTGAATCCACCTCAGTCCAAGCCAGGCTCTAAAGTTCAGCAGCAACCAGTCCCTCCAGCCCAGCCTCAGCCGTCCACTGTGTCGAGTCCCACGAGTGAGCAGAGCAAGACCTCGTGCAGATCCCCCAGTTCTATGAGCAGCGCCAACTCCAGCCTGGAGCGCACCCGCCGTGAGCCTGATGTCCTTCCTCTACGCAGGACTGACTCCAGCGGGCCAGTTCTTCAGTCCTCTTCCCGCTCGCGCCACTCCTCCTCATCTTCGACCTCTAAGGCTACGGTAGATGAGCAGATGGACGCCCTGTATGCAGACACCATCAACCGCCATGAGAACCGCCGCTACATCCCCTTCACTCCCGGTTCAGGCAGAGACATTGACACAGGCTCCATTCCTGGAGTCGATGAGCTCATTGAGAAGTTTGATGGCAAAGATGGCAGCCACCAGCGCAGGGGCAGGGCGGGCCGTAGGAACAGGATCAACCCAGAGGACAGGAAGCGCTCACGCAGCGTGGATAGCGCCCTCGGCCTTCGAGATGGCTCTGGCAACACGAACGAGTTTAGCCGCCAGCGGGGCACATCAATGGAGCATGTACTGCGTCCCTCGCAGCTGCGGCTGCAGAAGACAGCAGGCAGTCAGGACTCCTGGCTCACGGCTGTAGATGGTAAGGTCAACTCCAGGGCTTCATCTTCTCATGCCACCAGTGCACCCGGCTCCCCCCAGAACACCATCTCTAAAGGTGTAAGCTCCATACAGGGTTACAAAAAGCCACAGACTCACACATCCTCAGTACCATTCACCAGTAAAGAGAGTAAGGATGATGCCTCTTCATCTGGAAAGGTTCCGACAACATTGCTGTCAACATCGCTGTCCAAGCCCTCTTCCACCGCAGACAAAAAGCCCAGTACAAACGCAGATGTTCAGGTAAAAGGCCAGAGAGCTATGCTGTAGCATTATGGTTTGATTTTACGTTTAGAATCTGAAATGTCTTTGTTTTATCTTGTGTCTTATGTTGTTTACTTAATGTTAGTATATTTTCCAACAGATGATTGTCTGTTCAATCTAATCAAAATGAGGATCTGTGAGATCTTTGCTTTGTTAAGAACTCTCTTATTTCATTTAGATCTCGCTCTCATTTCCTGTCATTTGCAGGCGACACCTGATCTTCTAAAAGGTCAACAGGAGCTTTCACAACAAACACACGAAGAGACAGCAAAACAAATTTTGTTCAATTACCTTAAGGACGGGTGAGTAATCTTGACTTTCATTATCTTTTCTATCGTTCTTGGTGTACTTTTTAAAGTTTTATTTTTATATGATCATATTGATAAAATAAATATTGTGAAATTGTTTTAGTCTTAATCACTGGCTGTTAGCTGAATCATGAACGGAGCATATTGTTCTCTCTGAAACTAAAAAATCCAACATGTTGCACCATAAGGCAATGCATCATAAAGGGAGAGACTGTTCTGTGGGAGCACATAAATGGTTTTTATCAGAGTTGGACTGTTTGTGATAAAAGTGAAGGAATGTGCTCTTCTTACCCTCCCATCCAGGCTGTGAGTGATCCAGCTGTCTGGAGTTTGTTTTCTTGCAGAATCCCACTTTCTCCGCTTTCTCTTTGCTGCAGTGTGAAATGAGGGGAAGACGTTCTGTTTGCTTCTGTAATCAGACACTTATTGCTCGTCAAAGAAAGGCATGTTGGGTTAGAAGGTTAACTGAAGTTAAGGTTTTAAAGGTGCCAAATGTGATGGTTTGTGGATTCTTTTAATTAAAGTAGCAAGTCGATGTCAAGAACTGTTTTAGGAGAATGTTAAAGTCAATCACAATTGCCAGTTAAACTGCACTCTACAGCAGTTGCACTAGTTGTATGTGATTATACAGTTTTCAGGTTTCTACAGTTCTTGAGTGTCTTACAGGCTTGTGGTAATGTAGAAAAAGAACAGGAAACTGCTTGGGTGTGTCGGGCCACAGGTCAGGAGTCACAGGACAAAGGAAAGGAAACACAGATGGAAGTGCTGGGGCTGAAACTGAGCTACATTCCCAAGACCCAGAAGACAAACATTCACCAACAGGGGTTATAAAGGTTTAATGAAAATCATCTGTATGAGAAGAAGAGAGATTTGGGGGAGGTTTGGCTTTCTGTGTCAGCCTTGAAATTTATTGATATAATATATCACTTTTGTCATGTGAAAGTGTTGTAACTCCAGTTTTGTGGATTCTGGTGTTTTCACTTTAACTGAAGGATTATATGTTGTTCTCTGGGTTGAGAAAATCCTCCCATCTTTGGGCTTTCAAACATCTGGCAATAAACTTAGAAATGCTCAGTGTTTAATGCTAAAGACAAAGCTGCTTTTCTTAGCTCCAGAGAAGATGATGTTCCTAAACATCAATTTCAATGTAAGGTATTTACTGTCCAGAGCAGTACTGTTATTGGTTGATATGTGTGAATGTGGCTGGTTTTGTGACCGAATGCTGTGAATCCAGGCTTCTTCTGTTTTTCAATAATTGATGAACAAAACTACTATTTGATGGTAAATGTTTACTACATAATATAATCTGTATTATATTTTCAGAATACCAAGCAACAAGCAATCCATAATATTTTTAAAAAGAAACTCACAATCTCTCTCATTTGCATGATATTTATATTTCAAAGCATCAGAAAGATATTTCTTAATCCCTGCATGGTTGCTACAACATTTTTAGCTGTAGTTCCTACTAATTTACCAGGTGCCATAGTTTGTTAGACGGGTGCAATGAAGCTGTTTGTGCTGGGAGGTGACAAATCAAAGCAGCATGATCCCTCCTGACCCTTTATAAGCTGGGAATGAATTACTCTGTTCTCAGAACAGTCTGGAATTAATTCCTGATCCCCCAAAACACTGAAAGAAGTTTTCTTTTACTTTTCCCTTTAATAACATGTGTTAACATACCTGTGTGTCTGCAGAAGCAACGACAATGATGAAGCGACGAAGAGAAAGGTCAACCTGGTCTTTGAAAAGATACAGACGTTGAAGTCTCGGGCCACGGCAAGTTCACAAGGCGACAACAAAGTAAGACATTGTGATATCGCTATTTTTTGTGCACCGCTAATTAACAGCCTATGAAAAAAAGGTTTTCTCAAGCAATGTGTGTTTGAGTTTCAGATTCCCAAAGTGAAGCCCAACTGGGTCAATGTATTGATTTAATAGATCGGTTGATAGAAACATATTTGTCCTACTTTGAATTTTTAAAGTAAACTTATTCTGCCATAACATCCTGTTTGATTCCAACCACTAAAGGAATGAGATCTCAGATTAATTTTATGAGACCTTTAAAGTGTGCGTATTATTTCAGGCTCTTGCACTCAGGCTGTTTATTTGCACTGCCAGCTATTAAATATTTTTCCTATTTTCATTCTGAATTGAATAATAAGAAATAACCAACTGTAAAAACATCTCTCTTCCTCTCAGTCCCTGGACTTTGCTACACAGACCAAAGCTCTGCAGGAGCAAAATGCTGAACTGGAGAAAGAAATGGTCGAACTGAAGGAACAGCTTGAGGTAACAACAGTCTAACTGAAACTCTGCCTCCAAACACCAGCCTGTTTATGTTGCCATGTCAGTTTATTGCTGAACTTTTTGTTGTTTGAGAATATGCTTTAATTAAGGGTTTGGTTGGAAAGTAGATTTAAGGGATTACTGTTTTACTTATATATATATATATATATATATATATATATATATATATATATATATATATATATATATATGATATATATATATGATATATATATATATATATATATATATATATATATATATATATATATATATATATATATATATATATATATATATATATATATATATATATATATATATATATATATATATATATATATATATATATATATATATATATAAGATATATTTTGGGACCACTGCTGGATGTAGAATTGGCTAAGCTTATACAAAGGCATATTTTCATAGACACAATAATAGAACAAAGAGGCTAGTCTGTTCAAAACCTTTAATTCTGTGTTGTGTGTGTGTGTGTGTGTGTGTGTGTGTGTGTGTGTGTGTGTGTGTGTGTGTGTATTGCAATAAAGTACGTAGGAATTCAAAAGTCAGTTGTTTACTTTGTATTAAAAGTTAAATAATTGAAACTGCAACTGTTGGGAATGGATTTATTATGGGGGGAACTGTTATTCAGTTCATTTTTACAATATGTAAATGTTACATGCTGCTTTTCCATATAGTTGGGATCCTCCTCTGCAATATTTAAAACAGATCCTGCTAACAAATTCTAAAAGCCTGGTGCAAGAGATGTAAGAGACTAAATGAGTGTATGTACATTGAAATGTCAACATTAATATTTGTGTCTCACCTGCAGAAGAACCAGGCTGACAAGAGGACAGCAGCAGATTTGAAGGAGCGGAGTGCAGAGGAGTGCAAGCGTCTGAAGGAAAAACTAGCCAAAACAGAGGCCGAACTCCAGACCACAGTTGAAGAGTAAGTGCAAAGTGACAGTGCTGGAGAACGACCAGTGATCAGTGTAGATTAATCAAATAGCTTAGCTTTATTTAGCATTTCCAGAATGTTTTATTGTATTTGCTTTGAGGCAACGCAGCCAAGTTCAGCTCCCTTTACTGGTATTTTTACTTTGTCTTTGTTGTATGCTCCAGTGAACACAACTGGCAATGATTGTGGTGGGAGGCTGGTGAGGGATCAGGTTCTTGTTGCTACACTAACTGATCCGTACTGATTTGTTGGCAGGTAAAATGAAAAAGCGGTGTTTCAGCAAAACCATATAAATGTTAACACCTCCTCAGGTCATATAATCATAAATAATAGTTATAATTAGCTAGAGGTGTTATTCATCAGCTGTTGCAGTACTTGACATTTCATGCTGAAACCAGTGTAGGATGTCTGTTGATGAAACCACTCAGACTGTTGATGGTTACTGAAGTGGTCACCATGTCAGTCTTATTATACAACCCATTGTGTCTCATCTTGTTTGTTAGGTTTATCTTTCACCCTCCATATTAATGTGAGCCTGGTGACTGATTTACTTTTCATTCTGACAGCGCCAACTGTCCGACTTCATTTCCGCCCTCTTATACGTTATACAACTATTATTGTTGGACTGATCTCAGTCGGTGTCCAGAGTGTTGCCTCCATGCAAAGCGTGCTGGTTTTGTTTGGGGTTCTTCAGTTTTCATATGAAACATGAAACAGATGAAATTTTTATTTTTTAAATATTTGCTCTTTTTGTGGCATGTTGCACTTCTGTATTGGGCCTTTCATTTTTAGGATATAAAGGCAAAATCCCATATTGATAGTAAAGAGGTAGACAGGAAACAAGAGGGCTAGTAAGTTCCCCTGGCTGGAATCAAACCAGGTACGTTGCAGAAACATGGTCAGCTACTAGTCGCTCCCCTCTGAGTGTATTCTTACAGCAGGAATAGATGTTCTGCTTCAGTCTACGTGACTGTATGGTGATTTGTTTGAGGTGCCTCACATCACTCATCACCCTCCCCCCCAGTGTTGTCGTGTAGAGGCAGTTTAGACATTATTGGTTTGCCATCATCCAGGTATTCATTTTAACCTCAGTGCTCTGTAGGCCTCACTTTCAGACCCAGCACAGGTGCTGCCATTTGTATGTGTGAATTAAACTGCAGGTGTGCGGGTGTGTACGTGCATGTCTACAGCATGTAGAGTGCTTGTACTGTGTTGTGACATGTTGTCTCATTTGTCAGGCTGTTCCAGGTGAAGATGGAGAGGGAGCAGTACCAGACAGAGATCAGAGACCTGCAGGACCAGCTGTCAGAGATGCATGACGAGCTTGACACGGCCAAGAAGTCACCCTCTGATGGAGAGAAAGACATCATTATGGCGGTAATGCACAGTGTTCATTGTTCTTACTGCTCGGCAAAATAACCATCTAAGATTTTCATATTTTTTTTATATTCTGCTATCTTGAGTACTACTTGTACATAAAACCATTTGTTAAAAATGTATGATTTCATGCTGTATTTAAGAGTTTAAACCCAATTGCAACCAGTGGGTCTGGAAGGTGCTCGATGATTTGTTATATCGCCATTGTTAGTCACACTGAAATAAGACAGAATGCATTTTAGTTTGCTGAAAACCTTTCCAATAAACCTTAACTCCATATGGTGAAGGCTTTATCTGAAAGATTTATCTCTGGAGACAATAGAAAATAAATTCAATCAACAACCAAGCCAGGGAATAATTTTCAGTTTATTTCTTTAAATGGTTTATTAAATGTGGTTGCAGTGAGAAAAGTCTGTGTAACCAAAGACAAGAGCAAACTTAATGGTCACGGTCAAACTTTAGGGTCAACCACAGTCCGATTCTGCAAATTCTGAAATGATAAAGAATTACTAAACTGTCTTCATTTTCTACAGGAGATGATGCAACTGAAGCTGGAGATGCAGGAAGTTCTCCTGGCCAAGGAGGAGCAGGAGGAGTTGCTGAGGAGGCGAGAGAGGGAGCTGACAGCTCTGAAAGGAGCCCTGAAGGAGGAAGTGGCTGCTCATGATCAGGAAGTGGACAAGATGAAGGAGCAGTATGAGAAGGACATAAGCCGGCTACAGATGTCTTTGGAGGAGGCCAAGCAGGTAATCAGCCTCCTGGTTGTTTCCCTCCTCGTCTCTTCCAGTTTGACAGTGTTCCCTCCTCCTCATTTCCTTCCCTCTCACCCTCCCCCTTTCCAGAAACACACCCTGTCACAGAGGAGTGTGGAGATAAGCACCGCATCAGGGGAGCTGCAACTGTGTCTGTGTGTGTTTTGCATTGCAAGTTGTGCCATATGTTGGTCATCAGAGGTCGGGGGCCGCTGCTTTGAAGTGACGTTATTTACACCTTTACACCATTTCACATCTGTGGTGCTGAGTATCAACATACTGAGGCACTGCTTTTATACTGCAGGAGATACTATATCCAGAATAAGCTTGTCACTTGAAATCAGCATCACAAAAGCAGTGGAAAAAGGAGGCAAACAGGCCTTGTTTCATTGGCCGACTCCATTGTATTTGAAAAAAAAACTTTAATTCAAGATGTCAACATATGAATTAGTGTACCAGGTGAAGATCAGAGGGCAAAGGAAAGTCCTGAGTATAACAAGAATTTTAAATTATTTTCATCAACAGCAAAAGATCTACACAGCATACTACTCTTCAGTCTTCTTTAGTGAATAATATATACTCAAAACATTTGATGCCTCACCACTGTAGCCTTATGTATATGTACAAAGACAAGTTAGCAGTTGACTTTTCAATATTCCATTCAATGTTCCTCCCACATTTCTGTTAACCCTTAAAATTCCAGTTATACTTGTACATACATAGATTTTTTAAAGTAATAATGTGGTGATTTGTGCATATCTGCTGTCATAAATCTGTGAGGATTCGGTTTTGTTGGCTTGCAGAGGACAAAGACCTTAAACATCCCAGTTTTTAGTATCGATGTAATTGCACTAAATAAACAAAGTAATTTTAACACGCAGATCAGCATAAGATAGGATATTCACATATTGCAGTGAAAAGTTGTACGTTTTTGACACAAGTGGACAGTAAGCTCAAGTTGAGTGTCAAGAGTTCACACACTTGAGCTGTGTCAACAGAGCAAGCTGATAAAATGAAAACAAAACACTATGTAACAGTTAAATGTAGCTCGTCATCATTTTTCATGGGAAGTGTTTCTTTCTTGCCAGTCAAGTGTGGAGGTGTTCTCTTATCTCAGCCTATTCCTCTAGGGAGGAACATTTTACAGGAGGAATGATGTTTGATGATAACATTTGGAGTTATTTGGAGGCATTTATCTGTATATGAAACTGTTAGGAGTTGCCTTACTGGCAAGGTTGCTATTGTAGCTTAAGTAGCGAGTCTTGATTAAAGGCACCAATATACTCAGGACACAGTTCTGTTTTTACTGCACTGACAAGAAATACAATTCTGAAAAGCTGCAAGCTCAGAATTTATAAATCAATCAACCAGCCATTTTTCACAAATTAATGATTAGAAGTACGGCAGGGACAGTTTGTCAACAAAACAATTCATAAATGGAGGACATTGCATTAAGATGAAACATGCATGGCATGACGCAGGATACTTAAAGGACTGAAGACGCATTGTTTTCAGCAGGTCGCCTTGTGACTCACATGTGTCCTGTTTGTCTCCAAGAGACTGGAAGTTGTGCTTGTTCTAGGCTTCCTGTAGGCCTGGTGGGAGTCCACAGCAGCACTCTGCAGCAGGAGTCTATGAGAACATTTCCTTTTGTCAAACAGAGGTACTGCTCCCCCGAGGGAGTAAGTCATCAGGGGTTTACCCTCAGTGCTTTGTAAACACTTGGCGAGATGAGGTCATTGTTTGTTTCTCTTTTGAGATATAAATGAGCCCTCACTCGGCGGAGACTTGTGATCGTGTCCTTGAATTAATGTTCTGTCCTCGGACTTTGTGAATACTTTGTAGATTAGAAGGCTGCATGTCAATTGCTCTTCAAAAATATGAACATAAATTAATCTATACCGTGGCACTATTAGTCTTTACCTCAGTTTATGTCGGGGCAATGTTCAAATAGGTGATAAGATCTGATACATCAGCATTAAAATACATAAATCATTTTGTTGTCAAAGCTACAAAGTAAGCGTTTTGAAAACATCCCAGTAATAAATACTTCTGTACAATGTTCACAGCATGAGGGCAGTTGTCTGAGCTACAAGTTATGAGAAAGTCTGACATTCAAACTGCGTATTATCTCATATACACTTCTGCTTTGTGTGAGGCTGTCAGACAGAGGAACAAGAAGATCCAGAGTGAATTGTGCATCTTTTCTGCCCCCATCTCTAACCAAACTGCTGCTTCCCCCCATTGAGTGGCCCTGACGTTTTGCGGTGACCAGAGCGGACCATGCGAAGAAGAATGCTGGAAACTGGAGCACTACATTGTTCTGTACACTAGTTAATTGCAGTGACAAGCCATCACTAATCTAATGAGCTGCCGTTCCTGAGTTGCGTCGTGTCCCCTCTTCTTTCTGTGCCCTGAAAGAGTGGGGGTAATTGCGGACCTCAGTCGATGATGAATGATGAGTTTGTTTCACACAATAATAGCAGCGGGGGTTGGGACATGCTGAATAAGTGGGTCAGTATGCTAAAGGAAAGGGGATGCGTGGCTGACCCCCTGAAAGGAGCGGGGGGCCTGTTTTGTGTCTTAAATTGAAAGCTGCATTGTGTTTTCCATGAGGTGAAATCTGTGGAATTTCATCAAGAAAGTCTCGGTCACACTTTCTTGAGAAGATATGAATTTGCTTATTTTGAGCACTACTTATCTGAGTTCTTAATGTTCTGTAACGAAATACGTCTGAACATTTGGAAGTGGATTTGATCTTTTGTGTCAGCATGTGCTGGTATGCAAAACATTTGGAAAGATGAGGTGCGGCAAGTAGAGAGAGGGGTTTGTTTCCAGGAATGTTGGGGTCAAAGTGGAGAATGTGCACCCGGCACACCTCCTTTTTCACTCGGCTCCAGCTCTGTGACAGTGCACCCGCTCCGACCTGCGGGAGAGACTCAGATCTTTTCATTTACGCCTCTTCAGGGTGCTGCAGTTGCATCTCCATCTCTGCAGCACTCCAGATTCTCAGTGTTAGAGGCTTTAATAGGTCTCAGCCGTACTCTCCCTTCCTAACTGTAAAGACAGAGCCTTGCCCTTATCACACCATTTCCAGCTCTTGTTATGTTTCACCTACAGCCTTGAGCCACAGTGTGTAACACGGCCACATTGTTATCACGCTCTCATCTGTAACCTCAATCCCAAATGCTGTATTTTTTCATTTCCTAACTCCACAGTTTCCACACAGGACTCCGCAGTGATCTCCCACTCACCTAAATGCAGTTCATTTTCTGGCCTGTGTCATTCTCTTCCGTATCTCTGCCTGCCTCTCGAGTAATCTCTGCCAGTGTGTGAACTGAAGTCTCACTGTCTGATCATCAAACTTGCGTAGCCCAGGGAAGAGTTCTCCCTCAGGCTTGTTTTGAAAGTAAAGACTCCCGCTTGAGTCTGTGTGTTTGATGATAGCGCTATATTTCCCAGCGTAGCTTTAGGAGCTGATGGAGGAAGGAGACGCTGAGCAGTAAGCGAGGAAGGAAATGATGGAGAGACTTTCTGGATCTTGACAGAGACAGCGAGGAATTAACGGTTTATCCTTGTTGAAATATTAGGTCTTCTAGGTCTTCAAATAGCTTTAATGATAACTTTATAGACTGATGACATTAAACACTCGCAGAACAGGCCCTAAATGCCCAGCAGTTCAGCCAGAAAGGGGTTCAGTTCAGAAAATGTCCATATGAAACCAGGTAGTGGTGTTTGTTGTTCCTTTACTTCGCTGCCTGTGAGCACAGATGTGGTGGGAGCCTAATCTGCCAGAACAACTTGCAGGAGTCAAGTTAAATATACTATCTGCTATTGAGATGACCAAGAACATTTGAGACAAGTGGTTAAAATTCAGTACACGAGTCTGGGCTTCATTTTAAATGAGTAAATTGTTGGATGAGAGCTCCATGTTTGAGTTGTTATTCGTTGTGTGGGTTGTCGATTTTGTGCGTTCCTTCTCTCTCGTTCTCAGGTTTATTCAAAACAGGAACAGGAATTTTCTTCCCTCTTTGTCTTTCTGCTGAGACTTTGATTTGAGTTTTGGCACTGTGAAGCATGGACGTTAAGGTCTGAGTCATATTCTTAATTCTGAGAAACTCTTTAGTTACAGTGGTAACAATGTGGTACATCTGGTACAGTAACATATTTTCTGCCTTCACCTTGCATGATCCGGTTTTACATCAAAGGAATTAATTTAACATCTTTCGCCTTCTATTTCATGTGAAATTCATCATTTCCCCTGCAGCTATCTCTGGTAAACTGTGTGTAACACTGTTTACTGTTTTATGAATACCTGTTTATGTGAAGTAAATGGTATTGCAACACTTTTCTTAAAAAGTTTCACAAAAGTAAGGGAAGATAAGATGATCTTAAAGTTCTTAATATCCAGAAAGAGATGAGATCACAGACCCCAGTTTGATCAAATCTGGTCCCAGGAAACACAAAAATTGCATCTAGATATAATACTGCACTGACTGCAGGAAGTGTCCTTACAGTCTTGGGTGTACTGGTCCACAGGGAGTGAAAATTAAACTAGTCTATGTTTTCCTGGGCTGTCCTGAGACCATGGAGAACCTCTGCTCCAAATGACTTCAGATAGTGTGTTCACTTTCTTTATTCTGTTGTCTTAGTTGTTTTATTGTTGTAAGCTAGGTGCACTGTGATGAAGGCGCATCAAAACATTGTCATACCTCATTTATGTTTATATGACTATTGTATTTGTGGCTGTAGTTGTCAGCAACTTATGTTAACAGCCAAATCCCCAAAAAGTCAAATTGACAGATTGGAGACATCAATGTCACTTAAAGCGTCTGCATGGTCACAATCTCTCAAATTTCAGTAATTCTCTGTTATATCCAGAGACCCCTGCTAGGTTGCAGTTTGGCTTTGCACAGAGATTCTTTTAAAAGCAGGTTTCTGTTTTCAGTTCTCCAAGGACAAGACAAGATTTGATTACCGTCTCCCTTTGACCAAAGAGATGCCAGTGCTTCTCAGCTGTCGCGTTTTAATTTCTACTTCAATCCTTCCTTTCAGTCCATGACAGGCCTTCTGTTCCAGTTAACCTCAGGTCTCTGTACCTTCTTTTATGAAGAATGCTGTTTATTTGTAACACATACTTTGTGCTGGCAAGGTAAATCCAGACTTTTCCACTGCCATAAAAGTTTTTTTCTGTACCTGATATGAGGGCTAAGTTAAGATAATGTGATACCGTATAGGAAACGACTTGTACTCTGAATGACCTTGGATAGTTTATTTTATTTGGTCATGCTTGGCGACAAAGGCTTTTTTTTTTTTTATTGTTGCAATGAGTCTACATCACTCCTTCTGTCAAAAATCTCTAACCCACGATAAGGAGAAACAGGACCAGTGACTTAGTTTTACCTCCCGCCACCCAAACACTGAGCAGCTGACTGGCCAATAAACACAAAATACATGTCTACAACACTCACCATGCCGCTGGTCTTTTTTCAGACAGACTTAACAGGAGTAAAAGGCTTATTTTGGCCTGCAACGCATATTTTAGCATCTTTGCAAAGCTCTAATCTCTTTGTTTAGACTGACGTTGTGAGGGCAGGAGGTAATAACTTGTATTTCACTCAGAAGTCAAGCAAAAACAGAGAACTCCTTTAAAACATGTTTTTTTTTGTAGATGTCACTTGTAGTAGTGCAGGAACAGCAGGTGGATGTTAAAGCTTCCTGTGTTAAAAGTACAGTCTGCAGGTGATGGTCAGGTGGGGGTTATGGTTATGCAACGATTGGTCTCCCAGAGAGAGTCATACAGATCGTTTTGTAGAACGCAGAAGGAAAGTTTATTGAACAGATGTGGGTGATATATGAAATTTGTGAATGAGGTGACATTTGACAGCACAGGAAAGAGGAAACAACTGGGAGGCTGGAAACGTGTGAGTGAAGAGTGACAACAGGAAGAGCAGGAAAGGGAATTCACCGTGGTAAAAAAGACAGAGGAAATGTAAGAGAAAATGTCTTCCTTATGGAACTCCTGCAGAAGCTTTGGTTTGTCAGTGAGGGCCCGTTTTTGTGAAGTCACAGTTAGCATGTTTTTGCAGCTGCTATAGAAGGAAGTCATGTGTTTCAATGCATCCTGGTTTGGAGTACTTGCAGTGCACCAGTGAATTTAGAAAACTGTAAACGGCTTATCGTCAGCAATTTAACAAAGAGCATAATGCATTTGTACATCTTGCCATCTCAGTGGCGATGTTGCTTTACCCCATATGGGATGGGCACCATACAATGGTTTTAAATAAATAAAATCAATCAGTCAATCTACACATAGAGCATAACGTGTTAGCGTAATAGTTAAACAGGATAAACAAACTCATCACCAGAAGAACTGGCAACCTTTGCACAGCATGTTATTTTTTTTGCGCCATTTCTGTTGGATTTTGTGGAACATGTGTTTTCAGAGATTTCCAGATGGCGGATAGGGGAGAAAACATATGGAAAAAATACCTCCAACATGTTTGTCTTCAAAAAAGAAAACAAAGCACATGCAGAGCAACATCAGGAATGGGGAGGGGAGAGCTATGACAACATGTTAGCAGCTGACTCTGTGGAAAATGTGGTGGTGTGAATCTATGATACCCGATAATGGGATTAATCTCCCCGACCTTTATAAAAGTTGGTATTGATGATCAACACTCAGCTTGGTTGTTAGGGTTTCTGTTGCAGGTTACTTGCAGCTGTATTTATTTTTAGAACATTAGCTTTTGTTATGCTGGAAGCTGATTTGGTGCGAATAACCGAGACATCCAAGATTTCACCACAGCACACAACCTGGGGCCCATGCTTCACTTACAGCGTTCATGCCGTGCTTCAAAGACTGCACAATGTTAGTTAATGTGCAACTTTAGACAAACAGTATGAGTACACACACGAGTCAAACTTTGAGTTCGGGTCGAGGGGGAAAAAAAGACTAGCGGTTTGATGTTACCACATATTTTTGTATGATATTGTACTAATATGCTGAAATCAGCTTGTGCTGTCAGACTCTTTGTTTTATTTGTATTTAAAGAGGCGATAAAGAATTATATTAAATAGACAAATTAAACAAATCATTGTCTAATAGCTGATAAAGTGATTGTTTAGTTAGTACTAATCCTTCAGTGATTGTTAGGTATGTTTTAACACCTTTAGTGAATGATTAACTCTTTGTAACAGTGAATAAAAAAGGTAGTGAAGACTTATGAGAAACTGAATAACTAGTATTTAAGAAATTAGTCAGCTAATATAACTATATAATACATGAAGGGTTCTCTTAGAGGTGACATTTACGTGTTTGTCTTACAATTCAAGAATAGTTGATCTTTCCACAAGCAGTTTTAACACTTCAGTTCACAGACATTGTCATTGCATCCCCTCCCACTTCCTCTCACATACAGCAGCAGGGTCTCTCTCTTTCTGGCTGGGTGGCTTTGCCCATGTTTTCAATTCATGTGACCCAGTGTGGGAAGTGGGACAGAGAAGTATGAGGGCTGAACTTGTTGTGTATTTTGTTAAAACGGAGCACTGATACAACCCTGACACTCTCTATCAATGCTGTATTATTGTTGTGAAAGCTGTGTTTAGCTCCACATCCCATCAAACCCCTTTTTCCATTCCTGAGCTGCCACGCAGTCACGGTATTACCAATAGAACCACATGCATAACAGAATGTAAACATGCTAGAAAATGACTTAATATCAGAATTAACTTGATGGCAATAACATTAACACTGATGCAGATTTGGGGGCATTTCAGTTTTACGGCCAATTTTCAGAATTGTTTCCTTTATAAACTCATGTATTAAAGTTTTGGTTGCAAAATCTTTTTCATGGCACTATGAGGAAACTGCTATAACACAACATGACAAAACTGCAGATGTGTCAGACCTTGCAACAGCAAATGTATTACCTTCATGGAAATTATAATGTTTAGTTTTGGTTGAAGCTTTTTTAGAGAGGTGTCATAATGCATAAAACAGAAATGCTAATTTCTTTGGCTGATCTTGAGAGGGGGAACAATGTTATCTCTGGATTTGGCAGCATTTAGTCTGTACAGGGCTTCTCGCTCCTGTGACCAACTACATGACCCAGTGAGGTGGAGATGAGGGCGGCTCTGTGGTGACAGGGGAAACAGGTCTGACTAGCCTGCCACCACTGAAGCAGGGAGGCAACCGTCACCTTTCTAGCACAGGAGGTGCCTCTGTTCACGCACAGTGAAGACAAGACGAGCTGACCAACGAGTGTCTTTCACCTTAGTCACAAAGGGTATTAAGGGGTGACTGGTGAGTTGTAGACTTTGGATTCCTGAAGAAACTACATTTTGCATTTGTAAATAAGTCACCACCTCTAAGACCTCAAAATCCCGGTGACACTAACTACAGTGCTGTAACGTCATAATGTTGTATTTTTTTGGCCATGCTTTTCCTGATATATGTCTAAGGAGCCCACGTTTTATGATCCTGCTCTTCCTGCTGATTGTGATGTAATTTAGCAGGGAGGTGTCTGCTGTAAGGATTTCTGCAGCACTTCAAAAAGGGTACTGCTTGAGAATAATAACCAGTACCATGTTTGTGTTGATTCATTTTTCTGTGTCACATTTCATCAGTGTGTCACCAGCTGGGTTACAGCTCAATCAGTTGGTTTTTCAAGGCAGAAGGGGGTGTGTGTGTGTGTGTGTGTCTGTGTGTGTGTCTGTGTGTGTGTCTGTGTGTGTGTCTGTGTGTGTGTGTGTGTGTGTGTGTGTGTGTCTGTCTGTGTGTCTGTGTGTGTGTGTGTGTGTGTGTGTGTCTGTGTGTGTGTGTGTGTGTGTGTGTCTGTGTCTGTGTGTGTGTGTCTTCTTGTTTCTGTGCGTGCATCTACTGTAATGTACTTGGATGTTAGCAATGTGCTTTTACCCTTTTTGCACACATCTTGAGTGTTTAATTAATTTAATTTTTAAGCCGTTTCAGCTCTGTTTTAATAGTGAAACAGTAACTATAGATTTTACAAGTGTCTTCTGTTGTTCTGTGTACAAGTGTGGGCATTCCTCGCCGTACTGAGATAAACAGGAAATTGACAAACCAGTTTTCTTACATTCCATGTCAAACTCTTGCTACTAAACAAACCTTTGGAAGTCTGTTTCAATTGACGCTGTCACTCACTGTAAGGGTGTCATCAAAACTGAAACCTGTTATCAGTTGTATCATCAATTTTCTTTGTCTCTGTCTCTCTCTCTCACTCACTCACTCACTCACTCACTCACTCACTCACTCACTCACTCACTCACACACACACACACACACACACACACACACACACACACACACACACACACACACACACACACACACACACACATACAGTGCCTTGCAAAAGTATTCACCCCCCTTGGCTTTTTACCTATTTTGTTACATTACAGCCTTTAGTTCAATGTTTTTTTAATCTGAATTGTATGTGATAGATCAGAACACAATAGTCTAAGTTGGTGAAGTGAAATGGGAAAAATATATACATAAAACTCTTTTTTAGAAATAAAAAACTGAAAATTGGCATGTGCATATGTATTCAACCCCTTTGTTATGTAGCCCATAAAAAGCTCTGGTGCAACCAATTACCTTCAGAAGTCACATAGTTAGTGAAATGATGTCCACCTGTGTGCAGTCTAAGTGTCACATGATCTGTCAGTACATATACACACCTTTTTTGAAAGACCCCAGAGGCTGCAACACCTAAGCAAGAGGTACCACTAACCAAACACTGCCATGAAGACCAAGGAACTCTCCTAACAAGTAAGGGACAATGTTGTTGAAGGTACAAGTCAGGGTTAGGTTATAAAAAAATATCCAAATCTTTGATGATCCCCAGGAGCACCATCACATCTATCATAACCAAATGGAAAGAACATGGCACAACAGCAAACCTGCCAAGAGACGGCCGCTCACCAAAACTCACGGACAGGGCAAGGAGGGCATTAATCAGAGAGGCAGAACAGAGACCTAAGGTAACCCTGGAGGAGCTGCAGAGTTCCACAGCAGAGACTGGAGTATCTGTACATGGGACGACAATAAGCCGTACGCTCCATAGAGTTGGGCTTTATGGAGTGGCCAGAAGAAAGCCATTACTTTCAGCAAAAAACAAAATGGCACGTTTTGAGTTTGCGAAAAGGCATGTGGGACACTCCCAAAATGTATGGAGGAAGGTGCTCTGGTCTGTTTTCACTAAAATTGAAGTTTTCGGCCATCAAAGAAAACGCTATGTCTGGCGCAAACCCAACACATCACATCACCCAAAGAACACCATCCCCACAGTGAAACATGGTGGTGGCAGCATCATGCTGTGGGGATGTTTTTCAGCAGCTGGGACTGGGAAACTGGTCGGAGTTGAGGGAAAGATGGATGGTGCTAAATACAGTGATATTCTTGAGCAAAACCTGTACCACTCTGTGCGTGGTTTGAGGCTAGGACGGAGGTTCACCTTCCAGCAGGACAATGACCCCAAACACACTGCTAAAGCAACACTTGAGTGGTTTAAGGGGAAACGTGTAAATGTGTTGGAATGGCCTAGTCAAAGCCCAGACCTCAATCCAATAGAAAATCTGTGGTCAGACTTAAAGATTGCTGTTCACAAGTGCAAACCATCCAACTTGAAGGAGCTGGAGCACTTTTGCAAGGAGGAATGGGCAAAAATCCCAGTGGTAAGATGTGGCAAGCTCATAGAGACTTATCCAAAGTGACTTGGAGCTGTGATTGCTGCAAAAGGTGGCTCTACAAAGTATTGACTTTAGGGGGTTGAATAGTTATGCACATTGACTTTTTCTGTTATTTTGTCCTATTTGTTGTTTGCTTCACAATTAACAAAAAAAAAAACATCTTCAGAGTTGTAGGCATGTTCTGTAAATTAAATGATGCAAATCCTCAAACAATCCATGTTAATTCCAGGTTGTGAGGCAACAAAACACGAAAAATGCCAAGGGGGGGTGAATACTTTTGCAAGGCACTGTACGTATTTCCCTGTCTCCCAGTCTTACTCTCATGCACAGCGCTCCACCCTAAAATTTCAGAGCCAAAGCACACTCTTCATTCATAAACGTTGGCGCTGGGAGAGCTCACAGGACTCCCTGTTCACCATGCCACTGCCCTGTTAGAAGTGCAGACTACAACTGTACTCTAAGTTTTATGAGTGATATTTCTGGCTAGGTTGTGGTCACAAGATGCATCTAAAAAGTCATCTTACAGCAGTATTTCA
Organism: Dicentrarchus labrax; assembly: GCF_905237075.1. Classification (NCBI taxonomy): domain Eukaryota; kingdom Metazoa; phylum Chordata; class Actinopteri; family Moronidae; genus Dicentrarchus; species Dicentrarchus labrax. The sequence continues at coordinate 18,229,115 of NW_026136719.1, read as the reverse complement.
GGTGGAAAAACTTTTAATCCAGTGACACAGGAAACTAGCATGTCTGTCTTGCTAACCTGCCGACTTTGTGTGGCCCTCAATCAGCAGAGGCTAATGAGAGCTCAGATTTAATTGCCTCGAATTTGTGGCTTATTATGAAGTGTGTGAGTATTACAGAAGGACATTGTTATTCTGTGTCTCCCCAGCAACAAATCTTCAGTGAGAAACTAAGCACTTCAAACAGCTTTTTGTTGCATGAGGCATTTGAGAGAGTCTCAAATGTTCCATCGTGCATCGTCGTTCCTCTTTCTGTTGAGTGTCACAGACTCCTGCCTCCTTTGTACTGAAGCCTCGTGTCCTGTTCTGATCAACAGAGCAGCGCAGCAGTGGTCCGTGAGAAGGCTGAAGTGGAGGCAGCCAAGGGTGCAGTGGAGGGCCAAGCAGGGCGTCTGTCCCAAGAGGCCGAGCGGCTGCGCAGGCGGGCACAAGAGCTGGAGAATGAGGTGGCCAAACTCAACCGCATCATTGATGAGGCCAAGCTACAGGAGAGCAGGCTGGGTGACAGAGTTGGCCGACTGGAGGTGAGGGGTCAAGGGGTTGCAGAACTGCAACTGATGCTAGTTTTATTATATTGCTGTAGCATATTATACTATATAAAAGTCTTATGTCCACTTAACAGAGAGAGAAAAAGCAATTGGAAGAATCTTTGGCTGAAATTAAGGAGCAAGAAGAGGAAATGTCACGTGCCAATCGAGCGTTGACTATTCGGTTGGAGGATGTGCAGGTGAGATTAGCACTAACACTAACACTGCGCTCCGCTGCATGTGTAGAAATGTATTAGAGTTTGACACCTTTTTAATATTGTGTCCTTCTACAGAGGAACTTGACCAAACTGAGCAGTGAACACAAGGAGTTGGAGGAGAGGTTACAAGAGGAGAGGACTCAGAAGGAGCAGTTCAAGAACATGAAGAACGACATAGAGGATGAGAGGAGGTTGTTGGATCGGACAGTGGAGAAACTCCAGAGGGAGGTGAGTGTACTCGAGTCTGGAGTACAGTGACATTCATCGCTGAAACTGCTGATCATTTGTATTTTATTTTTAGCAAACATTTGAATTGTAGTTATTCAGTAGTAAGTTATTTAAACAATGAAGACTCAAAGTACTCATTCAGTTTCAAAGTGGTCCAGAGAATGTTATTTTTCTTTAGAGAAAATAAAATGTTCCTCAGGCACTCTTGATCTAGGAGACAGGGTATATTGAAAGCTTCATTTAATCGGTTAATTGGTTTAAAATTCCAACTGGCAGAAAAAGTAAAAGCAAGTATGCCTGATTAACATTTTCTTTGCAATGACCATTGAAGTGTTTCACCTTTACTTTTTAGAATGGAGAGATTTGAAAGGATTCTCTCACATTGCTTTCTGTCTTTGGGCTGTGCTCTTCCTCACTGTGCCTGCAGATGAATGATATTGTGGATGCGTCTCAGTCATCCACCCGGGAGCTGCAGGAGCAGATTGACATTTATAAAGAGAAGAACCGTCGGGAGCTGACGGAGCTGCAGAGGCTTCTGAAGGAGCGAGGACAGGAGCTGGAGAAGTACCTGCTGGCTACCAAAACCCTGCAAGAAGAGGTACAGTGGTCTACGTCAGCCACGTCTAACGTAATCAACACAGATTTAAACGCTGACACTGCTTTCATGGCGAGAGTGGTCAAATCAAGGCCATCATTAGTCAGTCCAACTGAGCCCTCCCATGGAGACCAGCAGATGACGAGCTATTGTTCTCACTCCGCCAGTTTAACCTCCCCCCTCAACATCATCGTCTCCTTTCAGAGAGCGATGTCATCACTTTGGTATTTCTGCTCCCTGTTGCCCTCAAACCCAAAACATAGTATTAAAGTGAAGACGTTGAGCTGAGTCAAGCCGCAGAAAATTACTGCTCTTTATTAAAATTAAAGTTTACACACGGAGTTAGAATTAAAATGGAAATGTGGGGAATTCCTTTATAATGCTTTGATGTGTGGCCATAACACCATCATGGTCAAACTGACCACTCTGTGTTGTTTGCATTCAAGTAATTTATCCTTGTCAGCACTTTGGAATGTGAAGAATGGTTTTTGTTGAAAGTAGAAATAGATTAACGTGAATAATTTATATTAGAAAAAGCATTTCTTATGTTGTTTTATTTATCTTATCAAATATTTATTTAAGAAGGTGTGGTAGTTGAGATTGTATTTAAGGTGACCATGCAGAAACAGTTTTATAGTTCAGTGAGAGCAGAATATTTTAGGACATTGTGACATATATTATACTTTGTAATACAGATAACAGTACTTAAAAGATCGGCACTCCTTCTAGGTTTCCATCCATCTGAAGTTTTTCTGAGACCTTGTGAGTTATAGGCTCTGTGAATAAGATATAACTGATTGTCACACTTCATTATCAGGTTTTCTGCTCATTTCAGACCCAGAAGCAGAAAATGTAAAAGGATGATTTTCTTTGGAGGTGTATCCCCGCACCAAATATAAACACTTTTTGGTGAGCTAAATATGTTGAGGTTTGATTTGGTTGCGTAAAAAGAAGAATATCTAATACCAAAATGAGGTGGTGTTTTTGACCTTTCGTTTGCTGTGCAACAATGTTTAGTTTTGTGCTGCACTCTTGGATAAAATGTACACCAGGAGCACTGTGGTCATGTGATACACGTCTCTGCTTCACAGGGAAGTAACAGTTGTTAGAGGTAATGTGCCCTAAATGGACGCAAGGCGCCAATTAAGGAAGAGAAGAAGATCACTGTAAATAAGCCGATGTAAACAATCCAGGGTTTTTTGTTTTTTTTTTAATCAAGGAAGGGTTTGTAGAACGTTTTGAGGTAGGAAATTCATTCAGTGTGTTTCATTGGCTTTAAAGATACTTACAATGTGCCCTCTCTCTAACCCTGTAAACAAAACCGTGTCTGTTTATAACTAAAAGTCCACTGGGTACCTTTTTTAATAGAGGTTTTGGCAGGCTATGCCCTGATTTAAGCTCAAGAGGCTTCCTAGCAAAGAAATAAAAAGAGTATTGACATTTCCTTCTCTGGTAGGAGCTTTTTAGTGGAACCTGTAGTCATTACTTTCAGCCTTTATCTGACATTCATAACATGCTGCCATTTTTACTGATCTGGATGTTCCTGATGAGGGATTTCAGTGTATATGTAAGGACAAGGTCGGCATTCTTTTTTCCTGCCTTCATCCATGGTGATGAATCTTCGTCCAGCTGGTGCACAGGAAGAGGGGGATGTCAGTATTGTGATATCATTGTTGTGAAAGCTGTGCTGGCAGGATTCACATCCTCCTTTTCCACCTCTCCTGAGAAACTGATTGCTCTGGACTGGGCCTAGTGAGTCCACTTTTCCAGCTGCTCTCAAATGCCCTGACCATCTCCACCCATGTAAACTTGGCAGACTGTCACTAAAATTACAAGTGTAGGCCATTCTTCTTTCTTTTCAAGACACCTGGCCATGAAGGCAGCAAAAAGAGCAGTTACTTATAGCAGGTTTCCCTCCCTAGATCTGCTTAATTTCTTTGTTAATGCAGAAATGTATTTATATCCAAACTTGATTTTAGCTATTCAGGAGCTTAGAGAGAAAGCACGATTATCCCATTACACCTATTACTAAGTCTTTGTGTGCTCTATGGCTTAAATTAGGTCTTACTTAAGTATTTACATGATGAAATATGGAACAGTTCTGCACTAATGGCCAAATATTTGTTCTGGGTAAGAAAGAAGGGCAGATGATGAATTTTCATTGTCTTAGCATTAAGCAGTGGGGGCAATTTTCCAGCTGTGGGGGGCACTGCTGCTGAATAAACACAGGGGGAAACACTAGCTGCACTGGGTTCATTAGTCACTCGGGGGAACCATATAATAATTTCCCTAAGCAGTAACTAAATTGTTGGTCATCGCTGCAGCGGTTAAATGTGAAAGGAAGTCTGATGACACATTGAACAGGGAGATGGACTTTCACCAGGAGAGCCAGGTTTAATCCACACTTACTGCAGGAGTATTTATAACATGCTGAGGGTCCTTTTAATGAGACGCTGAACCCCTACTCGACCAGTTTCACTGATCTTCAGGGATCAAACATGTATCATTGGGAATTTTCTGTGTGATGTTCTAGTAATTTTTCAGGCGTTAAAGTGTTTGGATGCATTTCGTTTTAGTTGTCACACCAGGAGGAGGACCTGCAGCGGTGTCAGAGGGAACGAGACGAGGCCGTGCTCAGAGAGAAGGCGCTGGAGAAAAAGGTCCAAGATCTGGAGGTGGAGGCTGAGACGAAGGCCCACTCTAAAGAAGAGAAAGCTAGACATGTCAAACTCATGGAGGTACATATTATTGTCAAATAAAGCCGCTGATATACGCCTCAGTGAACCTCAGTTGTCTATGGTTAAGCTAAATATTGATTGAAAACAGATTCCGATAACGACGCTCACTCACCCTGACGGATGTAACCACTTGGTTTTGCAGGATAGGATTGCTCAGCTGGAGTTGGACCTGGATGAGGAGCGTCAGAGTGGAGACCAGCTGATGGACAGGATAGACCGTGGAAGAGAGCAGGTACAACACACGTACACACATGCACTCAACACATTCTCATTATCAGTGCTCACCTGTGTCAGTGACCTGCTGTCCATCACTTAAGTTCACAGAGACATGTGTCTGTTCCATCTCAACCTGTAAATGATATCCAGATCTCCTGTTGCTTTGTCTTCCACCTCTAACATCATGACCGCAATCACTAATCTCTGAATGAAACCAACATACGATCTCCACAAAACAGGTTCAGGTCTCAAATACAGTCTCGAAAGAGTCAATTCACATGCAGGTTGATGGTGTGTGTGTGTGTGTGTGTGTGTGTGTGTGTGTGTGTGTGTGTGTGTGTGTGTGTGTGTGTGTGTGTGTGTGTGTGTGTGTGTGTGTGTGTGTGTGTGTGTGTGTGTGTGTGTGTGTGTGTGTGTGTTCCACACTCTACAAATCCCCAGTTTATTTCTGGTCAGGATAAAGTGGACAGGTTATTGCTTTGTAAGATGATCTTGCATAATCATTCAGGTTGGCAGCCTGCCAGCGTGGTCTGAGAGCGTCTATCCAATTTTCATGCATCAGCCACAAAAGACCCTTCTTAATGCACTGCCCGAGCCAAAATATGCAAGCTGCCAAATGTCTCAAGTTTTCAGGTTGTGGAGTTCACTTGGAAATTACGCTCAGTAACTTCACCTCGAGAACAAATCCAGTTCTTGTGCTTGAAGTCAGTTTTTATATCCTTGCAGCAAATGCTCCAGTTTTCCTTCCTCGCTGATAAAGCTGCTGACGGAGGCACTGTGAAGTAAGATTTAGATAAAGTACATGTGCTTTTAGGATTGTTGTTTGTTCATGGGAGAGTGCTTACTAATCAGAGGGAGGATGTTAGTGCTCAAGTTTTTGAAATAACACTGCTTTATTGCAACCCTACTGATTTTATGCTAATGTGTATGTCTCATAGCGCAGTGGTCAGAGTTTCATGGCACCTTTGCAACTCAAAACTATGAGCTCCAAAGACAGGCCTGTGAGATTTGGCTTGGTTACAGGTGCCTCTCAGTCTGGAGCTGACACAAATTCAAAGGTTGTGACCAAAATTTTAAATTAATGTGCATAGCGACATGAAGAGAGGCTTAGCGTGGTTGAGTAGAGTATTTAAATCTCCTTAAATGATTTCCCTTTAAAAAAATTCCTGGCAATGAGAAAAGAGTGGCATTGTGACAAAGTGGCATTGGTTCAGCATGAGGCTGAGGTCGGTTGTCAAGGCAACACTCGAGCTTTGTGCAGTCAGAGTGGAGTAGGTTGAGTGCTGGTGGTGTGTGTTTTGCGAGCACGCACACACATGCGGGTATGTGCTGGTGTGTGTGCTCTCATGTCTGTGGGGAGGAGGGGGTTGGTGTATGGCTATGGGGTGGAGCGGTGGTGGGGTTGCAGCAGAGGCAGCAGGAAGAACACCTGCGTCTCTCCTGGCACCAGGTGCTCCTCTCCTGTCTAAATGAGAGTAATCTCCCCTCTCCTCTCCTGCCGTCTTTCACAAAGCAGATTAGTTTCGCTGTATGTTCCAGTCTGCTGATTCAGCTCCCTCAAGCACTGTGCTGGGTGCACCAGTTATAGGGGCCATCGTTCATCAGAGCAGCCCACTGTCACCCACTAATTGGCATAAAATATCACCAATTCTAAGCTCCCCTCACAAAGAAAGAACCATCACCACTGTATCGATTAGTTTTCATCCTCCCTTTCTTTTGAACTAGGCTATCAGTGGACAGTTATGTTCATGCAGTGAGGCCTCTGAGTTTATTTAGTGGTCAGTGAGTGGATAAATGATGACACCAGATTAGTATTAAAGGAATAGTTTGACATTAAAGGGATATACTATTATACACATTCTTGCCCAGAATTGGATGAGAAGATCTATACTGCACTGTTTTCTGCCTGTTAAATATAAGACTAGCAGCCATTATGTTAGCTTAGCATAAATACTGGGTACAGGAGGAAACCGCTTCCCTGGTAACAAAAACTAACCTCTAAAGCTTATTATATTCACATAACCCCATTATGTTTCAGTTTTGGAACAAACGAGATGCCCTGATTAGGAGGGCAGATTTTTGTTACCCGCTAGCTGTTTCCCTATGTACCCAGTCTTTATGCTAAGCTAGGCTAACCAGCTGCTGGTGACAACCTTTAATGTTGAATCATCTCACACACTTCACACAAAAGTGTTGCTAAGTGTAAAAGCTACAATGTTGTAGTTATTATATACAGTCTGAAAGCACACAGCTATAGTTTCTCTACAGAAACTACTGTTTTTTTCCACTACGTCCCTGTGTCACTGCGAGTTTACATGAAGATCTCAACAAAAAGTGGATTGAAGCCAAACCAGAAAATCCAGCTCACCAATTAACTGAGGCTCTCTGAGCATTAACTCTTCTATTGTTTAGCATTTTGACTCACCTAGCGCTACAGTGGTTTTTGTTGCTGAGCGAGACTCAGACAGTGTCTCGGATAATAATTGTCATCAGATTGTGTGGGACTGTAGCGATGACAGTGTCTGGACTCGGCTTGACAGGTGGAGCAGATGAGGAATGAACTCCTGCAGGAGAGGGCTAGCAGACAGGACCTGGAGTGTGACAAGATGGCTCTGGAGAGACAGGTACACACTCTCCTGTCTGGAGGAAAACAACTACACACACACACACACACACACACACACACACACACACACACACACACACACACACACACACACACACACACAGTCTAACTCTACAAACTCACAACAAAGCACCAACTCATTTCATTCATATGTCTTCATCATTTTCATTTGATTGTATCCATTCTCACATAAATTTCAAATTCATATTTTTTTTATGCGCTGATATGATTATGTAAAAACATACATTTGCCCAGTTGAGCACCTCACTACCTCTCTCTCTCTCTCTCTGTGACCTCTGCAGAACAAAGATCTGAAAGGCAGACTGTCTCATCTAGAGGGCTCCCAGAAGTCCAACAAAGAGGGCCTGGTAGCCCAGCTGGAGGAACGCATACAGGAGCTGGAGGAGAGGCTGGAAGGGGAGGAAAGGTGAGACAAATCCTCCAATTGGGAATAGAGATGAGATGCTCTGTGGTTAAGGTGATGGAAGAGGAAAGCTTTGGGGGGAAGGTTGACTGAAAAGAGAGGTTCATTAGGTTGGGTATGACAGCCAGGTAGTGACTTCTAGCTTTCAGATGAAAGTTGAGACATTGATGGATTTAAGCTACAATGTTGGAGCTTATATAAGAGATTATATCCAGAGGAAACTCTTAATCCTTTTTGAGTTTTAAGACTTATGCAAGTCGAACGATGTGCTGCATGACATGTATGATGATGCATTGCGCTACATGTGTTTCAGGGACCGTGCCAACCTGCAGCTGGTGAACCGCAGGCTGGAAAGGAAGGTAAAAGAGATGATGATGCAAAGTGAAGAAGAACAACACACAATGCAAGATCAAAAGGACCAAGTACGTAATACAACACTAATGTTCAGACTAACAGCCATTAAACTCACAGCCATATAGTGAAAATGCTTTGTTAAACCCTTTTTTGACGCTGTGTGTGTTGATTCTTCTTCAAGTTGAATCTGCGTCTGAAGGCCTTGAAACGGCAGATGGATGAGTCAGAGGAGGAGATCGACCGACTGGAGCACAGCAAGAAGAAGCTGCAAAGAGACCTGGATGAGCAACAGGAGGCCAACGAGCAGCTCCAGAGCCAGCTCAAAGCTCTGCGAAGTGAAATCAGGTAAACAACAACAAAAAAGACAAGAAAAGGTTTTTTAAAAAGATATTCTCAGTGTCCTAGATATAATATTGTTCTGTCTCACCCAGGCGTAAGAGCTCCTCTGCCCCGCTGCTGAACAGTCTGCACGACGACGACGATGACGACGATGACATCAGCACTGATGGGGAGACGTACTTCAGCTCATCATTGGGGTACAAACGCTCCTCAAGTCAAGACAACATCTTGTCCTCCTTCACTTTGTAAACAAACCCTGAGGTCGAGGATAAAGCTGCTGTATATTCATCACTGTTGGACCAAACGGCTGGAGATCCGTGCCATGTGCTTTTGAACAAAACTGTAAATATTACACCAAAACATCTGTGTGAATATTCAGAGACTGTAAAAATCCACTTCAACAGAGTTAACACAATTCTCCTGGATATTAATTCTAGGTACAATCTCGATGTCCATAAATTTACTCAGTATTAATTGAATAGCTCTGAGATTGATGGATGAAATCATCATTTAGAAATTGAATGTATATACTGTTTAATCTGGTAATTTTACATTCACAAATTTAGTCTCATGTAAATTAGTTCTATTCTGAGTCTATTTTCCTTGTTAACAAATGGATTACATGTGCTTGTCAATGATTATATAGCAATAGTAAACTTGAAAATGCACTCTTTAATGCACTGTAAAGCAACGCAACCAGTACTGCCTTTGTAAACAATATGAAGTTATTAACCCTTTAACTTTTTTTATGCCTATCAAATATGTTAGATTTACATACAATATCTGAATATTATTTTTTGTATAATTCAGTCAAATAAAATATATTTACATTTTTTTTTTTTTTTTTTAAGAATGAAGATCAAATCTGAATATATGAAGTGAGCAGTACCAGGAAGTTTTGTTTTTTATTTATTCTTGGTTGAATATACAAAATCCTGACTCAGTGAGGGTTTTAGGGAACAGTAAATGAGGGACTTTGTACACATCCATTTTTATACAGTTTTATATGGTTTGATGACAAATAATAGATCCATGAAAATATTATCAACAGCATTGAAACATTAGTGTAACATTTTGTCAGACAGGCTTCTCCAAATATTAGCCACATCACAGTATTGCTTATACATCTACTGGAAAAGGCTGCGTCATACGAGCATGTGGAAATGAGCTTTCTTTAGTCTTTTCTGTGATTACTGATTCTGAATCAGACTTCAGTACCGAACAAAGCCACACATATCAAAAACCATTAATCTCTGAAGACAATTATTATACTGGAAACACTTTGATTTAACTTGGTGATTTCTCTCTGTTAATACTGAACATGTTTAATTCTTTTTGTTTAATGTTTAACATTTTCATACATGAGGCCGTCCAGTGCCTGTAAGAATGTGTGGCCCTTTTTTAATTTTCCTTGAACTAAATGAGGGAATTTTCTTCACATGAGATAAACTGACAATTGATGTTTTTACTACACTGTGATGATTTGCACTCTCTGTTGGCTCTGTGCTTAATATGCCCAAGTCCGACGCCTCTGGAGGGAGAGTAGATTGAGACAAATTACCACTACCTCTCTGTACACATTTGTATGTTGATAAATCCTGCTGAGACTAAAATAAATTTACTTCCAGTTACTCTCAAATGCTTTGTCCTTGTTGAATTATTCCTGGCAACTGATTTTAACATTTAAGTGTCCCATCCAGACAATTATTAATTAATTATTAATTAAACAGTTGTTTTTCTCCTTTACTCCTCCTTCATTGAAAAATGAATGTATTTATCAATATGCAGATATTTATTGATTGAGAAATTTGGATATAGTTAGTTTTGCACAGTGGTGGAGGAAGTATTTAGATCCTTTACTCAAGTAAAAGCACCAATACCACAGTCTGACAGTACTCGATTAACTTAAAACTACTTAAGTATTATCTGCAAAATGTAATTAAAGTATGCAGAATGACCCTTTACACAGTGTTTTAATGTGTAACATGGAATATCTATTACATAAATATTAACATGCAGCATTATGTATATTACATTATGTGACGATTATGATATTTTTTGTTTCCTTCTTAAAATAAGCAATAAAAAACAACTGCCATTTATCTAGTTTCTAGTTGATTTAAAAAAAAATTCTTACAGAAATCTGACTTTTTTTTTAGAAATGGCAGCATTTTTCACTTGTTTTAAGAAAATACATTTTAGCACTTAATAGACACAAATTACTTGTTCTATGCAAAATGTTAATCTACAAAGTAACTCCAGCAATCAGATAAATGTGGAGCAAAATATTTCTCTTTGGAATATAGTGGAGTTAATGTATCACATATCAGGAAGAGGAAACGCTAAGTAAGTACCTCAGAATGGTACTTGTAAACCTTACAGTACAGTACTCGAGTAAATGTACTTCCCACCACTGGTTTTGACTGAGATGATTTGATCAGTCTAGTGATCACTGACTTCACTCATCCTCCGATAAAATCTCTGTGGGGTCAAAGCAGCTGTGTCAATAGCAGCTCTTTATCTTTAATTTCGTGCTCAGCGGGTCAGTATTTTTCCTGCTGGAACAAATGAAGCAAATGAATCCCGTGTCTGGGCCTGATCACCTTTCAGTGCTGAGCTTTGACCTCCTTCAGTCTCTGGGGGTGTAGAGCAGGATGGTTGAAACTGTATTTGTAATTCATTCAGGTTACATTGTATTGTCTTATAATTGTCTTTTTTCTGTCGATCAATGTTAAAAATAACCAACAACATTAAATCCACTTTTAGCGAGTGATTTAAAATAAAACATAAAAACTGGTGCTCTCTGCCCCAGTCTGAAAACTTTCTTTATATTCACTTTTACAGCTGACTACAGCAGAACAAAGAGGTGAATAGACTGGGCTTTCTTGATCTCACTGGCTGACGGGCTATTGTTGGCAGGGCATGACCTTCATTTGTTGCTATTCTATCTGGAACAAACAAATCAACCTTTCAAGTGCCACAACATTATTTTTCTCTCTCTTGTGTCAAGCCAAGCAGTAAACTAATAGGGGCTGCAGACAGCACAGCTTAAGAGGGAAAACTTGCGTATGCTTAACAAGGTGATCATTCTTGGGATTCCTTTATGTGCTTGAGTGACTGCTACCAGAGTGAGTGCTGAGGAGTAAAGAGGTAGACAGCTGAGAGAGAGTTGTCTTGGTGGGACCTGTGGGTGTTTTCTGATGTGAAGGGGGTAGATTAAGAGCTCTTTCACACAGAGCTCTCTATTTCACAGCACTAAATAGGAAACATACAAGTTTTACAAGTCTTACTGGGATCTAGAAACATCTCAGGCGGTTCATTGTAGGCAGACAGAAAAAATAAAAACAGTTTGTGCTTGTTTCCGTGAAAATGTCACAGTGCCATGCTGCCCCCTAGCTGTAATAATGCTAAAGTAAGTGAGTAAAGCTTTATTTATATAGCACTTTCAAAGATATCAGCTTTCATTGTTTTGGTTCTTTCCTAGAAGATCAGATGATAATATGTGCATTTGGAGTTTTGTGAGTTCATTGGTGTGAAACAAAGTGCTCACTATCAATGGAAAGGCTTGTTTCTGTGCTTCATTATTTTTCCACGGGTATGAACATTAGTAATGAAGTGGCAGACAGTAAATGGTTTGTACGTGGGAGGGGTGGCTGGTTTTTATCACTGGGCTGAGCAGTCAGACCTCTGCAGACCCAGAGGGACCTAAACAGGGAGGTCTCCCACTCAAACAACCCACATACCTCCCAAATACTTGATGATTAATAGCTTGCTATAAGGCTTTTTAATTTATGGCTGGTTTACCATATAAAGGTTGATGGCCCACTTGTAAGTTCAGTGACTCGATCTTATTTCAAGATCAACACACAATTAATATGTTTTCATTTTAAGAAATACTATTAACATTACTCAGGTGGATGCCTCAGTACAGCAGGTCAAACCTGCTTTCAGGGCTCCTGTGTTTGGAGTCACTGTCAAGTATCTCAGCTCTTTCGTGATCAACACATAGTTTCATTGTTTAACCACAGAGTCAATTTCTATAAAGTAATGTATTCAGAGGTTGCAATCAGTTATGTGAAGGACTACTTAACTTATATTGGCTTTTTAAATTGCATTAAAATTATTTCCAGCCAAGCATCTTGATCCATAGATTCTGATTAATTAACAGATGATCAGATTAGTGACCTATTAGCTTCCTTTGCAGATTTCCATATCAAAGTATAAATAACAGGCCTGAGCTATACAAGAGGTAAGTGAGAGGGGAAATAAGATAATTCATTGCTTACACAGTATAAATCTTCACATGTATCTCTCAGTTATTGTGTCAGATACTCTTTTTTTATGACACAGAAATGTCAACAATTAACCTCTCCAGCATGCCCCTTCTCTTTTGAATTAAATCATTTAGATCACTGAACATGTGCTTTATCAAAGGCTGAGCTGTCATTTCTTTTCATTTTGAGCCTTTCCGTTAGAAAAACTCTTGAAAGGGTAAAAAGTTGGACAGTAATTTTGGAAGATCTGCACTTGGTTTGTCTAAAGCCTCAGCTGAACTTTGGAGGTCAGTTTTACACAGAACAAGGACTGTGGCCTTTGTCCCATGAAAAAATATGAGGGAATCTCTGTTGGAGCCAGTATGGAAGAGTGACAGTGATCAATAACAGTTTTTGTTTCAAGACATTGCTAAGAAAAGAAGTTTGCAAAGCAGCTTCGATCCATGTGAGCACAACGTTCCTTGAACAGAGCAAAGTTATTTTTTGAACCATCACTAAACTGTTGCTTTATTAAGGTTGCAACACAGTTCTGAAAACAGTGCGTCATTGTGAAGCTGTGTCATCTTATCACAGACAGCACATTTGTCTGTCAGCAGTTGTAATGGTGCTTTTCTGTCAAGCAGTCACTAAAACACAAGTCAACCTGAATTCCACAACCGCAATAACATTGAACAGACAACAGCTATTGTTGCTGGTTTCAACAGCAAAATCCTACACAAGCAACTGCTACCGCACAGGAGAGAAGGTCAAACAGCTCCTACTTTGACGTGCAGCAACAAACAATACACACAACTTAATAATGGGACACAATCAGCTCCTAATTAAAGTACTCAGATACGTTTCGAGTGCATGACTTTCACATGCAGTGGTGTATTATTACTGTGTGATATTAATCATTTTACCCCAACAAGGAACTTTCATTTAGTTTTGATTCTGGTGGCCCCCTGTGGATGTAAGTGGTAGTGTTTCCACCACCTTGTTTCATTGATTTCAAGGGGAATCCGACTGAATGACAGACATTAGGAATAATTATATAAAAATAGCCAATCTTCCTTCTGATGGTCTTGTTTGTTTATGTAAGTCAAATACAGGCATCAGTATTAAATTGAGACTGTTTCATAATCAGTTCAAAACTGTATTATTATTATAGTGTTATTAGCCAAATGTAATTAAAGTATCTCAATGCAGACAAATGTTATTACCAGGTGTCAGGATGAAGTGACTGAGGGGGCTGTTAAAAATGGCGAGGGTGCAGTTTCTTCATAAAGTAATAGCTATGTATTGATTCAACAATGCAATTGTTTTGGCTTTTTTTCTTTAGAGACATAAAGCTTAAACCGAGGGGGCAAAGCCTAAGCCCCCTTTAGCCCCCTTGTGGCACTGGGCCTGTATTATAATATTATGTAAGAAGCATTTTACTGCAATTAATGTCATTATTGATCAATGTGCTGATTATTTCCTTAACTAAACATTCATTGTTTGGCCTCTAGAAAGTCAGAAAATAGTGAGAAATGCCTTCACAATGCTGTGAGTGTAATCTATTGCTCTTTTTCAGTCATATGCACATATACTTGTTCTATATACTTGGTCCATGTCCATTTACTATAATATCATTCTTGTCAGATCGGCCCAGTGGAAATTAATCCAGCACTGAATCTGATAACGAAACAGTGAGAGTACAATCACGACAGGAAGTGAATATCATATGTTTATGGGAGAGGATTTCCATATGGATTTCCACATGACATTGGCTTTGGACAGAGGCCTGGCTGTGTGACTGGCCCACTGATTGCAGAAGTAAAGAAACACCATTTGTTTGATGTCTGGTAAATAATTAACCACTTCGGCCTGTAGAAATACCTCTTATATTGTTCTGAGAAGTTTTCTTTTCATATTTGGTGACGTACTGTGACGTTAACTAACTGCATACTTCTGTTGAAAAATAATGTACATCTGAACAGGTTCTTGTTTGGCAACTTCAGACTTTAAACTTGTTTCTCTGTGACTCTGTGTCTCCAGTTTCTATTAAGAGGGAGTGACTGCAGGCCATTCATATGAGGAATGTGATCTGTCCGTCAGGATGATTGTCTGTCTGTCCCTTAAAGATATTATAGGACAGGATGAGGAAATATAAACTGATGAGCATTAAATCATCGTGTTGAACCAGGAGATGTTGCAGTTGTGAAGGTAACAATAACATTAAAAAATAATGTTTGCGTGTTGTCTTCCTTTTCATCACTATCCACTATCAACAGTATTAATAATTTATTGGCCAAAGCAACTCCTGTACTACAAGACACCTCCTGTACCTTTAGTATTAACCAGTTTCTCAGCCCTCATTTTAGCTACTGTTGAAGAAAAATCATTCAAGCCCAGTTCAGGTTTGCTGTGCTGGTGTGAGTTTAATAAAGCATGCCGGCATCCTGGTGAACTTACATACACAGAGCAGGTCTGAGTCGGTAAGCGGACCTAGAGCAAATGAGATGATTAACAGTATGTAAATGTCAGCCATTGATCAGGCAGTCGGTGGACGTTACATGATCAACATCGAAGTCAGAGGGAAGTAAGACAAAAGGTAGTGGTCAGACCAAATGTGATTACCAATTTTTCAATTCAATTCAATTTTATTTGCATAGCGCCAATTCATAACAGAAGTTATCTCAGGACACTTTTCAAATAGAGCAGGTCTAGACCAAACTCAATGGAGACAAAGGGAAGAAGGGCCGGTGTGGGGTTTGATCAAGGGGAAAGGAGACAGTAGGAATACAAATTTGAGTATGAAAGGGACCAAACCAGTGGGAGAATGTGAATTTTCTTCATCACTACTTTATATAGTGTTGAGTTAATCTGTACAAATACATTACATGTAATAAAACAATCCTGTGTTTTGTGTGTAACTAGTATCTATAACTGTCAAATAATATTGTTATAAATATTTCAAAGTAGGATAAATCTATTTTGATAAAAGGTTAATATAATAAAACAATACCAGGTTAATAAAAACTGTGAAGTAGACTATGTAGTAGTAATACGTTTTGCAGTTATTAGAGAGACACATATTTGCATTATAGCCACAACAGAACAATATTGTGAAACTCCTCTACTGTGAACAGTAACCGGCTCCTCCTATCAGCCACTCCTATTGATAAGAAGTGCTCCACCTGTCCCAGCCCGAGTAAGAGGACCCGCCCTGTGAAAGTCCTGCTCTCAGGGCAGGAGGCACAGACCAGGGAGGCAGCTGAAATGTGGCCCGACAGGTCTGATGGGAACTCAGAGGCACAGAGAGAGTAAGAGTGTCAGAGTGAGAGAGGCAGGGAGGTTGCTGAGTGACTGTCAAGCCTGTCAACCAGGTGGATTTAGGAGCAGTTTGGCTGGAATTAAAACAATGACATACTTGTGTTTGTGTTGCTGAGTGTGGAACTGGATTGCACCTGATCATCACTGACTGAGAGGGAACCTCGGGGGGCTCTGTGGACTCCACAACTAGACGTGACAGAGTGGAATTTCCCCTCCTCTTCCCTGGCTGAGCCGGGGGCAGATGGTCGCTCTGAGAGTTTGAGCAGAACTCAGGAAGGAAAGTGAGGGAAAGGGTGGGAGGAGGTCCAGAGAGGGAGAGGGAGAGGAAGAGAAGCGAGGAGTGGACAGAAGAGGAGACATGCTTCGCTACGGTTCAGGACGAAGTGTTTCCACCACCACCACCACAACAGAGGATTCTCCAGAGTGTTCAAGTGAGGTAAGAAGTCCCAGAGAAGTCAGGACCCTGAAAATCTCCCTCTACCTCCCCCTTTTCTCTCTCCCTTCTTTTCTGTGTTTTGCAAACAGTCCTGTGTTTTTTTCCCCTCCCTCATCTGTTTTCCCCTGGTTGCTTTTAACTCTGCAGCCACTTGTTTCTTGTCTGTTTCCGGCCAGTGAGACAGATTTTCTGGGTCCCAGCTAACGTTTTCTCTCCACTGATCATCTGAAAGTTCATGTTGGATATAGGATGTGGTCACTTACAAGAACATGTAATGAGAGCCGTGCAGCAGGCAGGGCTGTCATGTTTATTTGAACAGCTCTCTTATAAAACTGGCCTTTGTACCGGCCTTTAAATGATTCCCATTGTTTTCTGAGGAAGAAAGAAGCTATTATAATTTAGTTAACTGAGTATGATATCTGTTCATTACTGAAGGGAGGTCCCTGAAATAATAGCTTTGGAATAAAATCTTTCAAAATGTCTCATTTTAAATGTTTGGTTGTTATACAAACTGTGGTGTAAATATTGCGATGTGTGTTTCTGTAGCAAAGTTTTATATTTACATAAACTTTGCAGCTCTGTTGTCATAGTCTATAAATAAACCCACAGTGGTGGACAGTTGAGGTCTGTGAGATTTGTCAATTGTTCCACCACCTCAGTTTCAGTGATGTTTTAATGTCAACTCTTCTCTCTCCTCTCTCATAATGACATAATGCAAAAAGGCCTGCAGAACATTTTTTTATTTGCCTTTTGTCTGTTTGTTTTTCTCAGAGGAGGATCAGACGCCTCAGGTTAACTCTACATGCGGGGGATCATGAAAACAAGAAGCCAGGAACTGCAAACTCAGACACAGTAAGTCGTATATCTCTGTCACTGAAACTTCTACAATTAACCATGCTACATACTGCCTATAAGTCTTTCTTGACAGCTCTATTTAGATAAAGGTTTAATGAATAGAGTTAAATTAACCCTTAAATTCCCTCTTTGTTTCAATAAACCAACTGAATGTGTGTGTGCCTCTCTCTCACACACTAAAAAATAGCGATATGGGAGAATGATAAGCACCAAAAATACAACATTAATTCATCATAATATAAAAATACTAGCATGAAAGGTGGTGGAGCAACTGAGATTTATGTGTTTTTTTTATCATCTTGACCAGTTACACAACCATGACAGGAGGGTGTGTGCGTGTGATAATGCACATGCAGCTGTTTCACATTTACTTCAAAGCTCAACTCTGACAGTAAATCTATTCCATACAATACAAAATATTTGAAATACTTTTACTGAACAGACACCATGTTTAATATCTCACAGAGACACCTGAGACACCTGAGAGCTCAGTTGAAACAGTATTGACTCAAACATTAGTAACGAAACAAACATAGCTCATAAAAATGCCATTTGCTTATTGGAGTGCATAATTACACTCTGTACAGTATCAATGTCTGTTAGTGCACATTGTGACTGTACTGAGTATGCTGCAGGCTGTGTGGGTGTTTGCTGTAGGTTGCTCGGCCCCTGCCTTTGTTTGTGTTCAGAATTTGTGGTCCAGAGGCTGCTGCCAGAGTTTGAGTGTAAGAACTGAGTGAGACTTTACTCATTGTTGGCACTGCAAAGGTTTTTGGACGTTTTAACTGTGCATGACATGGTGATATGTTTTGTATGAACCTTGGCCAAGGCGTATGGTGTTCGTCTAGTTACCACACCTCCACACACTCCAATGATAGCACGCTGCCGTAATCTCCCTATGTGCTTCCCTTTGGGAGGGTGTGACCATGACTATTGGAACTGATGGTAGAGGACAGTCTAATCAAGAGTGAACACAAACTGAAGAGTAACAAACACATGTTCTCGTGTACTTCAGTGTGTGTTCAGTGAGGACCCTGCAACTGTGCAGCTCACTCTCCCTCGACAGACATCAGCAGCTCTAACAAAACAAAGAAATATGGGAATGCTTTACATATAGAAATTACTGGTCCAGTTTACAAGTGTGATATAGAAACCTGAAGCCACCAGTGCACATACACTGAGAATGGACTTGTACTGAAGTAGGAGACATCTTCTGTCCAACAGGAAAACTATAGAGAAAAAAATAGCAAATTCATAGATTCTTGAATTTTTAATGGGGTTAGAAGGAGTAGATGCCTTGTTAAGGATTTTAATGTGGAATAACAGCAGGATGGCAGTTTAAGTGTAATGGAAATAGTGGGAGGAAATGTAGAGAGTAAATAAAAACAGTACATAAAAATGAAAACAATTAGAAATGGCCTTACAGGGGGAAGCTGTTTCTGTCCAAAGGTAACAGAGCCTACCAGCACCTCTGAAGGTCATTAATTATACAGTATACAGTATCTTGTTTGTTTAATCTGAAGCCCTATGTACTGAAAACTTGTAAAAAATTATAATTTGTTGTTTTATGGCAGGGCATTATGTGTAATTGAGCATTAGAGGTGGTTGGAGGCAGATTTCATTTCCTTTGGACAGAGCCAGGCCAGCTGTTTCCCCTTTATACTAAGCTAAGCTAACTGCTGTAGCTGGTGTAGCTGGTGGCAGCTTCATATTTATTATACAAACATGAGAGTGGTTATCAATCCACTCATCTAACTCTTGGCAAGAACATGTGGATAAAGTAATGTACAAGACAACACTGGTCTCCAATTCAGTATTATGGTGCCAGTTTGAGTAACATTTTTCACTCAATAGAAACTAATTTAAATTATAAAACAAGCTGATATATAATTTGCTTGTGAAACTGTAGTACCGTGTGGAAAAAACCATGAAGCCATTTCAGGGAAAACTGAAGGGGAATATCAGGGTTCAAGAGGGTAACAACTCACCTCTCCATGTCCTCTTCATTTACTCATTATGCATTCAGTGCTCAGCCCAGAGCTCTGTGCAGGTGTGGCAGTAATTGCTGTGACACGTCACTCTTGTCACTTGTTACAACAACATTTAGCTCAAATACCAGCAGTGTTCAGCAGGCTTGATTTATCCATTTTTATTACACTTATTTAGACATAAAGCATCCATGTTCTTTTTTAGCCAATTTGATTGAACACATTTTCACTGAATTTGTTAAATCTTTGATCTTACATGTAATCTTAACTCAAATGTAGGTCAGTTGAGTCTTTTTGAGCTTGTGTTTTTTGTGACTTTGTGATAAAAAAGGAAAAGAAGGAAAGAGGGGATCAAGGAGGAAGGAAGTGACAGAAACATCCTTGGAGATAACCAGAGGGATTAGGTTTCAGTAGGAATCTTGGTTAAGGTGGTTATTTGACATAAAATTAGAAAGGGTGTATCCTGCAACCTGAGACGACACAATCCAACCAGTGACCACGGCCTAGATGAGATATAATACATCTGCACCATAGCACACACAAAGAACAGACCTATTTGCTACATATAGAAGTTTCTACACCTATATCCTTGGATTTCATCACCACAATGGCTGAAAGTCTCTTCAAAGTGAGCAAGCTTCAGCCCAACGAGCTACACGAGAGGGTCTTTGTGTTGTGACTTCAAATACAGCTTTCATGTTTGTGTCGGAAATAAGAAGAGCTAATCCAATCAGGAGAGTCCTTCACATGCTGTCACATGATACTCAGTCAGTTCGTGTGCAACAAACAAATAACACAGTGTTTGACAATGCACTGATAAATAGTTCTTTTGGGGGGGGGGGGGCGTCTTGAAGTTGTTTTTTTTACGTGCTTACATAATCAAGGCAGTCAGTCACGTCTGTAAGGAGGTCATGCTGCTTAAGGCAATAGAACAAAAGAAACCCAGTGTGTTCCTCCCATCAAAATGTCAGTTTGAGCTACAAGAAGCAGGTAAACATTGTCCACCAGTTTGGTCAAACATTGGCATTGTAAAATTCAAAGCACTGTTATTCTGAGCTCTCAGAGAAGGAGGCTGCAGTGTTGTTAAAACATAAAGATGTTGGCTGTTCTTCCCTCCCATCTACTGGAATTCACATCCGCCTATTAGTGGGCCCCCACCATTTCTCAACGCCGTGTCCTCTGTAGATTAAGTGGTGGAGAAATGTGAGGCTCGGCTCTGTTCATGAGACAACACTGGCATCTTTGTTGTAGTTCCTCCTCACTCTTATCTCTGTGAGATGTTAAGACTCTTTATGTGGGTAATAGGTCCTGAATGTTTAGTCTGAATCTATCTATCTATCTATCTATCTATCTATCTATCTATCTATCTATCTATCTATCTATCTATCTATCTATCTATCTATCTATCTATCTATCTATCTATACATGTCTTTAACAGACACTGACTGGTGAGACAATTTATGACAGTTTTATTGATTGGACAATAAACAATAAACAAACTAGCTTAGCTCACACACCACTTCTCAGATGTGAACACAAATACATTTTCGAAAGGATCTAAAACCAAAATAAAGAAACAAAAAAAAGAAAAACTAAATCTAATATTTACATAGAAATCTGTGCAACAAATACAAATGAAGATGGAACAAATAAGCAAAGAACAAATATAATAAAATAGCTCAAATTTGTTTGTTTGCATTCTTTCTTGTTGAGAGCACATTTTCTACATGTAACCAGAAACAATGACAGACTAGAGTGCATTACTGCAACAGAAACGTTGATAATTAGAAGGTATCCACACTGTGGAATGCCGTATTTTAAAAAATTTTCAACTTTACAGGCTCTGCACCTGGAATTAAGGGAATCATCCGACAGCAATCTTGAATATTTGTTTTTTTCTCTGTAGGCTGAGAAAGAGAAGGATGTCAATGGGGCATGGAAGAAGAAGAATGGGCTGATCCAAAGAGAGAGGCCAGCTGGCAGGGAGTCACCTCAGCAGGTAGACAGCCACATCCGCCACATGAGTAATAGACATGACACTGCGACGCATATACTGCAACTGCTTCAGCATGTGTGTCGCTGACATCCTTCTGTAAAACACATTTCTGTGCATGCACCTTCAGGTTGTCATTAATAATGTATTCATGGATACTCACCATGAACAGATGCCAGGTGTCAGTAACAAATTAAATGTCTCAAGTGTATCTATCTATATCTATATACAGATTAATCAGTAATAAAAATATGCATTAGTTGCAGCCCCCAAATAAATTATTTCTAATTTCCAGACAAAATGTCTGCCTCCTGCACTACAGTAGCCAACTGAAATATTTATAGAAGTTGATTCTCTAAGCTTCAGTTCTGTAATTTAGTTGTGCCCCTAACTATAATTGTTATTTGTTATTTAGTTATTGCATTGTTTAAAGTGCTGCACTTCTGTGCTGGTGTGCATCTGTTTTCACTGAGCTGCTCGAGGCACAATAGGTAGAAACGGCAGCCGCTCATGTACTAGGTTGCAGAAACATGACACCTTCAATACACCTTGCACTTTTTTTAGCCATTCGTTCCCAGCCTCCTGTTTCCAGTGCTCAGCAGCAGCGGTGCTGGAAATACCTGATCAAGTGTTCATATGCAGGCATTTGCATCCACACACACAAACACATATGATGCACTTGCACGTGTGCACACAAGCAAGCACCCGAACACACAAACACAATGACAGTATAAGTCAGCCTCAGTGGAGGGTGGCTACAGAAACCTGAGCGGTGTGATCCTGTCTCCCTCAGCACCTTGGAGACATGACCAATGGGGTGCCAGAGACCTCGCTGCAGCATCATGGGCCCAAAGTGTACGGCGTTGTGCAGACAACGGGATCGGACAGACAGCAGGAGGTGATGGCGCGTGAGTGGACAGTCAGTCACCTTCACGATGAGATGAAGTACATCAGGGAGGTGAGTGGAAACTAACACAACAAGCAGCCAAGCCTTCAGGTCAACACTTCATTGTTTTAATGTCACTTAATCTACTGAACTGTAGGATATATCTGTATGTTCTGTGTATCTCTATACAGGTGAGAGATTCTTTAGAGAAGGTGAGAGAGCGGATGTACGGGCAGTTCGGAGGAATGCAGCAATCAATGCAGAAGCTTTCGCAGGAAATCAGGGTAATGAATTATGTAACACCGTGTGACTGCTCATCAAACTCCAGTTTGTGAAGCTGTGAATAAATGTGAAAATGCGGTGTCATGTGTGTCTGCAGGCTGCCAATTCACAGCGAAGGAGTCTGGAGTCAGAGGTGAAGATCCGGACGACAGCCATGGAGAACTTTGATCAGATGAACAGCTCCCTTATATCTGCTAATATCGGCCTGCAGGTAACAAATCAATGTCAATGAACCAGTGAAGATCTCCTCCGTGGCAGCCGCATGCCATCACAGAAAAGACTTCATAAGTAAAAGAAGTTTCCTTTGCAGAAATCCCTTCTGGAGAACTGTCAGAACAGAGTAGACAGGAGAGAGGAGGTGAAGAGTTTGCGAAGCACCTGTGAGAAAACCCAAGAAAAACTCAGAGATAAGGAGAAGGAGCTGGCTGCTGCACAGGCTGAAAACCAGACTTTGAGGCTACAGGTAATCCTGCATACACATCTCTTTGTGTGCACACACACACACACACACACACACACACACACACACACACACACACACACACACACACACACACCCTCATGCAGTCACAAATTTAAAAACATCACGGTGGAAGTATGTCCTCCGCCACATTAACTGAGATACCGGTCACCCAGCTGGCGTGAAGAGTGGCTGCACAAATGGTCTGATGAGTCAGTAACAGTGTGGCACTGCATGACAGCTAACAAAGAAATGTGGGAACGCTTCACATGTAGAAATTATTCTTTGCCTGATACCATATGTTTTTTAATCAAAGGTAAAAATAAAACTTAACTGATTATCAATATAGTCCCAAAAGTTCATCTATGGTCTGTGTAATGACAAAACTCTCAATTGGAGAGCAAATTACCCCAATTTAAATTAATTAAAACAAATGAGTAATAGTAGGTAAATCAGTGTGTTTTGATGAAGCAGATCATCTAACTTGAGTACAGTAACACATTAGCTGTATCTGCATCTTATATTCTAGTGTGAATATGGAATAATCAGCCTCACATAGTCTTAATTTCTGCTGTGCTGTGAATTGTCCAGGTGGAGTCTTCACGGGAGGCCAACACTCAGGCGCTGCAGGAGCTCTCAGCAAAGCTACAGCAGGAGTATGAGGAAAAGCTGCAGGAGGAACAACGGAAACACAGGGAGGAGATTGAAAACCTACAGGTCTGCATTCTTTAGTCCTCATTCACCATCATGCACATATAGTTTCAATGTCAACAGGAACCAAAACATACGGGTTATAAGAACAGGATAGATGTGTGATGATAACTGAAGATGTCTAAAATATTTTTGGTTCTGACACATTTTACAAAGATTATGATGCAGTGTGATCATTCATCCAAAAATTACTACTGTACATTCTTGATAATTTGATGAGCCATTTTAAAGGCAGTCCAACGTCTAAACTGAAATGTATTTCTGTTCACACAGGCTCAACTTGATGAGTACATCAGGCGACTAGAGGAAGCAGAGAGCAACATCAAGATTGCAGAAGCCAAGATTGCTGAGAGGGACCAGAGGATCCTTGAAGTGGAGCGTCTACTGGACTGTATGGGGAAAGTAAGGAACATTTTAACTTAACAAAAGGCTATCTGCACTGTTTGCAGACAATAAAAACTTATAATAAAAAATGTTTCTTACAGGAAAAGAGTCAACTCCAAAAAAAGCTGCAGGACTCTGAACAGCGTCTCCGCTTGTTGGAGCTGACGGACAAAACTGATGCAACTGTAGCCAAAAGGTACAAAAAGGATGTCCTCATAAACAAACACCAGGATGACAAAACAATCCCAACTAGAGGTGCATTCACTAGCTTTCTTTTTTAACTGTATCACACAGTCTTCATCAGTAGTTGGCGTTTTCTAGGTTGTCATAAAGTTGCATCTGAAGATGTTCAAGAGCACCTTGAGTTGAGATTGTTTTGCATGGGCTTAGGGTTTGGATTAGGGTTTGTATCCTCGATTTGAGAAGCTGCTGACCTGGCTGCACATTTCTGGAAAATACAAGGATTTATATGGGTTTAACTGGTTGTTGTTGGTCCTGTTTAGGTCCAAGGAGCTGCAGTCTGAAACTGTGGATCTCCGTGAGAGGATCAAACACTTGAACGACATGGTGTTCTGCCAGCAGCGGAAAGTCAAAGGAATGATTGAGGAGGTGAGGAGTGTTTATTTATCTGTGCGTGAATACTGTCCAGTCACCAGCATTAGCTGTTCTTTTCTAATTATGTTTTGATAATGGGCGTGGATGATGGAGACATACCTCAGCTGAAGTAGTAGAAGTTTTTCTCCAGAGTACGGTTGAGTTGCACATAAGCAATATAAACTTCATCTGGCCCAGAGTCAATAAAAGGTGGAGTGCCATGGTGGCCTAGTGGTTAAGATAGACACACATAATGTGCAAATAAAGGGTTTAGTGATTAAAGTATTACAGTGACACCATTCAGTATCCATCATATCTCACGGTATGATTCTTGAAGTGTTGCACAGACTGTTTTTTGCTGTAATTGTATTTCTGAATAATTTCCAAGAAGATTCCTGGCAATAACTATGTTATTATGTAGTATATAGGGAAGATAGCGGCAGTGCTTGATTAGAACACGTCTTATTATTAATAATGAATTATTAGTGCATCTTAGAAACTCTGAAATGCGCAGCAGCCAAACCTCCAACAACAACAACAACAATTTAACAATTGTCTACAGGCAAGTTTTCAATTAAAATGAATAATGTTTGGTTTGAATGCAGCTTTTCTTTCTATTCCTATTTTGTCTAAAATTAGCATCAAATAATAATTATTTCCAGGAAACTTCTAAGAAAATAATCAGAATCAGAATCAGCTTTATTGCCAAGTAAGTTTTCACATACGAGGAATCTTGGTACATTGGTGCATAAGAATCACAATCGAGCGTAGAAAAACATATACACAGTATATTATTGTGTCAGTGCTTATTTTCATCTATATAAAAGGATTACATAAAATATACAGGATTGTATGAATAGTAGCAAATATAAGCAATAAAGAAATTAATTAAAATAAAAAGTAAAAGGATAAAATTCATGTACATTTACAAAATGAAGGAGAAATAAATTGAAATCTAAATGTAAGAATAGGAGTGTAACTCAGAAAAGAAATTCTAGGAGACATCCTTATCGTTCTAAAAACATTATTAGGAAGTTACACACTTACTGCCAGCAATCAACATACAAAGATAACAATGTTTGATGGAATCAACGAAGCAGAGATCTGACTGAAAACACATAATAATTGCAACTGAACTCTTTGTGAAGGTTGAATCACTGCGAGCTCAAGTGGCTCAGAAGGATATGTTCATCTCGGAGCTTCTGGACAGAATTGCAATAGTTGAGTGTGAGGTAAGACGACTACTTCCCTATGTGCTTATGCCTGTTTTAATCATGGTGTGGTGTGGCAATCTCCTACATGGTGGCACATGATTGCCCTGGCTGCTGAGCGCTGGATATCCTGAGCTTTCAACAATGTCTGTGTGGTTTCCTTGTGTCACTACACCTATCACATCCCTTTCATGTGTAAAGTGACTTCGATCTTTTGCATGTGTCTGACCTGACAGTGTTGTTTCCTCTTTTCCTTTTCCTAGAATAATGAATTAGAAGACAAGCTGAAGTATTTTATGTCCACACAGAATAGACCGCAAGAGTTTTTGGAAACCAGGGAGATAGGAGTAGGCTGTGATCTGCTCCCCAGGTAAGAAACAAAGTTGGAAAAGATATTTGGCAGAATCAGGTTATATATCTGGTGCTTCATTTGGAGGTGGTTTTCTCACTCTGATGTGTGACTGTGCATCTGCAGACATGAAGCACAAAGACATGATGTTCAGCGTGAACCAACTCATCTCCATCCCATACAACACCCACCACTCCTTCCACCTCCATCATCAGTGAAACCTCCATCACCAATGAAACCTCCATCATCAGTGAAACCTCCGTCACCCACTCAACCCTCATCTCCAACACAACATCCACCCCCCATACAACCTCCATCTCTAACACAACGTCCACCCCCCATACAACCTCCATCTCCCATACAACCCTCATCTCCCATACAACCTTCATCTCCAACACAACCTTCATCTTTCATACAACCTTCATTTTCCACACAACCTTCATCTCCCACACAACCTTCATTTTCCACACAACCTTCATCTCCCACACAACCTTCATTTTCCACACAACCTTCATCTCCCACACAAACTTCATCCCCTACATCTCCCATTCAACATCCATTCCACTACTTGACAACACCCACCCAACCAAGGACGTTTAAGTCTAATACCCCTCCGCCCAGCAGGCTGGATTCCAGTTTACTGAGGTACACTCCTGTCCAGTACAGCCGCCTCCTGCAGTCCAATCCATCAGTAACAAGTGGGACATTCTCCTACACTCCCTCGTCTGCATCTGAGTCTCCTGCGAGTCAGGTCTCGTCCAGGAGAGATCAGGTGGACGCAGACACAGACACACAGTCAAGTCCAGATGAATCCACTTCATCCTTGTTCTCTTCTCGACCAAGATCGAGAGCCCCTCAAGTTTATTCACCATTCATGAAACTAATGGAAATAACAGCAAATATTAATATAGAGTGAACTTGAAGGAGTAGTTTGACATTTTGGGAAATACACATTCTCTCGAGTTTGATGATATGTTCAAAATCAGTTTCATTTTTTTATGTTAAATATGAAGCTATTGTTAGCTTAGCTTAGCAACAAGACAGGGGGAAACACCTAGGCTGCAGGCTTTGTCCAAATAACACAAAACCTACATATCGTCATCTCTACAGCTGATTAACAACATTATATGTATTTATTCAATTTGTAAAAGAAAACACAAACTCCTGTGAAATCTATTCACACTTTAGAGGTGCTGGTAGGTGGATTTTGATACTTGTGGACAGAACAGTAAACAGTTTCCAGTCTAAATTATATGTAGCAGCAGTTAGCTTAGCATAAAGCAAATCTATACATAATGACTGTACAGTAAACATGTTGCTGTAGTTAAAGTTAACAGCAGTTACATTATTTATCATACGAGAGGTATTAATCCTCTCTTCTAACTCTCAGCATAAAGTGAATGAGTGTAATTTATAAAATGTTGAACTATTATTTAAGTCAATTGTCTTTGGTCTCATTTTATCTTTGGTTGATTATCTCTTTTAAACAATAACCAAATGTGACTTTTTTTTTAATACTCAAAAGCTGACACATGTGTTATTAAGTCTTATGGTTCAGAATATGATTCTGGTTGATGATGTGAAAAGTCTTTTCAGCCATTTGCACATAGCACCATTAATAAAATGTTGGTTGCTGTTGGGTGTAAATAATGTGTAATGTAAAAATATTTTGTAAATAACATACAGAAGGATTATATTTGTTTTGTTTACAGTAAATGTAGCCTATGTTTCCTGTGGAGCATTGACTCCTATATGAAGGTTGATAAGGTTATTGTGTGTATTTTCCTCATTTTATATTGGCTCTGTACAAATTAAATGAATATTATTTTCTTATTTTTCACATTTTCACAAAAATATTTATTAACATGCTTTGTGCCTTTGTGAACAGCCTAGTATTTGATACTGGTGGTGGGAGTGAATCTCTTTAAATTGGCGACAGGGTAATAATAACAATGTAATATGAAGTGCATTTTTATGCTAATGATAAAACTGTTAAATCACTTTATAGATATCGACCTTATTGAGGTGACTGCCATTCCTGAGCCACAGGCACAAGTATTATCCAGCTGTTATCTGCACTGCCACAACTGTGTTTCATGACGTGCCTTTTCCTTAACGATACATATCACAGTGCGACTCATGTTAAGAGGCCAGCGTACGTTTGGATAATAAAGACTTTACTGTATAAGTAACCAGACAGGCTGATTGTGTCAGTGCATGCACTTACATACTGTACAACCTCATTCTCTAAAGCCTTAAGCTTATATATGACTACTTCATTGTTCATTGTGGATCCCAATTTTACACACAAAAGGGCTTGTTTGTATTCCTTCCATTTCTAATGAGTCGATTTCCCAATTTTACATAAATGTCATGCATAACCACTGAACTCCAGATCAACTTTATGTAAATATGCAACAGCTCAGTATTAGAGTATATTTTGAGGAACTGTCTTCTGTGTGGGGTGCAGATAGGGTATTTCCAACATCTCCAAAGAGAGAGAGAGGGTGAGGGTACACAGAAAGAAGATAACTGCAAAAAGGCCAAATGTTTTACAGTGTCTTGTGTGATCTGACTTGGTACACAGGACTAAATGTCTAATACAAGCACTGAAGAAGAGAAAGCTGTAACATAATAAATCAAAGGAAAAATATATTTTTGAGATTTTGTTCCAGCTGTACAGCTGCAACCAAAAGTTAAACTGACTTTGAACTCTGAGAAGGGATATAAAGGACACAGCTGTTACCTCTTGGTTGAAGTTGGGTCATTGTTCGTGGAGTTGAGTGAAAAATGGCTTGGCACAGTGGTTGGGAAACATCCGGACAGGAAATGCAGCTATGGAAAATGTGAGACTGGGAAGCCTGTTTAGGCTGACTGCACTGATTAAAGAGAAGAAAATATCTTATATAAAGAACTGCCTGTCACTCTTTGAAATGTACGCTTAGCGCTGATGACTACAATTGACCTGCAGAGGGCAGCAAATCACCTTCTCTGGCTGTGACAGGACGAAGCGGTGCGTTACACTGGCCTGTGCGGCGGGGGGCGCTAGAGCTGCACCTCACATGGTTGATTTCCGCCGTAGAAGAAGAAGCAGAGCCCCCCACTTTGAAATGTTGTTGTCTCATGTTGAAGAAGTGAACTGCCGCCTTCAGAAACCTCTCTCTTTAACTATAAAAGAGCCAGTTAACAGGGGGCGTTTTGAGCTGGCTAACATGTGATTAGAGTTCGTACGTTGTTGTTGTTGTTGTCGTTATTGTTGTTAAACTGAGACGTAAGCTCCTGCTGTTTGTGAATGGCTGTAGCTAGCGCTTACTAGCACTAACTAACTAACTCACAGTGATGTCCTCGTCGTGGACAGAGCGCCAGGGACAGGTGGGAGACCTCAGACACCAGAGAAAAGAAGACCTCCAAGAACTGCTCCTGCGACAGGAGAAGATACTCTCTAACCAGTAAGTTGACACTATCAGAGTTTGTTCCTCTGTGGTAAACAAACTGGGAACCTTTCTAGCCACCTGCCTCCTGTCAAAGTAGCTCTGATGTAGTTTGATGATGTGATGGCAGTATGACAGAAGACACATGTTTGCTTCAGCTCAGATATGTACTATTTGATATATTTCCCCCTACAATGAACACATTATATTTGTGTTTAATAAAAAAAATTAAAACAGCGATGTGAGGCTACTGTTTCTGAGAGAAAATAGTGCAAAGCTGTAACTTTAAACTAGGGATGCACCATGTGGTAAAAAATCATATTCCGATTATTTTGGCAGATTTGGACATTGTAATATGATTAGAGATTAGTGGGAATGATCCTTTTTGCCCCACAGTTTTTATTTTCACTGAAAAAACTCTTTAAATCATAATGATATGATGGGGTCTGAACCAAACAAACCCTATATCTGGAGAACAAGTTTTGTAGTCCAGGGTATCACTGTAGCACTACATTATAGTGGTGTTTTTTTTTCTCTCCACATATTTTGTCTTTAATATTACAGAACAGAGAAAATAGTGCAAAGCTTTGCTGTGTTTATGATACAGAGCCTCCAGTACAGTGCTGCAGAATTATTACAACATAGCTAGACTTAAATGCACACACTGTAGATTTAAATATACACGTTAGATTATCTGAGCCAGTTTTAAATGAAACTATTATGTCAAGTAATATTTGCAATTGTAATACATTTTTACAATGGAAAAAACAGACTGCGGTCAAAATAGTTCTACACAACTATTATGGTTTTACAGTAGTATTAGATCAGATAGTAATAGAATATATTGTACAACTTAATTATACAACTATTTGAATGTCGGATGCGATATATGAAATTATTTAAGATAAAATACAGATGGGTGAAAAAGAAAAAAGCTGATTAAATAAATGGATAACATAACAAAGGCAGAATCTTTTTATAGGGGCTCAGTGAATGGTTTCATGAATATTAAAATGATGTGAGACAAATTATATTTTAACTCAAATGAACACCTACAGGAGAGTGGGAGCGTCTCTATTACCATAATCCACAATACCACCAAGACATTTAATGTTGGTTTATTTGTTTAATGTCTCCATTCTGTATCTTGAATGCTTGTTTTAAATATAACATGAAATGATGGGGTTGTATTGTTTGCAGGAGGTTAGTACAGACTCTTCCTGACAAAGGGAAGAAGATCAAAGAATTTGCAGAGAAAGTGCGCCTTGCCATTGAACACCACGATGAAGAGGAGAGGAGACAGAGCTCGGTCTTTGCTGCCAGGAAAGAGTTTCAGTCCAAGTACCAGCAGGCTTTCACTACCCATCAACGTGCTATCCCCAACATACCAGCAGCCTCCCACCGAAACAGGCAACGTGAGGCTGCTGCAGGTGATGCGATGCAGGAGACCTCACCTGCCTCATCTGATGTGCAGGAAAACAACTCTTTGGATGAGCCACAGGACCAGTTTTTGTCCAGAGCAGCTGCTGGTGAAACCATGGAGACGACTGCTGCTGGGTCCTCTCTGAACTCTGATGAGACAAAAGAGGGAGACCTTGTGGAGGCCTTGGAAAGGGTCAGACTGTCTGAAACTAGTACTGGTTTCAGTAGCGAGTCCAAAGACCCATTAAACAGCACAGCAAGAGACAATTACTTTCTCAGACAGCAGATACCAAAAAAGCCTCACTATGTAACTGTCCTGGAAAGAACAGAGAATACTTCAACTCCCAGGAAGCAAAAATTCAAACCAAATCAGTGAGTGATGATTATTTTAGTAAACCATTAAAACTATATATTATGTTGCTGTCTTTCATAGTTCTTATTAGTTATTTAATTCTAAACGTCTCAATTGTGTTTCCAGGCTGCCCCACAGAAGTGACATCTCTCCCTCAGGATCCTCATCACCAAGTCAGTCCTCTGAAGGCTCATCACCGCTCTCTGCACAGGCCAAGAAGGAGCGGGACAGAAAACACCTGGATGACATCACTGCTGCAAGACAGCCTCCTCTCCATTACAGTCCAGCCCAGCTTCTGTCTCTGGATGAGTCGGCTGTCCTCCTGAAGGAACAAGTCAAGAAGCAACTCGTAAGTGCAGTCATCTAGTACCCATTTGTCCTATATTTACACTGTATACATTAAACTGTGGGCAGACGGACGGAGTAAAAAGAAGTCTTTGAATACACAAATATGACTCCTCACCATGCTGGGTGGTAACATGTTGACATAACAGTATTTGAATACGGGCTGTATTGGTGCAGGTGTGTGCTGTTAAGACATTAAAATTATGATCCAGAATATGTAGTTTGATAATAGATACATTATTTCGAAAGCTTATTGGACAGCAAAACACTGCACAATGTTTATATTATGAGAAAGGATGTGACTACGTTGTTGCTCACAGGGGTGTTATCAGCACAATTTTGTAAATGTAAAATGTAGTGTTCACATTACAAATTACTAATAAATGTGCTCTTGCATGTATTAGATTGGCCACCAAAGTGACAGATGGACTTGCATTGTGGTGCAACAAAAGTTGAGCGGCTAGAAACTATTTTGCTGGACGACCCTGCATTTTTTTTTTTTTCTGGAGCCCTGTATGTCGGCAGCTCTGGACTGGCCCCATTAGATGAATGAAAGGGCTGCGTACAAACAAAGAGTTTATACAGTGGTGACTTGTGACATTTTCTCATCTGATCAAATGTGGAATTAAAACAATTAATGTGAAGTCCACATCAGATCCCTTCACCAGCTCTAGAGGGCAGCGTTCAGGCAGTGTAGGCATCGTGTATCACTTCACATCTAGAGTAATGACTTCAGAGCCAAACGTCAAACAGTGTGCTGTTGTCAACTTAAGGAGGCCTGTTAAGCTTATTATCAGTCCTACTTTTGTTGAGGGTTTAACAGCTACGGCTGTGCTGCTTTATGATAATGTGCTGGTTTTCTGTTCACGAGCCTATTCATGTCAACTTTTTCTCTTTCTGTGTTGTGTTTAATTTCAGGAGTTGCAGGCCAAGCTGGCAGCCCAGAAACTGTCTGAGGGACTGAAGATCTCTATGGGGAGCTACACTCCTGATGGTGGCCCCATGGCTGCCTACAGAGAGGTTCATGATGAAGGAGCCCAGCTCTCCTCAGAGGAAGACTGATCCTGGAAGGCCAGAGCTGGGGAAACCAGTGTGACCTTGGCCCTGAGGGAAACAGGCTTTGGACCTTGCAATCAGGACCCATCAAACAGGATTTTCCCTCCAAGGACAAGGATTCTTAAGAGAGGAAAAGGGTCTTTGCACGGTGTGAAGGCAGTGTTGGTATCCCAGACTCAGCTCAGGAAATTGAATGGCAGGTTGAGAAACTAGCTTACTTAGTTCTCATTCAGTCTGTATTGGCCTCAGTTGTTTCAGTGTCCTGCAGGAATAATAATACTTGCTGTTGAATAGGAGTTTTTATATTCTAAATTTTAAGCAAATGTTTCTTGTCAGTATACTGAAACTGATGATGTCATGGCTTTTTGAGCCTGAGGGTGTTGTATGATGATTTTTTTATTTTAGTGTGTTAAAAATGATATGCACTTAAACCTCAACAGCAGGTGTAGCAGACTGTTTTGGCACAATGGTAACTGTTCACAGTTTTGTCCAGAAAATAAACATGAGCTTGCAGATGTGTCAGATTTAATTATTACAAAATGTGTAACAGAATTTAATAAAAACATCTGATTTCCCAAATATTTGTGTTTGTTTCAAGGTGACAATCCAAATCCTTTTTTTTTCTTCTTTATTACCGATAATGCGAAGTACCTCCATCAGCTTTTTTCAGTATGGATGAAAATTGATCTATTGAAAGTATAATTTCTCTTCACTAATATGAAACTGCTCACTCATGTGAGCATCAGGAAAGTTATTGTTTTTAACTTATTTGACAATCCAGTTTCTTCAGCAAAGCAAGCCTCAGGTCTGTCAGCAGTTACCAGTGTGCTGGTGTTTCTAGTGGTCTGTGGACATGTATTATTAAGAAAAGCAGGAGAGGCGAGTAGGAGGCCTGAACTGAACTCTTAGTCTGTCCACAAGTATGAATTATACAGTATGGAATATATTGTATGTATAAAAATCGCTCTTAAAATCTCTGAACTGCACATCATTTATTTATTTTTATTTAAGTCTTTATACCAGTGCTTTTCAAACAGGGACCTGGGGACTGACAAGGGTCCTTTAGTGGGTTGTAGGGGGTCCCCAGTAAAATAATATATATAGTAATATATTTAATATAGGTAGAATACTTTAGATCTTATCATAATTTTTGGAAGCAACAGGGAAGAAATAAGGTTAGTCGTTATGATTGATTACAGTAGTATAGTTTTATAGTGAGAATTATTTTCAAACCTAAAAATAATTGAATAAAAATACAATAATATATATTATATAATATAAGAGGAGATAACAACAAACTCCTGGGGGCCCTTGAAATTAAGAAGTTTGGAACCCCTCCTTTATATTTTAAATTATACATTAGTTGTGATGCTGAGAAGAGAAACTGTAATAATGTGGTTATTATAGTTTTGTACTGTGTCATATTTAATGGGCTTAGCAAACCTCTTAAATGTAACAATTTATGTTAATAGTTTTATCATAGAGTTAGATTAGCCTTTTAATGCACCACAAAATTGTGCTTTAAGTCCAGCACTGGGGTTAGTTACTGTTTGCCCTATGTGGATTATTTAAGTTTCACTATTTTCTGACTTTCAGATGGATGCAACTAATTTCACTGTTAGGCTTCCAGCTTATTTTGCTATTTTTGTGGGAGATAAATCTGCAAGGTGATACCAATTTCAATTTGTAGTGAAGCTGTGGTCAGCTGCAGGCACTGATTTTCTAAAATCCTGTGAGATGTTATCAGGCAGGGATCTGTGACACACTTGATAAGATTAATGCAGGGTTAGTGAAATATTGAAGCTTGATGGCTGAGACATCTGGACTGCATTTGGAACGTGTTGTTGCTGGGAATGGCAGGCGATGATGGGACGGCAGCAGGCTAATGCAACATGGCAAATACCATTTCTCAACTTTGCTAATATGTGGTAGATAAGAAGTGCCAGGTACATTCAGCATATTTCCAAACTGCCTTTCCCATCATCTCTCTTCCAACTCTCGCAATAGAACTGCAGGCCATCCTAATTTAAACAGCCTGATTCAAGGATTTTAATGAGGAAGAAAGAAGGCACTGAGGCACGTTTTAGGGGAAATGAGGGTGGGTTCATATAGGTCAGAGTCTGGTGGTAGATGCTCCCTGATAACCTTTGGTAATTTTTGCTGAGGCATTGGTGGGGGATGAAAAAATAAAAAATAAAATCCATCTGATTGCAGTGTATTTAGACACTATCTGATGGGCTCCAGAGTGGCCCTGTGGTGACGTCTAATAACAAATACATGAGCACGCTCCGCAGAGGATCCTCATTGTGCTGGGATTAATTACAGCCTACCTTGCTTACATAAATTCAGAGACTGTTACCAATTATGGGGCACATTTTTGACGTAGCTTTTCTCTGTGGTATCTGGCATCAAACCTAACTCTGAACGTATGTTGATGCTGTTAAGGTGGAACCAAGCACACACTCTATATAGTCAAAGCTTTTTTACGTTGTCCATTGATGATGAGGTTGTTTATACTTCAACTTGAATCCCAGACCCCTTGTCTCAGATTAATAAGCTCCTCATGAAGTAGTCTGCAAGTGATTTGCTCCAACTCTGAGTCCGAAATCACACGTCTCACGGGAGTAGAAATAATTTGCTGTTTGGGAGGGGAAACTGGAATGTGAATTCAAAACTACCTCTTCAAAGACCAGTCAGCTCAGCCTTAAATTAGATATACAGTATGATGTATAGACTGGCGTTAAACACGAGTTAGGCCCTCAGCAGAATGATTGGATTATATCTGCCAGGTTACAAAGTCTGAGGTCATTCTTTTTCCATTCTCTGATGTTTTTTTGTCATATTTTGAAGAGATGAAATAATGCAGCACACAGCAGCTTTCTGCAGATAAGGTTACAGCCTATCTCCTCATCCCAATTAGAACCAGCTCTCCCTCCTCTTACTGCACTAGAACCAGCGGTGGAACGTCAGAGCCTTCACTTAAGTAAAAGTGCCAATACAACAATGTAAAAATACTGTTAAATCATTAAAAATCAAACACTTCAAAGTAAATGTTATCGGCTATAAATATCAAAAGTAGTCCCCATGTGACTGATATACAGTATTATTATTATATCTGACTTTATGAGATTGTTAATGCTGATGCCACAATGTATAAGCAACATTTTACTTTTGCAGCTGGTCAACTACTTTAAATATTTTATAAGAATGAAAAAAACATTATACTACACAAGTTTACATTCATTTTGGGGATTTTTCTAAAATAAAAGTACTGGATATAAAATCCAGATAAAAGTTTGAAAACCTCCTGAGCAGATTAAAGTGTAAATGTCTCTTTAGTGGACCTGCTAACAACTCAAAGACAAATATTTGACAATGAGACCGAACTGGAAGAATTCAAGACTCAAGTCAAAAAGGTTTGAAACCATTGGTTTATTTTTTAGTAGATAAGATTGCCATATGGTTTTTAAATTAAAATCTTAACTATAGTTGTTAGATAAATGTAGAGAAGTAAAAAGCACTAGACTAGAACTAAGTCAAGTGAACGTTTTTTGTTTTGGTTCTTTTACAAAAAAATATATTATCCACTGATATTTTGAAAGGTGCTGTACTT
Source organism: Dicentrarchus labrax (assembly GCF_905237075.1). NCBI lineage: Eukaryota > Metazoa > Chordata > Actinopteri > Moronidae > Dicentrarchus > Dicentrarchus labrax. Next base: position 18,192,875 of record NW_026136719.1, on the reverse strand, counting down.
ATCTCAAAGTGTGGAGGACAATCCTCACAGCAGGTTGGAGAAAGACAATGCAGCTCATTTGTGTTAAAGCTGAACAAATGTTGTATATGCAAATGCCTTGAGCTGTGAATGAGAAACAACTTGCATGTGGATGTTCTCTTGACGCGGACACAGAGAAAAGTAAATACTTTCCTGACAGGACTGCGCTGAGGTCTCCAGTTATCTCTCCATGAAACGTGTGTGTGAGAGGAAGCTTGCACATAGTTCATGTCATGACTGTGGACTGCCTGAGGAAGCTTGATATGTGGCTGCAACATTCATGAGAGTCCTGCAGCTGTCTCACAAGTAATGTAGATAGGAAAATATTCCCTGACTGGTGGGTGAATCTGACAGAAGTGTCTTGAACTGAGTGCCTGTCGTAAAACATGGTCATGGGAATAGTTTATTGCATTTTTACATTCTTAAGATTAAATTTTTTTTTAACAGACTGCTAGTTTATTGCATATGTCTGGTCAAAGTGCACTATTTTCTGTCACTGCTTGACTGTTAAACACTGCACTCAGACACTGGCATTACAGTACATTATTATCAGACCATGTTCTGTTCATTGTTGTTTGAACTGTACCAGGTGTTTACAGAGATTGGGCACATGCTGGCCACAGTTTTACAAAACTTTGCTGATTTGTAGATGCTGCTTTTGTGCTACATATTTTAACTCAATCCTATCTGACTGAAAAGCTATATGTGTGAATAACTGACCTTATGGATGCTAACAATTTTTATCTTGCTGGTCCTTCTCTACAAATGTGTCCATGTGGAAGATTTTCTACAGAAATCTAAATTGTAAATGGACCTCCAGCAGCAGAGTATAACAGGAAGTTGAGCCGGTTCAGTCTCCCTGTTCAGTATCCGGCTACTCATGAATATCTGTTCTTATCTCCACACACTATCCCTTCCGGCATGGTTGCCAGCTCATACTACATAATAGTAATTACCAGTTACATAGTAGTAATGTTTAATGTATTAAAGAGTATCAGGTCTCATAAAATGGCAATCATCAGTGTACCACAAAACTGTGCAGCACTGCAGTATTGTCTTGCATTCCACATCTGGATATGGAAAGGTTGCACATATCCAATTTGTGCCCCTTATTACTATAAAGTAAAATATGCATAATGTTAATAGTTTTCTGTTGCCATAGTCCCTTGTTGTCACTCATTAGACAAACTCAAAGTTTTCAACATTCGACTATCTGTGAACACAGTGAATGTCTGTGTGGCCACTGGCAGCCAAAGTGTTGTTTTTGTTTTTACACATGGTAAACTGTTGAGTGTGAAAATCTCAGTAGCGCTGCCTAATTTCACACTTTCAAATGTTTAGAATAAAAGGCCATGTCTTACATCCTTCTTAAAGATGTCCTCTTCATCTCCATCCACTTATGATGAATTGGATTTAATTGGTATAATTAACAACCAATTATAGCCTTAAGTTGAATTTCTTTCAGTTTCAGAGCGAGAACATGTGCTTCTAATAATCTGTAAAGCACAATAAAATACACATGCACTGTTATTTTATTGTACACGCTGTTGTTTTTATTATAAGACAGAGTTTAGTCCTTATTATTCCAACAACACATTTTTCCCAATAGTTAACTGACTACCAGGTTTAATATAAGCACAGTGAAGCAGCCCTCAGAGTTTCAGTGACATAAGAATGTCACAACTCAAGCGTTATGTGTTTCTTTTTCCTTGGAACAATGTTTACAGTTCAAAAGCCATAAAACTGACCACAAATGGAAAAGGCATGGCATAGCTGTAATGAGTTATCCTTGTGTAGTCACATCTTGTAGCAGATGGACTACGTGTTTATTTGACCTCTCAGCAGGTAGTACTAATACTTCAGCACTGGATGGCAGTAGTGTATCTTTGTTCTGTCTCTGCAGCCTGAGCTCTAGTTCTCATGTCAAGTTTTCATGCTGAATCTAAAAAAACAAACAGTTGTTTTACTGACATAAGTAATGTTATGGAGGCTGTAACTTTGTTTTCTGAATGTTTGTAATTTGTCATTGTGCATATTATTAATTGCCATGCAAGTATAAGGCACATATATTAACCATGTTTGCTATGGATTGTGAGCTAGATTCACCATCTCTGAGGGAATGTGAAGGATCAACAGCTGTCAGCGGTTATTTGTGACAACGAGATAAAATTACTGTTTGATTCCAGATAGTGAGTGTTGTTAGAGGTGTGGTACATGTCCCAGGTGAGGCCACAGCCTCACACCTGGCTGCTCAGCCTAGATAACAGCAGCTCTCAGGCCGGACCCACATCTCTCACTATGACAGGAGATTGTACAAATATGATTTGGATACATCTGTGCTCGAAAAAAGAACTCCCACATCTCTGCTTGGAAAGCTTTGCATAACAATCCTGAGGCACTCGAAAGAAAGGGTGGAAAGAGAGAGAGAGAAAGAGAAAGAGAGAGAGAGAGAGAGAGAGAGAGAGAGAGAGAGAGAGAGAGAGAGAGAGAGAGAGAGGGGTAAAATGGGTTGAGGCCCGTGATGCCTGGTGTGGGCCAAGAAGCTGCCAGCATCCCAGCCGCTCCATGTCTGGCCTGGCAAAGCATTAAGCAGGCTGTTTTGGGGCCTGTCAAAAGCTCATCATGGCAAGGAAGCCGTCTCTGTGGGGATGCTGCGGGGGTGCCAGGGCACGGCAGGGGGGAGAAACCAGAGACCCTGCCCGTCAGCTTGGTCATAATGAGGAGGAAAATTCTTATTCTTGTATCCCCATTAATGTTACAACAACAATGCACTTTTGTCCAACTTTTTTTCTCTCCTCAAGCATTTTTATATTAAAGATTTTTTTTGTTTACGCCCCTCATCTTAAATTATGTCACAGGCTTCCACATTGTGATAGAAGTACCTCTTGTAGTAATTAAAGTTATATATCTTGATACATTCTTCCATCCACTCCCATTATCTGATGTACACTTCCAATACAAGTGGAAAACACTGTTGATTATCTCAGTGTATTGTATTCAGCGATCGCCTTGTCGAAGGATTATAAAACTAATGTCAGTTGTGGCAATCAAGCAGAGTACCAGTGTGTTAAGGTATAATTTCTTGGCCAGTGTTGTTTGTGACATCAATCTAAAGCTGTCCAGAAATAAGGGTGGACCAAAACAACATAATATTGTTTTTCATTACTGCTTGAGTGAAATCATGCCGCTTGATTTGAGAACATTCCAGCTAACAAGCACCAGAAGTGTAAATTCAGCTATTCGGAGTCCTGCCAAATCTTACAAATGAAACAAAAACCTCCAGAATATCAAAAGTGTTGATGCCAAATCCTTTTTTTCTTTTGTGTTGCAGGTGTGAACCAGATACGTGTAGGTGTTGGAAATCACTTAGAGCTGAAGGACAGTTAATTTTACTTCCCATGCCAGTCTCACAGCTCCGCTGAGTCAGTTCAGTGCAGCTTTTGGAGTAATTCCTATTTGTTTGTAAAATGATGTTCATAAAGTCTGTATTGGACGGTTATGTTTGGCCCTGGGTCTTGTGTCTTACAACAATAGTAAAAACGTGCAGTAAAAAAAGAAAAAGTAGAAATCCTCCACAGTCCAACAATTATGGGGCCTCTATATGGCGTTGTTGGCTCGTTTTTATGCTGTAATGTTGTGACCATTCCAAGCCCTGAGGCCAGGTGTTTTTGATTGCAGTATAGTACGTTGGAGCACAGACTCTGCAGCACGGCTCTGGCCCCACAGGATGGTTGGATACGAGTATGATAAACCAGAGGAGACTGAGTGGGAGTGGGAGGCCCAGACTGTTTTCCTTATTTATTTATTAATGTTTTGTTTTCTTTGAGAGGAGCTGTCAGACAGACAGGCAGCTACACCCTCTTATTAGATGACTTCCTTCACTGTGTAAATATATTCCAGCTGAGATGTTACATTTCAGTGTGCAAAGTGTTTTGGATAAACTACAGACAAGGAAACATGGAAAACATCGGATTTTATAGCACAAACAGGCAGAAATTCTGGTAGAATGAGTAAAATCACTATTTCAAAATATAACAGACTAGACACAGCAATGACTTCACTCTCACTCTATTATAAACAATCTTTCATTTTTCTCTGCATGTTCCAGTTTAGATTATTGGGGTGTATACTTACACCTTTGAATTTCCCTGCCAAAGGAACATGTCCAACATTTGTCCCTCTCCTAGTTGTTGATTTCTGTAAACATGTCAGATTGACTAGTAGCAGACTACAGAGACAACAACCTGCCATCAATCCTCCTCTAAGCATCATAATAAAGTAAAAAATATCCAGTGAATGGTTAAGAGTTAGTTTTAGCTCTGGGCAGGGAACGTGATAGTGTCGCCCTCTGGTGGTTGCATTTCCACCTCAGGGAGAGGTGGTTTGAGCCCTCTATATAATTGTGCTTAGAGACATACTGTACATATCTCATGGCAACATTTTAATATTAGGAAGCGAAAACCTGGGTCTTATCTTCATTCCTAAAGATTATATTAATTGCCAGCTGTATAGATATGAAAAATAACACAAATGGTCAGACAAACAAACCTGCTCTCAGTTTTTATTATATCTAAAACACTGATTTAGACATAAAACCAAAAGTCAGAAAATATAATAATCTTCCAGTGCATTGAAAAACTCTAAATGTACAAAGTTCAGCTTCAAAGGAAACATGCAAGAGAGCAATAAGACTGAACCATACAGTAAATGTGTAGCCATTAAACCAAAACAATCAGATAAAAGAGGCTAAAAAGCTTCAATAAGCTGCAAAGTTGTTTGGATGGTTTACTGTTGGTGCATCAATACGAGTGTTGTACAGGTTTATATAACTTGTAATAATTTAATCCATTCTTAAAATAAGAAATATCATTGGACAGACCTTTAACACCAGAGATTAGTGGCCATAAACTAACAAGCTACAAGTCCAGTATGTAACTTATGCAAGTGTGATGAAGAAACTTGAAACCACAAGTGCACCAACACTCATAATGGACTTAACAGTGAAGTAGGAGACATCTTGTGTCCAGCAGCAAAACTTTAAAAATGAACACAATTTGCATATTCATAGATTCTGAAATGTTTAATGAGGAAGAAGGAGTAGATAACCTTTTAAGGGTTTTAATGTGGAAATCAGACTCACATTATTGTTCCAAACAGACTTGTAATACATGTCTGGAGGAGATCTTAAATGTGACCTTCTACACAAGGTAGAGGGAGGACAAGTCAGTGTTTCTTCAAGTCTTCATGCTTTATGGCTAAAGGTAAACTGACAGGCACTTTGATGTCAGTGATAGTACACATTCAAAGTGGTGTAGAACAAAGATTGTGATCATTGAAATTAAAAAATTAAACTCTCCTTACAATACAAATGTGCCACCAAATTACCAATCTAATTCTGAAATTCTAAACAACAAGACCCCATTTACATTTATTCTGAGATAGTATAACAATGTGTGTGATAGCAGGCAGACGATTATTCATTTCTATTGAGGGTACAGTGTCATCTACGCAGTCACTTAACTAAATTCATAAAAGCTGTTTGTCTTCCTGTTGCTCTTTCTTCTCTGTCAGCATAAAACATAACAACATTACAAAGAGGGCCATGACCAATGAAGAATGTATCACACTCTGGCAAACATTTACAGGCTGCAGATGGTCCTGGTTGACTTGTGTATACATCCCTGTCTCGGCCCCTGCAGGTGCCATGGCACCGAGTAATAAAAAGCAGAGTGTGGAAGTGTCACGGATGCAGGAAGAGGTGGAGGAGAGAACAAGGCTGCGCTCCTCTGTGACATGTTTCACATGCTGCATGGTGTGCTTCTTCAGGGCAGGTGCTGATAGTCAGACTGTAACATCCATGCTCTCATTCTACCTCTTTTTTTAAGTGTGCTAATGTAATGTAATGGGACATAATGATTAGAGACTTTTTTTTTTTTTTTTGGACATTTTTTAAATAACCTTTTATACTCACTTGAGAAAATGCTTCATCATCTGATCATATGTTTATTTAACTATAAATATTCCTTTGACCCTAATATGTCACTGACTTCATGACTTCTAATTAAACAAGAATTTTTGCAACCCAAAGTGATGTCAAGAGACACGCAGCCACATTCAGTCCCTACATATGCATTACACTGACAATTAACTTCACTAACCTTCAGCTCCAGTCCTTTCTGAATGTGGTTACACAAATTAATTTTGTTTGTTTGTTTGTTTGTTTGTTTCATTTATTGTCCACAATGTGGAAATTTGTCTTTGGTCTCATAAAAACAACAAGCAGGACGGCAACAACAACAACAACAACAACACTTACACTCAAACAACTTCAGGGCAAAAAGCAGGACAGCAGTGGCAGTTACATTAAGAACGCATCAACGGGACATGGTGTTCAATTCTCCAATGGCACTCGTATCGTCTACCAGAGGGAAGAAGTTCAAACTCCCTATTAAGTGGATGAGCGGGATCGTTAGCTATTTTGACAGCTTTTTTCCTAAGCACATCCTTATACACACAACTTAATTGTTTCTGTCTTATACCTATGATTTTTGGGGCTATGTTTACTATTCTCTGCAGCTTGCTTCTTCCTTTTATGTTTAGATTACCGTACCACATTGCCATGTTAAAAGTTAAGATACCCTCTATCAGGTTCTTATAAACTGTTTCCATAATATGCTTGCTCACCCTAAAGGAGTTGAGCTTGCGTAGTAAGTGGAGACGCTGATTACAGGTTTTAAAAATATAAATAGTGTTTTCACTGAAATTTAGGTTGCAATCAATATAGGTACCTAAATATTTGAACTTGTTTACTACCTCTACAATTTTAGTCAGGTATTGGATGATCAGAAATAAATCTTTGTAGACATCTTATTCATGGCAGATCTGTTGTATTGGATTGCATTAGACTGTACAGGTGTCCCTAATAAAGTGGCCACTGAGGGTATTTGTAAAGATTCTGGGTGAACTTTAATGGCTGATGTTTTGTGCTAACTGTTTAATTCTCTGTCCTATGTTGAAGAAACTGAGGTTTTTCATTAAAACCAGATTGTGACAAACTGCCTTAATGGAGTTTGTTATAGATACATTGAGTAAATATCATGGTAATTTTCAAGGCCTTAGTCTTTTTTATGAGCTTCATCTCACAACGGGTGCTGTGCTGTGCCAGTGCAGTCTGTCTGTGTTTTTGAACATGTAGGTCCAGAGGTGATGACTGTCAGGTCTGACACATGCTGGGAATAGACAGTGAATGTAGCATGACTCAGCTGTGTATTCACCTTTTTAAGTTTGATGTCACCACTTCAAAGTCCTATTTCATGGGGTGTTTTCATTATTTTGCTCATACCTTATAACTCACACACTGAGCTGCTCATAAAAAGAGTCATTTCTCCAAGCTGCATTTAAGAAGACAGAATTTTGTCTTTTCCTAAATCTTCTGTCACTTCTAATAAAAGACCCTATCAAAACAATGTGGTTGGCTCTCTGTGTGTCACATTACTTTAAAGGCCTTACACATCCACACAGGTGTTTTCACTTATGCTGATTAGACCTCTGCACAGGTTGAAGGTGGGTGGAACTATGATGCACTAGACTTTATCTGCTGATAGGGACGATAAAGGTGTAATTTGTTTCTCTCTAACAGGTGCAGCAACACTAACAGGAGAGCTAACAGGTGGATCAACAAAACATTAGACTTTAGAGACCAGACTTTAGTTTTCCTTTTCCAATTATCAGTCAGCATTGTTTTTTAAAAAGAAAAACATGACTATGATTGTTCCATAACCTTAACCACTTGTTTATTGTTGTTACCATGACAACAGAGGTCACAAGTACATTTATTGATTTACAAAGGGTCAAATTAAGGATGACAGAGATGAAAAACTAAACAAAACTCAGAGACAAAAGGTTAATACTATAGGATATAACAAGTGTACCAGCAAAGGGATAATACTATATTAGACATCAAGACCTACATGGAAATGTACCTCGAGATCTCAGTCCATGCTAGTCTGTAGAGACCACTCTGAAGGGCCTGGGTCCTTGAGTCAGTGTTGGTTTGGTTTGAAGACTACAAGTTTGAAAATGAAAAAACTGGAGAGTTCAGAGTAAGAAAGAAGTGAGCTACCAGAATGCAGCCTGCTCCTCATGTCTGTTTGAGGTTAGTGGCTTAAGACTACATTGGCCTCTACTAGCATAACACACCCGAATCTCCAGCTGAACTGTCTGTGATTGAGTGGCATTGTGGGTAATGTAGGCACCAGGTGTCACTTATATAGAGAAGACTGAATGCAATTTATGAATGAGTAAATGTCAGACCCAGTCAGGGAGTATCAGTCAAACTCAGTCTGAACAAAAAACAATACAATGAACTAAAAGAGAATAAAACCTGTTTAGACCTACAGAACCAGGTGGTTTAATGCAGGTTTAATGTTTTTAACATAAATATAATGACTTTTTTAAGCAAAAATGCGTCATATTATCTAAAATACATGGACAATATACACTTAAGATAAATAAAGAACACTTGGTGCAGAAAGCCCCCGCTGAGAGGAATGTTTCCTGGAGGAAACCTCAGTCTCACCCTAACTAATCCCAGTGTGTTTCCAGTTTCCCTTTGGCCTTGCAGGAGTGGTGCTCATCACTGCTCAACTACATCATATAATACCTCGTAGTGGTTTTGGACTCAAGGTGCAAGATAATCACAATTATAACGATGTTGCCCAAGTATGATAAAACTAGGGCAGGCACTCTAAACACTCATTTTAAGTCAAACTTGCATGTGAAGTGTGGCTGGTACGTGCTTGGAACAGCTCTACACTATATACAAGTGGTCCAACAATCTGCACTCAACAGCCTGATCTGCACAGTCTCATTTCACTGGCACACATCTTCATACTAACCCAAACTCCCTAACCAAATTTTTATATTTCCTCCCTGCTTTGGTGTCAGAGAGGTTTTGACAGAAGAGTTCCTTCAAGTCTCATTGATTAAAAGTGATTTTGTTTAGACTATATTCTTTAGAGATCTCATAGTGTAATCACAGTTAATTCTTTGTTTTGACGGGTAAATGGCATTCAGGATTACAGTGTATGATATTACACATTATGTAGGGCACACTATGTTATTTACATATGGGGCTATACTTCATTCAGTTACTTACTAATCTCTTTTAATAGATGTTTCTCACAGTACTTCGACTTGTCAAATGTAGGTGTAGTTAAGAGCATTAATGATGGCTGCATTCCATTTGGCTGCTCCAGTGCCAGGGTCCTGCTATTGTGCATGCTGGCTCACTGGCATGGCTCACTGGGGCACCTAAATGGAACAGAGCCATCATTAATGTTATTAGTTACACCTGACAAGCAAATTGTCTGCTGTGAGAAAGATCTATATTAGTGGCTGTGATCATTTCCAGTTTGAGCTCACTGTAGTGTCAGGTAGAGTTTACTTCACGAGCCTCGTTGTATTTCCATGAAGTCGACTCCCATATGATCAAAACAGGCTTATTTCACATTTGAGCAAAAAAAAAAAAAAAAAAAAATAGAGAAATGTACGTAAGTTTTTCTATAGCTGACAGCAATCCAAAGAAATCTTAAAGGAAAACAACAGTTTATTACAACTTGGGTTTTATTAATATAGCTCTGGCCAACAGTTGTATCGGTTATGATAACATTGTATATATTTTTATATTACCCGTGGATCATATGACTACTTATACATGGAAGGAGTTGCTCGCAGTGATGAAACCCACAGAGTATCATTATCCAAGTTCTCAGTTCCTCAGCTCTATGAGGCTTTGTAACATGTTTCAGCTTGTTGTTTTGTTTTTTTGGGCCACATCTTTACTGTTTTTGTTCCCTCTCACTGTTCCCATCAGCAAGTGTGTTAGGCCCCAGCAGTCAGCTGTTTATAGGGGGAAAAAACCCAACAACAACTGAAGAATAGTGCAGCATTTAGCAGCTAAATAGTCAGAGTCAGTCATTTCCCTCAGGAGTTGGTGGAGAGCAAACAGAACTAAAAGACAAGTAAATATTGGGCTTCATCAGGTGGCCACACACAACTTCAGATTAAAGCTAATGTTGGTCTGTGTCTGCTGGATAAAAAGTGACAATATGTCAGTAGTGTTCACAGCTTGTTAACCCAAAGCGGCCAAAAATCCACAACAAACAGTTATTGCAGTTTTAAATATTCATTGATCAGACTGATTCAGAGCTCTGACAACAAACCCAAAGTTGTAATAAATTATAGTTTTGCTCTGAAATATTATAATTTAAAGAAACAGTTGAGCTTTCCTGGCTGTCATTCATGTCACCTAGAGAAAGAGCATGTTTAGGGGAGATATTACGATATTCACGAGGTTCATTCTCAGTGATGCCAGTCAGTACATGGAGCACCATAATCACATAAAGACAACAATTTGCTCCTCTCACTGCTGAGAAGTGACAAGTCTTTATTGGTTCCAGAAACACTGGCTCAAGGCAGTGCAGGTTTTCAGAAAAAATAAAGTTACAAAAGTTAAAGTAAATTACTGTTTACTGGCAGGTATGCTAATAACCCTGTGATGGCTGGATGCTTTTTCATTTCATTTATTAGCTTACATACGACTGTATACATCAGAGAGTTACGGCAAAGCTCCATGTACTGCAGTCTTAACCCTCTGGAGGCTGGCCATTCAACCAACCCTGCACTGGTACTACAAGACCATCACACTAAACAGAAAACAAATGGCAATAAAGGACCTGGCAAAAGGAGAGAAGCAGCTGTGACTGTGTCTGTGGCCCAAAGTCATTTGAGAGTATTCTTTAATCCTGACACCTGCAAGCCATTTCATCATGATTTACAGTGGAGAAAATGCAGGCTGGGGGCAGGGAAGCCACCAGAGGGACTGTTTTCACAACAAATGATGAGGAACACACTGTTGTTTCTTTCAGGCCAGGCATTTGTAGTTTGTTGTTCACAAACATATGGATAGCTTAATCTGACAATGAAAGCTCTGACAGAAAATAGGCCTCTCAAGAGACTTTATGAATGCTTCTTGTAACTTACTGTCTCATGTTTGAGAGGGAAGAGAGACAAGAGACCAGTGTGACTGAATGAATATGTATGTATGTGTATGTGTATGTGTGTGTGTGTGTGTGTGTGTGTGTGTGTGTGTGTGTGTGTGTGCGTGTGAGAGAGAGAGTGAGAGAGAGAGCGAGAGAGAGTGAAACCCACTAAAGATAAATAGGCTGGAGGTTTTGGGACAGGATATGGAGCTCACATGAATGATCATTAGCAGGATCTCTGCAGACCAGAGCAGCACTGTTTAGTGGCTGAAAGTCGCCCAGCTGCTCACCCATAATGTTTTGATATTATGATATTGTTTACATCTATTCACTTTCTCATGTCGTTACTTGTGTGTGAGTTTGCCACATGCTGAATTACTTTAGGTTTGGACATACTGAATGTGTTGTATTGTGTAATGTAGCAGCAGTAATTATCTGTGACAAACGCTGTTCACATGTGGTGCAAGGATTTAGCTGAATTGTCCTACCTAAACACATTTTGGAGTTTGTGACTGCACATTTCAAACAATGTTATTCACTTTGTTGAAGGACTTGCAAATAAAAAAAAAGTTGTGAAATCAATTTGTTATTGTAGAACTGAGCTGTCATCATTATTACTTTTAATCATTGCATTGTTCATTTAGGTAATACAAGAAGTTGAAATGTATTGTTTTTCTGCCCTGATGAAGATGCTAAAGATATTACTAGGCTTTGTTGTTATTTATTATTAAGTTTTAATACAAATATTCTCTCCCGGGTTTCAGCTGTTCTGTCCATTGAATCCAAAAAATCTCAGCAATAAGGCAAACAAAAACACACTAAGAAACTAAATTAAGAGCTTTCCTCTCTCAGCAGAGTGCCATTTAATACTAATCCCCAACCGTTACATTGACTCCTCCAAGTCTGCCCAGAAAAACACATCATGTTCAGAATCTTTTCTTTGCCCCTCGGCTCAGTCAAGTCAGGGAGGTGTGGAGGAAAGAATGAAGTGAAAGTGAGATCCTCGCGTTCCAGTGGCATCACCACCTGTGGAGTGTGCACAGCTCATAGTGTGTCCAACATCCTGCCAGCTCCCTCAAAGTTATCAGCTCCAAATACCACCACTCCTAAAGGTTTAGAAATATAAAACTCACACACAGTGCCATCATGACATCAAACTGACTTAACATATCGAATCCCACTTCATTCATTAGCACCTTCTGTGAAATGCAATTTTCCAATGCAGTGGGCACCAGAAATTAAATTCACCTTACCTCCATTGGCATCTCAGAGACAGCTATCTCAAAACTTTGATATATTAAACCAATACTGCGCATTGCTAAATACTTTTTACTTTGAGTATTTTTGCATAGGCACAAGTGGCCTCATGGCCTACACTACAACCTCATGAAAAGGAAATGCTTAATATATTCTTACCAAACTTGCTTTCTTGCTTCCAACCATATTGAGGGTCATTACTTGTCTTTAGCAATATATAGTATAGGATAGTTGCGCTAATTGATCTCTAAATTTACCCAGTTTCAGCCTTAAGCTTATAAAAGAACAAAAATCCATCTGTGACATAAAAATCAGTCAGAAAAAAGACAAGGATACTTCTGTATGCAGATGATGTGCTTCTGTACCTAGCACAAAAACATGCCATTATAGAATATCTTGCCATTTGGCCATCAGATTTAGCATTGAAACATACATCAAGTAAAGCCCCATAAAACACGATAGCCTTCAGAAATGGTTGTAATATCTAACTGAATATTTTACTGTTCTGCAACCCAATTTAATTCTCTCACAGCTACGGTATTGCACAAGATATCTTTTGTTGTTCTGGAGTACTGGTGCGAAACATACGTTTGCTTCAAAACCATAATTACTAGGCTGGGTTGGGCTGGGCTGATCTCAAACACCCACACATTCATCATTGCAGATGTTGCCACTGACATTGCCATATACTGTATGTAGTGGTATGTTTTGATGCCATTGTAATATCAGAAAGACCGTGGATGGTTCATTAAATAGTATATCTATACATTGTACAACACTTTACTGCTAGATGACTTCACTTCTTACCATGAAGACAAACCGTTTTATAGTATATTTAGGACAAGACAAGTCGCCAGAACAGAGCTCATCTTTATTTTATTATCTTGAGTGTTTGTCACAGACAAATAATTAATCACATTGTGTTTTGTAGCTGGTCCAGTTAGTGTTGTGAAGTTTAAGCTGTTGCTGTCAGTTATTAATTGTAACTTTTCTTAGTTTTCCCTTACCCTCCCATTTGCACATTATTTTTATTAAACCATTGTTTATTCCACTTGGCTCCATCGCCCTAAACTGCAGTTAGTTTGCCAGGTGCATGTGTGTGCTCTTGGCTTCTGATTACAGTTATAATGTTTGCATGTCAACATTTCAAAATTAACGAGAAAGAGGAGAAGATACAAAAAGAGAAGACGAGATGAAATATATTGTCTGTGGGTGAGAAAAGTATTGGTTTATGGAGAGGCATTAAGTCCAGGGTATTCTTGAAATAACCTGGTTTGTAGAAAGTGTTGTTTGACCATTTCTAAAGTAAAAAAAAGCCTGCTGTAGAGACAGCCAAGATGTAATGAAGTGTACAAATGGGGGTAACAGCACACACTTTTGGACCATCCTTCCTCAAAGGCATTCGTTATCTTGCACTTGTTTTAGAAGTTGTGTTAAAAAAGTAAAACGAAAGCCTGAAAAAGTGGATTGTCCTTCACAGATTGTCAGTTTTTGGTAAGTCACTAAATTTGTTGGATGCGGCTACCGCAATTCTGACATTGAAAAGCTGCAAAGAGAGGGGGCCTCAGCCACTGTTCAATCATCCGACTGCTTAATTTGAAGTACAGTGATGCCTTTACACGCTGTACAGTTGGTCCAAAATGACAGTGATATCCTCCACAGAGTGGCTAGTACCCAACATGGGGTTTCTTACAAACACAGATGTACAAACACAGAGTATCCATTGTCTATTTTCTACTCTGACCTCTGGATTACAAGTGTGGAGCCAATCTGTCATATATCCCATCCACCCACCAAAATCCCATATCAGATGTTGTCTTTCATCTTTGGCAAGAAAATATTCCTCCTTCCCCTGAGAAAGATAGACTGTGCCAAAAACGTAAACTTTATACACCATCTTCCTTGCCAGTGCCATTTTGCCCTTTTTACCTACCAAAATTCCTCAAAATGTGTTTTATTTATTAAAGTGCTCACAAACCCTAAACACAAAATGACCCGCTTGTAAATTTAATTTAATTAAATCAAGTCTCTTTTTTTTTTGCTATAAAAATCTTTTATATTTTGTTTGATACTTGGTTAATGTACCTCAGATAGTACATTAACCAAGTATCAAACAAAATATAAAACATTTTTAAATAACTAAAAATATGATTGTGTTAAACTATTCATTGTAAGTAGAGTAATAGTATGACTGAAAACAAATGCTCATCTAATATCAGAAAGTCAAATGAGACACTGAGGACTGATAATAGATGTGAGATTTACAGTACCTTGGCTGTAATAATAAGAGAAAAGTTTTTCAGTGCAATACTGGAGCTCAGATGGCGAGTTGGACAATCAACATGACCTGCAAATCATTTGTTTCCACCACTCTTATCTTTCCATGCTATAATGTAATGTTACATAAATCACAGAAGTGGGCTGGTATCAATCAGCCCCGAAAACGGTTCCCCAACACAAAACATGTTCAGGACATTGGATATCTATCTTGTAACTTGGAGATCTTTATCTTGCAAATTACAAATGAGCCTGATGGCAGTGAAGGTTATTTAATATCCATCAACCGACAAATAAATCAACCAGAAACAACCACAAAGGACCACAAGATACATTGGAATCACCACAAAAATACTAAATTGCAGAAGTGTGCAACAGAGGACCACAAATTTTACATAGTACATGACAGTTTTAGCTCACATCACTGTAGTCACTTTCTGTTTTTGGTCTTTCTGACGATTTGTGATTATAAATCTCTTGTAATATAATTTTAGTATTCTGTTGCAAACTTTTTTTAGAGGATTCTTTGTGGTTCATTGGCTTAGAATCATAATAAACTCATGATAAATAACAATTGCTTGAATAGAATTGATTGCACAACCGCTTTTTGGCATTTAGCAAAAAGTCATGTTTCATATCTTTACTGGCATATACTTAGTTGCTTTTGTTTGTTCTGAAAGCAAAATACCAGCACATATTAGTTAATCTTTTTGAATCAGTGTGTTTTTGTACACTTTATTTATTGTCCAGATAAACCAAATAAGAAACAATATTAACCTATTTGAGTATAAGTAAAATAAATTAACACCTCTTGATGTAATCTCTACTTTGGTCATTTATGTATGTTATATTTTTCTCAGTTAAAAGGTTGAAATTTGCCTTACAGCACTGAACTTACCTCAGGCTCTGCTTGGTTCATAGCCTTTCTTCACACACTTTTTTCCTGCAGTTTGTTTCCCCTTTCTCTTCTCTGCGCTCCCTTCCCAGAGATGACACTGTCATATTTTGAAACATCTCTCTCTTCGTTGGCACTGCTGTGCTTCCCTCTGTCTCTGTGTTTCTCTTTTGTTAAGGACCACACAGAGGGATGACATGTTGGAGGCACATCCAGGCTGGGTGGCCCGGCTGCAGGAAAGATGTGGGTGACAGGATCAGCCTTCAACAGACTATGGGAGTAATGCGTGTAGACAGTGTAAAACCAGTCTTTTGGAGACCTGTAGAAAGAGCAACGCTGGCAATTCTGAATAAATGCACTTTGAAAAAAAGAAGGAAAAAAAAGTTCTTTGGGAGCCTTGTTTTAGCTGCAGCCTGATGCACTGGACTCCCATGCACTACTAATGTCTTTAAACATCCTAGGCAATGGAAGTAACTCTAATCTATCTAACTTTCAATTCCTACCAGTTCAATAAAACAATCATGTGGTGAAATTCGAGATGTCAGTAAGATGTCAGTTGTAAAAAATAAAAAATAAAGTACAAAGCTTGGGAAATGTTATTATGGCTTTTCTTTAAGAAAAGTTAACGGTTTTAGAAACATGAACTTCGATTAAGTTTTTACACCAGTAGTAGTACTGTTAAACACTAACATTTCTTATGAATTAAGCATTCATTTACAATAATTTCCAAATGTACCATTTTAGCATTCATTACTAGTGTCCTTGTCTTTTTAAATAATGTTTTTGAAGTTTGAAGTTTTTAAAAAAGTGTTATATATAATATAATGTATATCAAGACAAACCGTGGAACAGATCTCAAAAAGTTCATTCTTTTTTTTCTTAGTCAATCTTTAAAGTCTGTTTTTGAGCTTTTTAAAATGTTCATATATATGTGACATGTAGCAATAAAAAATGTTCTGACTCACTGGTGGGCTTTTCAACATTGAACCACTTTTGTGAAGTTCAAGGAGGCCTGAGAATTCCTCGACCCGAGGTGTTTCCTACCAGTTATTAAAACGCATTGGTTCCTGCAGAAAATGGAGAAGATCACCTCCTTTCCTGATAATCACCTTGTAGCATTTAGCACGTACTTAACAACACAAATGGCCTGTGTGAGAGAGAGAGACAGAGAGAGAGAGAGAGACAGAGAGAGAGAGACAGAGAGAGAGAAAGAGAGAGAGAGAGAGAGAGAGAGAGAGAGAGAGAGAGAGAGAGAGAGAAATCCACTGATGCTGGACTTTGTCAAGGTTGAGAGGCTGCAGAAAAAATAGATCAGAAGTATCATCACTAACAGGCCCCTGGATCCCAGTGCCCTGACAGCTTCTACATTCTTGCTCCAGATGAGAAGCGGTGCAACTGCTGATTGTTTATTTTGTTTGTCTATCTTGTCTTAGCAACCCCTTTTTAATGAGAATGTGCAGTTGCACATTAAGCTCTGGTCTCTCTTCCTTTCTTGTTAACTGCTTTTGAGGCTATGATAAACATAAACATAGAAAATACTCTTTGGTTTTTGTATCACCGCTGCTGTGGAAATGTGGGAAGCAAACAAAACTTAAAACACTTCCAAAAGTCTTGACTTTTCACATTAACTTGAAAATATGTTTGAATGTTTTTCTTAACAACTGCAGAGATAATGTGATTCATGAATATCCCAAGTGTAAACAAACCAACATGAAATTTCTACACCCACAGTTGTTTCTGACATATATTATGAACAGACAAAACATTTGCAGATTATAATAACATGTTACATGAGGTGGATGGAAATAAAAGGTACAATTGATGAGCACACAGATTTAATAATGGATAACAGCTTTATAATTTCAACAGAACTGAGAAAGAAGTTAGTGTTAGTGCGTTAGTGTTTTAAATAATCCTCTGAGCAAGTAGCAGCCTATTACACATTATAGTGTGGTTTGGTATGTCAAGTAGAATAAAGCATGTTAACTCACTCTATAGGAGGGGATGGAGAAATAAAGAAACATTCAAACAAATCTGCTGTCACTAGACAGATAAAGACACAATCAGCAGTGTGTGCGTGTGTTTGCGTGTGATCCCCGGGCACCAGTAGGCGGTCAGGTGGTCCTCTATGCTCTCCAGTCAAGCGTCTCACCACCCCACCAACCACCCTGATGGCATTGTACGACGCAGAAGCTGCATGACTGATGCAACAAAAGAGGAGACATTGATCTTCCAAGACAAGCTCTGCTCTCAGCACACTGTGTTGTGTGGTAAGGGAAATGAGCTGATCCTCTCGAGCAGACCGCAACTAAGCTTTGCCTTCTTTTTTTAGCCGTAGTAGCACTTAATCCACAGCTCCAGGAGGAGGGAAAAGTAGGGAACAAAATGAATTTGTGTAGCAGGCCTTGTAAGATCCGAGTAGATTGTGGTAATAGTCTTTAATAAAGACTAATAAGGAAACCCTAAGCTTTTACAAACTCAAGTTTGGGAACTGAAATATGAATTTCAAAGGCCGACCTTTATGTTTTGACTTGATGTGAGGAGAAAGCTTTAATAACATCTAGCCAAACCCATCCAGAACACAGCACTGACAGGTGTGGCATTTCTAGTGTACCCTTGAGCATGGTACTTCAGCTCACTTATCACAGCTTAATTCAATTGCTACAATAAAACAATCCAGCTGCATAAACAAGTTACAGAATGTGTGAAATCTAAAGCAGAGAACATCTTTAATGCTCCCTGGATAACGTTGTCTGCTAGGGGCCAATAAATCATCTCGCTCTGTAATTTAATGATTTAAGAGCTCACTATTTGTCACATTGTGGCACCATGCTGGCCTAAGGTGTCGCTTTCTTAAGTGTCCATTACTGTGAAAGTCCACTCTCCCAAATGGCAGAATGGGAGGCCCCATTTGGGGAAGCTGGTTGAAGCTGTGACAGCATGAATCTAAGCTAAAGGCCTGGGCTTTTACACCTGTGTGTGACACAGGGGAGATTCAGCAGTGAGTGGGAGAGTCAGCCAGCTGTGCTCTCTTGTGGTAGCTCCAGGGATAGCCTGGAAAACGTCAAATGTGAAATCCCTTTTCTGTGAAGCACTGAAGTCACTCTATCTGTTCATAATTCTCTAAACTGATATAAAAAACACTTTACAACTTCTGAAACACACATGTTGTTGTGACTCAGTGGTCCTGATTTAGCTGAATTTGGGCTTTTTTATGTAACTGCAGATGTGTGATGAATTTTGAGCACTCTTCACACTTAACATGCAAAACTTTACTTCTGGAGATGAGGTCACAAGATGAACACTCCAGCAAGTATTTTTTGGAGGGGGTGGGGTTCATTGCTTTGCTCAGTGCTGCAAGATGTAATTGCTCACTAAATAACCATCTCTCAGGGGTGGCCAGCCTGCCATTCAGCACAGGTCTGCATAGTGTCCTCTCCTGCTCTGAGGCCAGTCCAACACGTACAGTGGCTTTCCTCTGTCTCCCAGGACAGCTCCACCAGCCGCTTCATCAAGGCTGATTGCTGGAGACATTCCTCTCCCAGCGATATATTCACCTGATGTGAAGCAGACCTATGTCCTGAACAGTTACTGAGGCAGGGAAACAAGAGTTTCCCTGCTGTGGAAACTGGAGGGTCCAATTTGGTGAAACAGCAGGGTGAAAGTGCTTGACAACAACACTTTGCTGCAGCAATTAATTGATAACTACGCACACTTACACATGCAGTTACACACGGCACAATGTAAACCTACAGATATGCTGAACCACAGTGACACACAAGTCTTGTGGGCCTCAGTTTAGCTAATCCTCAGCTTTGTCACTGTGAAGTGCTACAAGCACCCCTGCCAGTCGGCTACACTTCAAGCAGACACAACACTTACAATGGTTACACTGAAAATTATTTTTTGGGGGTAGAGGGTTCTGACAAAAACATTTGACCCCAGAGAGAGGCCTCTTCTTGTTTACACAACACCTAAAGTTGCTGTAGTGTTATTTATATAGAAACTGTTTCATCAGAGGAAAAAAAAATCTTTATTTATGACCCCGACAATGACACAAGAATAGGTTCAAGCCCTTCTCCATCTGTTTGCAATCCCAGTGTAATGCTATCATCACCTGTTTCCATGGTCCCGGTCACATCTGGCTTGCATTACAAAAAAAAAAAAAAAAAAAATCACACAAGGTGCATTTTTTCTTCCCTCTTTGTGTGTGTTTTACTTTAGTATTTGGGTTATATTTCTGAAATAGGCTACAACAACAAATCAAGATCTGAGACACGGGGAAAAAAACACTTATATCGAGCAGCAATTTGCTTTAAATTTCAGAACCAGACTCCCTGGGGGTCAGAAGATATTAAACACAGGAGTTTAAGCACTCTGTAAGGTTTATTGCAATGTAAAGCTAGTTTACAAAGATAACAAAAGGGTTCAGTTCTCAACGCTGGCAATGAAAGACTTAAATTTGTTTGTAGTTAAACCCATTTACTTGAAAATAAAGCGGAATCCCTTCCAATGTGTGTCTAATTTGAAGATAGAGCTGTATTGCAAATAGTAGATCCCAATATATCTATATAGGGAAGCAAAATGTTAAATCAATATACATATATATATATATATATATATATTCAACTACAACATCATACACATGTTTGATGGTCTTAAATAGTTGCATGTCTGTGGTTTAAGAGGAGGTAACATTTGCCATATGATACCATAATAGTAAGGGCACACAATATATGGTAGTGGTCTGTAAGTGAAATCTTGCCTAAGGAAATATATTTCCCTGCCTCATAACAGTCTGGAATTTGTGTATCCATTCTGTCTCTCCCATGGACACCAGCTGTGCAGCTGGTGCTTGCTGGAAACTGCAGTTAGCCTGTAGTCGAGAGGGATTTTTAACACAATTCTCCCATGTGCATTCAAGGAAGCAGTAATGTCATGCAATCGGGGCCATGTTATCATTGTGTGAATCCTGGGGAGTGATGTCAGAGGAAAAAGGAAACTAGCTAACTCCCAAACCCAAAGAGCAAAGGTTAGAGGCAGGTTGGCAGAGACCCAGATTGGCTTAAAGACTTTCCTTATTCTCTTTTCCTTTGGCTTTTCTTAAAAGCATAGTCACTTCATCCAAATGGCTTGCGTGGACAGGATGCTGCTTCCTTTGGCATATCTGGTTATGAGCTGTGATTTATCATAATGGAGTAATAGTTGTCATTTTGGGGTTAAAGATAACAGCTTTTTTAAATGGAACATCCGGTGAGATGGCTCTGCATTGATGGAATACACTGTTATAAATGGATGAACTGAGACAAATGGATGGATGAACAAACTAATTCATTCGCTACATTAACGTGAGTTTTTCATCATCTGTAATGAAAAATCAACACCACCTAATCTATACGTGAAGGATCGTTTTGCGTCCCTCGGTTGTTCACATTGTATCACTCTTCTTGTGGAAAGGATTAAAGCAGACTTTTTGAAAATTCAAATCTCGGACTCATGGAGAGATTGTGTGCAACATTAATGCATCTGACAGAGTTTGCTACTATAAAATGGTTCACATGTCTCAGTTCAGCTTTGATCACTGGAAAAAAAACATGCATGACGTATCAAACCTTGCATTTTTTCCATTTAGCAGCTTCATTATTTAGTTGCTATATTGTGATTATATTATGACTCATCTCTGCTCTGGTGACAGATAACCATTTATGTTGGAATAAGTTTTTTGGCACACCTACACTGCAAGTTCAGACTAGCACTTATTATGGGAATATGAAGTAATGGTCTTACGAGAAGACAAATTTTAGCGATTCCAGAAGTGTGAGTGTATGTAAAAAGGAGTTTCTAACCTCAACTGGGACAGACGGCAACAACTGTATGTCCAATCTTGCATCACACATCAGAATCTTCCTCCCTTGAGGTTTACCAGATATTCATTGAGGTTTACCAAATATCCACTGAAACCTATGAACTGTGATAACAACCGTCACCATGAGCCCTATGAGAGCGGCATTTTCCTGCTTTTATAGACAATAAGTAATCATCCCCATGTGTGGATGGGGGATACGAACGTTACCATAATGAACAATAATATAAGATAGAGAAATACATAATATATATACAGATAGGTTTGTTTTTGGAAATCTGTCAGCATAAGAAATACAATGCTAAACCAAATTTATTTTATCGCAGGTAATAAGTTGTTAGCTCAAGTGCACTTGTATTGCATTGAATGTACACTCTTAGTACCAAGACTGGATTACTGATGGTTCCAGATGGCCCCAAAGGCCCCAGGTTGACCACGTGTCTGTCAGTTTGGGTAATTTGATTAAATGCAAATTTGTTTGGAAAATGTGATATCAACTGAAAAGATAGGAGCCTTCCAGCAGTAATATTCTGGCAGAAGGCTAATGTTCGGTTCCTGTCGAGCTGCAGGCAGAATATACTGTAATTCAGCCATGTTCTTATCTAAGTCTTGTCCCATAAAAGGCCTCAGATGCCGTGCAGACAAGTTATGATTAAGTACATGCACAGTGTGCAGAGTGGACATCATTGTAGCAGTAGTGGTGGAGAGGAAGGGGTAATTGGAGCTCACTAGCAGTTATTACGTGCTTTAACTTATTTCAGGCCCTGCAGAGACTTGATAAGATAGATTTTAATTACTTCCTGCAACCCTGTCCCAATGTTGTAAACTCATGTCATGAAAAGGACATTTCAACAAAGCAAGTTCTGTGTGAAAACTGCTGCTTTGTTTTGCTGATCTGACGTCTTGCTAGAAGACTGGCGTTGTCAGTGAAGCTAACAAAAGATACTGGTGTGTTTCTATTTCAGCACAGGATGCAGCCTGTCCTGGGATCACACATAAGAATCGTCTTAGTGGTCTGTCTTGGCCGAGCCGCATGTCCAGCAGTCACTGCCTTCAATTGCTTTCTTGTGTTTCCAGTTTGCTCCCTTCCTATTCACTGTATGAATTTTACCTGATGACAGCTGCAATAAAGTGAGTACACAGTGGTCTACAGAGTGCAAGATTCTTTGATTTCCTCCTGTTTGTGGAAGAGATGTCTGATCATAAACAAGAGCTCTTTTCTTTTGATGCAGCTCATATCTTTGCCTCATTAATAATGATATCCATTCTGATTTGAAGAATTATTTTGCGAGCTGAAAGTTTAGAGGAATCAACCTGCCTAGGTTGCAAAACATTGCACCTCAGTAGATTATTATTGGTCTTAACTAAGAGTCTGCCATGCTGCGTGTGTCTAATCTACCAAAGGTAAGTAGATAATGTTGATGCATGTCTGCTTTGCAGCCAACTGGACTTCCCTGATTTGGTTCTGATGGCTCTCAGCTTGTTCTTGTGCTGTGTTGATCTTCACAGGGAGAAAGGATGTAAAAGAAAACAACTTTATCACGCTATTGTATTTAACACCAAGACTGCTGTTAGCAAATATCTTACAGAATTCAACATTTCCTCTTTCTTTACTTTCATGCACCACAAGCACAAGAGGAACTAAAACTAGAAGCTGTAATAAAATTACTGAAAGATCCAGACATGTATTTAGAGATAT
Organism: Dicentrarchus labrax; assembly: GCF_905237075.1. Taxonomy (NCBI): domain Eukaryota; kingdom Metazoa; phylum Chordata; class Actinopteri; family Moronidae; genus Dicentrarchus; species Dicentrarchus labrax. The sequence goes on along the minus strand of NW_026136719.1, from coordinate 18,169,824 downwards.
ATGGATAGTTTGATGGGAACAATAATGTGTGTCTGATATTTTTTTTCTGCTAAAAAAAACTATAATTTTCACATTAAAATCGTAAACCATAAAAAGACATCTACTCCTTCTTTCTCATTACAAATTACAGAATCTATGCTAATATTTCCCGCTGGACACAAGATGTCTCCTACTTCACTGTCCATTCTCACTGTTTGTGCACTGGATGCTTCACGTTTCTACATCACACTTGTATAAGATGCAAATTGGACCAGGAACAAGAAGAAAAACAACTCTTTGAGTGGATGAGGACTTCAAGAAACACTGGTGGCACGTTCACCTTCCCTCCTTCCGAGAACAGAGTTAAATGGACCAAATGGTCGCACTTCCAAATGGTTTCTGTTATTCTATTTGTGAAACCTTTCCTGGTTGTCTAATACACTCCAGCAGTGCTGTATTATGAATAGAAACAAATAGTTCTGTGTTCTAGTACAGTAAAAGCTCCACTGGAGATCAGCTCCTACATGCTGCCTGTTGCAACATCCAAACATGTAAACAGCACTAATTTGTTGTAAACATTTAGATGTTTCCGTAGAAGTTCAGTGTTTGTATACTTTGGTTTGGAGTTATTCTTTAGGTCTAGAGGAAAGATTCATTTATTTTCACTTCCAGGATTAGACATTGCTTTTTCTAGGCTGTTTGGAAACTGCCATAAATATTTTTTATACAAGTTTTATAACATTGCAGTGCATAATGTGGACTGTTTTTGGTAAAGAAAATATTCATAAAACAGATCTGTAGTCTGAGGGAGACTACTGGAAACAGGCTTTGTTTAAGACTGACAGCGTAAAATACCAGGACTGATACTGCTGTACTTAACAATTAATGGTGTATGCATTATACAATCTTTGGGCATAATCTTGTATAGGTAAGAACACAATACTTTAGGGAACGAGGTAGAAAAAACATACACTATTGCTTAATCATTAAAGGGCACATTCACATTGTAACAGACAAACAAAATGAGTAAAACAGGTTATTTGTGCTGATACTGTGATGAGAATCGAGGTGTCATCAGATTTACTTTCGGAAATGAGAATGAGATTGTTTGAAGTTTTAAAATATGGAGTACTTATTTTGTATGTTTCTTGGGAACAACACATTAGGCTAATCCTCGGAAGAAGGATATTCATTCATAATTATAGCTAGAAAGTAGTTATGTGTATGTTTTTAAAATGATGATGAGAAATTCAATAACAATGTTCTTTTAGTGACGTACTTTCATGGCATAGTCTTTGGGTCTCTTTCCTGATGATATGAAATTATCTAAATCTAAGGTCAAATTTACCAGCCTTTGTAAAACATTGCATTGCCTTAAAAGGAGAAAAACTGAATCACCAGTTGTTAATCAATGACTGGAGAGCCTTTCAAGTTGCACAAAATATGGGGACTACCTGGAAACTAAGTAACCCAACCAACTCTGTGCTCTCTGATGAAGGAAGGTAGCTTAAATATGACAGTATGCTGAACTAATAAACTGCACTACAACATATTCGTGCTTGTTTTTTCTTTTCTTTCTCCCTTCTGTTTTCTTTGGTGTCTTTATTGTGGAGAGCTATGAATTAGTGTACTGGGTAATTTAACAGGTACTTGTAGTGTACTTCATTTCTTGGTCACTCCTATAACCATTGCTCACAGGTAGGTACCTACAAAATCTGTAATTTGTGGGCTGCAATCTAAAACATTACAAAAAGAGAGAGAGAGAGAGAGAGAGAGAGAGAGAGAGAGAGAGAGAGAGAGAGAGAGAGAAAAGGCCAGTAGCTTACGTCACGTCCATATGCCCATCTTTGACTCATACTTGATCCTATAGGCAGATGGTAACTATTTCGACATCATTAGAGACTGTGAGCATTATGATCATTACGCTGACATGTGGGCACAGGTTCGTGGTTATTTTTGGAAGTTTTCTGTGAACAAACTGACACCCCTCCCAACTTTCATAGTTTCTGATGATGTATGTGATGCATTTACACTGTTACATTTGCCAGTTGGAGGATTTGTTATATTTCCAAGGAAGCTAAGCCCACACAATTAGCTAGTTTCCGTCTTGAATAGGGAAGTATTGAAACCTCTGTTTCGGTGAATCTGATGAGCGTCATCTTCTTGCTCTCTGCCGCCAGTGTTCTGAAGAAAGCAAGCTTGGCCATAGACACGTCAAGCACAAATTTTATGATGACATTCAAAGCGGCAATGTCACCATTTCATTTAAGTCCTTTAGATACAAATGAGTCATTTCATTAGTCCCAGAATGAATTTGGCACACCATGGAAAACCAATAGATCACTTGAGTAATTCTGTTCTTAAGGAAGTTATATCTCGGTGGTTGAATCTATGAAACAAAATTGAACCTTTGAGGCTATTGAGCAGAAGGAGAGATTAGCATGCAAATGGCTCTCATAGATCATCTTTCTGAGCATAGGGTAATGGCTGGTGAATGATACTTATCAAGCTCCATAAGTGCTCCTTCCAATAAATACATAGTCCAGGTCATTTGTATTGGGATTCAAGTGCTGATGGATATGGGATTACCACTTAACCTTGGAGTAATTCCAAGACACCGCTTAAATCATCCAATACATTATCTATCCCATAACGGCTTGACCAGTCTTTAAGGATATAACTTCTTAATGCAAAATATGTTTTATGTGATAAATTAAACTGGAGGTGTTAGTGACCTATTAATCACACAGATGTACACGTGACAAGGCATCACTATCCTTTTATTTTCAAAAGGTTGTTACTGTATGTATGTTTTATGTATAACAATGGTCCTATGATTATTATCATATTGACCTTTGGTGCATTACAGCATTGCACACAGGACCATAGACAAAAAGGAAACTTAATGTTGTCAATAAAGGAAGCGCAATGGACTTAACAATACATGAAAGCAGCTTTGCAAACATGTTTAATCTTCTTCAGGTTAAACAGGTTTGACTCTGCCTACTAACAAAGCAGGACACTGATATATGAAAGTTGATTATAATCATGTGCTTCTTGTTGGAGGCCGGCTCTCATTTCCCAACCAACACTTGACCCTGACCCTGTCTGCCACAATTATATTTGAAGGGTTTCATTCCACAATACTGTATAACCATTTTGACCCCTCACGAACAAAAGTGTTTTTATGTGAACATCTAAAGCTGTATTCTTATTTTAATACTTACTGACAATTGAATTAAGTTGGCCTATTGTTTTTTAAGTGTACAATGTACATCTTATTACAATACTGTACAATGTGTGTTGAGAGAGTTATTGGTGTCATTCCTCATCTCCATACTGACTGTGAAGAGATCCATTTCTGGTGTGAATCTGGTGTTAGAGAATGGAGACAAAATGCATTCTCAAGTTCAGCTGAAGCTAACAGTTTCAGTCTTTTTAGTACTAAATGTCCTCTTTGTGTTACTAGATCTCTCAAATACTGCAGGGAATTTTGTACAAACAAGACTCTACAAGAATCTACAGCCATGCTAGCAGCTCTGTGTGGCCATACTTAGCCACAGCAGTGTGTTTATCACAATCAGGATGACAACATGCTCACAATGACAATACAAACTGATGTTTAGCAGGTATAATTTACCACAGGAAGGGATCTTTTCAGAACCAGTGTGGGCTGGAGGAATAGTTACGGCAACCAATAACTCTTGTATTGGTACATGGACATGTGAGTAATATATCAAGATTTTTGAAAGATGGAAAAATATATTAATGCTTGAATTCAGTTTGTTACAGGATGTCTTAGTGTTTTAGGATGCGAGTATCAAACAGTTTAAATGGGAATGCAAACACAAGTACCAGTAGTCATTGCAGTAGAAGCAGCTGTTGGTAACATTCATATTATTACTAATGGTGTATCATCAAACCCTTTTAGATTACAGTAAAAGATTATTTGATCGGAAACCTTGAATTTCACACCTGTTTGTGAAGTCCAAGTGAAATGTAGGAATCCCTTTCCCTTACTCATCCCCTTTTTGTCAAAGTGTTTTTGAAATATGTTTGTAATAGTTTTTTTTTTTATTACTAAAAGGAAGAAAAAGAGTCTTTGGGCAATATCAGAAATGCTCCTTTTCATCTCAGCTGGCTGGAGGTGCTTGTCCGCGTCCGTGTTTGATCTCAGTCTAGACAGATACTGGGCCGGTATTCAACCACCACAAAACCAGAAAATATCAAATATAAACTTTTCGCTTTTGGTTTCTGATTTCTTCCACGAAGGAGAACACAGGTGAAGTAATTTACAGAGCAGATAGGTATTCTGTAGCAGACAAAAAATGCTATTTACTTTCAGTTGGACTTTAAGAAGCTGTTTTACAGAGTATTATTATGTTTTACTGTAACTTTTGCACATTATTGTTAATACTTTTGCCAATTATAGCTCCTGGTTTCACCCTTTCTGTCAAATCTAATGCATCAAACCTATAAATCTTTTAATAGCGCACAAAGTAAGAAAAGCTCTTATTCTAGGTTGTGGATTTTATTTTCTGTAATGTTGAACACTCTCATGCTGACAGGTCATCACATCATCACTGTGTGGAGGAGTCTCTGTTCACTCAGTGAGTCCTGACTCACACTACACTGGAATGAGAAGCATGTACAGAGACGCTTGCACAACATATCAGTGAGAGCTATCAGACCTCTCCTACTAGCACGCACACACACACGCACACACACAGTGCTACAATGAAATACACGAAACCCATGCCTGTAAAATATCTCTGAAAACAAAAAACAATCAAAAACAGCAAATACGCTTTTAGTGACAAATGAAGAGGACCAGACAACAGCACACATGATCACACGGACACAAAGAGACATCCCTGTTTGGTCAGTTAACTCATGTGAGAAAATATTATGAAAGAACAGATAATAGCAAAAGCAGCGCTATCTTTCTGCTATATTAACTGAAGCTATAAACATGACTTTTGAAGGATAAGGGTCCATCTGGACAAAGGGTGAATGTCCCTGTCAGTGTGTGGTCTGTTTCCAGGCTGATGTCCTTAACTGTGGGGTTATGCTTGTACACACTAAGAAAATAAGGCTTTCTAAAGGGTTCTCAATGAGGAGCGATGGACCTGATCGAAGATATATATATTTTTTTAATGAATATCCAAAGAACATTTCAAAAGCATGTTTTCCACTTGAAACATGAATCAAGGAAGTCTTGAGTAACTTGTTCCGATAATCTATCCTTAAATTTGTCCTTTACCTATTTCCTATTTACCTATTTTCCAATGATTTTAAATCATTTATAATATGAGACATTGCAGTGTCTATGATGTTATTATAAATAGGTTGTGAGAAAAGTAAAGGAAGCTGTTATTTACAGTAGACTGAGACATTAAAGCTAGGGGTACTTTAAATATATATTTGAATTAAGAGGGGAAAAAAACAATATTTGCAACTTAATTTAATTGTGGACTTTGTATAAAACATTCTTTCTAATATTGTAGAGCCAGTGCAGCCTTATTTCATTACCTCTATTGCTAGAAGACACATAAAGGTTTGTGACTGCACTTTTAACTTGAGAGTGTGTGTCCATAGTCTGCACTGACGTTCCCTGTTGTGTTAACAGAGTGCTGCAATAAGAAGATCCGTTTTTCATCTTCTCTTTGGAAAGGCTGCAGATACCAACTGGGAGGGGAATTGTGGGAAAATGTACCCTGATAATTCAAAATCTGATTGCCAAAGAAAGGCTCCAGTGCAGTGTCTTTACATCTGTTCATCTGAACACGAACCAGGCTCATATTTCTGTTGTTTTAGCCCCTCTCAACGGACACGTCTGCACCTCTCCATTTTAATATGGCACTGGGTGAATGTAACTGTGTGTGGTATTTGTTCAGAAACAAATCAAATGTAAGCTAATATTCATGTGGAGCCCTGAATTAGTACTGACGTCTGAAGAAAAGGGATTATTTTAAATAGATTTTTGTGTCACAGTACAAAAAGCACAGGTAATAAGTAATAAAATGAATGATGGCAAAATTCCATTTAGTTGCTTTAATGTCATGGTCCTGGTATTGTTCATGTCGGCTTACTGTCATGGCTTACCGGGACTATAAATAAAATAGAGCCATTGTTAATGTTATAAGGAACACCTGTGCTTTACCTAATATGACAAGTCAAAATGCTGTGAAAAAGGCCTGGATTAAACATTTGTTTGGCCTTTCAAATATTTTTCAAACTTTCAAATGTTTCCGCTTTTCGTTTTGGAGCGACACAGAGGTGGTACCAAGTCATTGTGTTATAAGTCACAAGTAAGTCAGTCAGACTTTGCACTTAAGTTCCAAGTTAAGTCACGAAACTAAAGTTTGAGTTTCGAGTCTGAAACAAGTCATTATATGCTCTATGCCTAATGTAATGCCATTTTAACAAAGAAACAAACAAGACAAAATTAGTGTTGGTATTGTTTTTTCCAACTGCCGCTCAGTAATGTAACATAAGTTCTAACATTGGTTCTGTCCTGCAATTTGATTGGATGCTGCTGAATTTGTCCAAACAAAGCGGATCTGTGAAAGTAAGTGTCTTGCTGGGAATAAATAGTGTCAACATTATTGATTTAGGAAATAAAGGGAAATTATTTGATTCATGGCACGCTTTTTAAATAACTTTTCAATCTTTCTGTTTGGAGGAAAGTATAAGGCTCAAGGCCAAGGTCATTTGTGTTAAAGTTAACTAGCAAGTCTTTTTTATTTTGTCGATATATTGATATTTAATCTTTTAACTTATCTTCATGTTATCTATTTTTACTCAGTGGCTCTGAAAAGTCTAAAATTAGACTCAAATGTAAAGTTATGTAACTAGGTTTTAGGTCATGCATGTAAATGTAGTTATTAAGCAACACTTCTTCCTTCTTCCTCCTTGGAAGTTGCTCATCCAACCCTCCTCCCCTTCCGTCAGTCATGACTTTTCACATCAGTCATTTTGATGACTTGTCTAATAGAACCACCTGAATGCAACTGAAAGTATCTTATCGGCTGCATGTTTATCTTTGTTGTTGTTTTTTTCTGCTATTTTAACCTCTGTGTAATCTTATGTAGCAGCTTGTTGAATTAAGAAAAGCACAGGCGTTACTAATAACATTTACGATACCAGGGCCCTGAAACTGGAGTAGCTAAATGGAATTCGGCCATTACTTTTATCAACACCTGTGCTTTTCCTACATGACAAAATGTCTTCCTTTAAAGAGGCGTATGTCATAAGTCTACCTGCCCTGTAGCTGGAGCCAACAGAATTAATAAAACATTGTTATAAAGTGCCCAAAAGGAACCCTGTCTAATAAATTAAATCACATATATACTTAAAAATGTATTTTAGTACTACTACTTTGAACGTTCAACGTGCACAAATACTTCAGTTAAATCATCTCTTTGGGCTTGTTTATTTCCGAATGAGATGCGTCAATGCACGCATTTTCAAATACAAGTAATTAAATTAACGATGTGTTTGACCCAGATCTGTTGTTGTTATCTCCCAACTGATGTATGTACGATGTGTATAATAAGATCTCTGTCCTGAATTAAACCGTAGATTGTGTGATAGACTGTGGAGTCCTAATAATGTAGTGAACACTCAGGGAAAAACAGCATTCCAGTAAAAAAAACTTTACTGAAAAAAACTATGGTAATTTTATAATTTCATAGCATATGATTGTATAAACATAAACATAGATGGACATCAATGAAAATCTGTTACATAATGTTTAAAATACATCTACTCCTCTTTTAGCAGGTGAGAGTAAAATGCTTTTAAGAGGTTAAAATCTTCACGTTTACAGTCAAAGGTTGACATACAGTGTTAAGTCATACAAGCTAAAATATAAACAAAGACAATTAGAAATTAATTCTGAATTAACATTTCATCCATTCATATCTGAGGCTGACAACATCAGTGTTCTTGAATGAGCTGACATGCTTGCATGAATTCTACCAAGACAATGACACATGAGGTTTTTGACGATCATACCGCACAGTACAAAGAAAAACTGCCTCCCAAAACATGACAAGTTGCTAGTAAAGGGTTGATTGCAAGTGCGGCGACTGAGTCTCTGAGCATCCAGCATCTGGGGGAGGGGGGTGAGGATCAGGGTGTAGCGGCTGGGAGGGGGGTTGTTATTGGGGTTTGCAGTCAGAACAGCCTCCCCCATCGTCTCTGTGAGTGCTTTAGTGTAGTTAGTGTAGGAGGTATACATTATGGGGGGTAGTTCAGTGGTCGTCAGTAAGACTAGAGACAGTCCACAAACTCATGGTGGGTGGAGATAGCCGGACAGAGATTGGCTGACTGTCCATGGCGAGCAATATGGAGTGGATGAAGGAACTGGGAGGGCAGCGAGTGGTCACAGCCTGTAGTTACCATGGAGATAACTAGTTTTAATGTTTAATATGGTTTTGCCACCTTGGACGGACCGACAAGAGACGGTGTCAGTGATGAGGAAGATGCTACCTCCTCCCTAAAAAGTGTGGCTGCCTTAAGAGTTCTTGGCGACCATCTTCATCGTGATGGTCTTCACTTCTGAGTACTCCTTCAAGCCGCTTTCTCCCCTGAAAACAGAAAACAGGAAATAGTAACAATGCTGCTCATTTTGTTTAAACTATCATGCTGACAGTAGTTTTGAAATATTTTCTATACACTGCTGGAGCTTCTGATGCAGAAATATTGCAATATCCTCTTAGATAAAGATTTATGTGACACTAAGCCATTTTGGAAAGTAGGTTTTCAAAACAAAAAGTCAGTATTAGTAACATTCAGTGGGCGAGCAACCAAGTCATACTCACAATTCACGTCCATTGCCTGACATTTTATATCCTCCAAATGGACACTGTGTGCTCAGAGCGTTGAAGCAGTTTATCCTGGGAAATACACAAAACATTGATCACTCATGTGTGTTTGACTCCGATGGTTTGCTATTATAAAATAGTGCATAATTTTGTCCGAAGCGGTAGTATTAGAGCTGCATTCAGTAAGACTGATGTAAAAATGTATTGTCATCATCACAGCTATTTTTGAAATCCTCTGGATTAAACAACATAATTCCACTATTATTTAACAAACACAGCTGGAAGTTGTCAGGTTGTATATTTGTGGATTTACTAACTGCAGCAGCCTGGGAAGTGAATGAATGCTTTGAGAGGATTGAAGTTGAGGTAAAAATGGGAAAACTTTGGGATTGGGGGGACTGGGGAAAGGTGCAGCCTGAAGACAAAGAGTTTTCAGTCTGAGGAAATGGGACAAATCTCTGATGAATGAGAAGATCCTGAGGAGGACGGGGAGGGTTCAGTTTTAAGTGAAGCAATGGTCAGTTTACCACACAGAAGGAGAAGTCAAAGCTTTCCCTTACAGTAACCCTTTAATACAGAAAGATGCAAACGGAGTAAAAGTATCTATTTGGAGCCAGAGGAGAGCAGATATTAAGAGCTGGAAGAGCAAGAATTTGCTGCTTTGTATTGAGTATTGTATTGATTAAAATTGATGGGCTAAAATTGTTAACATTTTGGGAAATATGCTTACTCGTTTTCTTGCCAAGAATTAGATAAGAAGATTAATACCACTCTTATGTCTGTACACTAAATATAAAGCTACTGCAAGCGGGCAGTTAGCTTAGCTTAGCACAAAGACGGGAAACGGGATGAAACAGCTAGCCCAACTCTGTCCAAAGTAACCAAATCCTGTTACCAAAACCTCTAAACCTCACTAATTAACTTGCTATTTCATGTTTGTTTGATCTGTACAAAAACCCAAGTGTAAAAACATGTTACAGGGAGCATGGGGGGACAGGGGACTTTTTCTTGGCTGGGACCAGTAACTTCCTTGAGTCTTGTTATCTAGGTTGCCAACAAAAATATTGTATTTTCTTAAAAAAAATGAAAAGATGATAGTAATGTTGTTTCCTATACTTTACTTCTATGGTGAACTGGTGATGTTAAGAATGTTTGGTGAATAAAGCACGGTGTACTGGAGTTGTATGATGTGTTTAAAGTTTAATAGAGAGCTGAGGGTCGTGGGAAAATTTGATGAGGGTGTACAAGCCAAGCCAACAGCGAAATTCAATGATGAGACAAAATGTATGACTAAATATTAAATGAAGGGAATTCCTCTGGATGTCACCTGAATCAACAGACAATGTAAAAGTCATATCTATAAGATCAGGAGACGACTACAGACACAGCTGGTTGTTAGCTGTTAATCCCAAATGTCTTTACTTTATAGGAAGCGGTCATTGTGGTCGGTATTAGTGAATATTATTTGCAATAGGCAGGATTTGTCGAGGACTAAACGATGGTAAGAAAAGGGGGTTGGCCCTGCTCAAAGTACCCAACGAAATCCTCATCAGAGGAAAAGAAGTGGGGTGGTGATTGGGCGGCAAGAATGAAGGACAAAGTAGAAAAATGTTTCCTCAGCTTGCAGAGGATTGCAGTCAAGTATGACAAGTGGTGAAAAATTCTTGGCAGATGCTGTATGTTAGCTATACTTCCACCCCTACTCATAGCCATCTGCAGGTAATTACAAAAGAAACAAAACAATTTTAGGTGAACTCAAGAAGTAACATTTTATGACCATTTCATTTATACAAATTATAAAATTAGGGTGTCAGTTTCCATTTACAATCTACGTTTTGCTTTTTTGTCTTGCGCTGGCATGTTGCTTTTGATATTTTTATATCTTGAATGTCTGAGCTGAGGGGAAAAAGTGAAAAAAAGGAAGGAAAACATTTCTTTGCGGCTTGTATAATGATAGCGAAGTGGCACATCGCCAGGTTACGGTTTCTGGATGCCAGAGTCTGAAATGCTTGATACTTCCCACATGAAAAATATTACTGATTGCAGCTAAAGAAACACAGCAGATGAAACTTACCAGACAGTGCCAGCCTGCATGGCTGTGGATATGGTCATGGCTTTGTTGATGTCATTGGTGAATACAGCCGCAACCAAACCATAATCTGTGTTGTTGGCTCTTTCTATCACTTCCTCGATAGTTTTGAATTTCATGATCTGCTGGACTGGGCCAAAAATCTGTGAACAGATAAGAACACATATGTAAGAATATTATTGTATATTATATTTACATATCGTATAAGAGGCTAAAGCATTAAGGATTGGGTTACCACTTCAATTTTATCCAGTGTGTATTTTCACCAGTGGTGGAATTACTCTTACTACCTGGAAAATATACTGCTAGTAAAGAGTACTTCTTCCACCACTGCTTCTCACACAGGTCTACATGCCTTAGTGGCGCTGAGCTATGAAAATCCCTGTTCTTTATTATTGTACCTCCTCTCTGGCAATGCGCATGTCATCCCTAACATTAGAGAAGACAGTGGGCTCAATGAAGAACCCTTTCAAGCCCAGAGCTTTGCCTCCACACTCCAGCTTGGCTCCTTCATTGATGCCGCTCTGGACAAACTCCAACACGCGATTCTGCTGCTCCCGACTGATCTGTAGAGGAGGAGGAGGACAGACATTATATGAGAGCTCAGGACAGGGAAGACAATTAACGAAACAAACATGTTGAAAATGAAAGAGAAGGGGAGATACAGCAAGTAATAAGATCTCTGTCCTGAATTAATTAATTTAATTTGCTCAAATGAAAGAGTAGCTGAAGTTTTCAGTGAGCTACAGATCTGTTGACCTCACCTGTGGACCCTGCTCAGTAGTGGGATCAAAGGGGCTGCCGACTATCCTCCTCTTGGCTCTCTCTACGCTCCTCCGAACAAACTCATCATATATGGGCTCCTCCACATAGATGCGAGAACCTGCCGTACAGCACTGGCCTGCGTTGAAAAACACGCCCTGGTGGGCCTGTTCTACAGCCAGATCCACTGGGAAAAAAAGAGATTTTAGTTAATCAATAGCTAGATCACTGGTTCTAAAACTATTTACATGTGCCACTGATGGTACGCAAGCTCCCTCTAGTGGTACGCGGAAAAATCTGTGAAATATATTTTTTAAATGAAATAAATTAAAAACATATAATACTATTGAAATACTACAACATTTTGAATGTCAAACCTTAAACTGTGAGACCGCTGAAATGTGATAGAAAATAAGTTTTCCCTGTAATATTTATGTTTCAATATCATCCTACGTGGTTCATGCACGTAGCGCACGCACACATCTATGATTTGTTACACCTTGATTATATGAGAGTTGTGTGGAAGAGTTAAAGTGTTAGTCCTACCTGTTTGTACAGTGTGGACGACAGTCAACAATAACCAATATACTTATTAGTTATAAACCTGCCTCCAGAAAAAACTGTCCGTCTACTGTTAACTAGATGAATAGGATAGGTCCATGCTAGCCGTATTTTAACGTTGGTCATAATACTTGGACAGCCTAATATTTTTTGAGGTGGTAGATGGTGAAAAACATTTGAGAATGTAGATAAACACTTTGTTCATTAATAAATTAATAAATAAGAAATATTAAGTCTTACTTGAAAGTGAAATAAGTCAGATTTTAACATTAACACAAACTCATCATCACATCTACTCACAAAAACTTCACTAGGTTTTTTTAAAAAAGTAATGTGTGTAGTATATTGTTTTATAAAATTTGCCCCTATATTTATTGCCGTTGTCCTGTGCAAATCTGATACCTGACACCTGAGAGACAGGACCCTGCTGTTGCGCACGAAGGGTTAACGGACCCCCATGATTTATGGGTCTCGGCTGAAGCACCCGACTGAGTCAGGGTCCATTCTCCTGATTTACAGACCTTAGGGAGCCCCTCTCACGGCTGCTGAAAGCATTTGAAAGCCTTGGCACCCCCAGTTTGGTGAGCCACTTAGAATTTATATGAAACCCATCCATCCACAGGTTTTCATAGCACTACAAAGCTTTTGAGCATTTTAAGATTCGCAGTCAGTGTGTGTTTATCCACAGATTGAAGGTCCTGAGAATGGCACACATATCTAAACAAAACAGTGATAGTGATGGACCACCTAGTGAGGGTGACAGGTAAATGGAGCACTGAATAAAACATTACTTGAAAACTTACAATCAGCATCTGCAAAGATGATGTTGGGGTTCTTTCCTCCCAGCTCCAGCGTCACTCTCTTCAGGTTACTCTTCCCAGCTGCTTCTTGGATCAGCTTGCCGACCTACCAAAGGAAACAGATCTGGGGTTTACTCACAGAGATGCAGGCCCACAGCCAGATCAGTAAATCAGCTGGAACGATTAAATAGCTTAAAGAGGCTGGTTAGCTCCAAACAGGGAATGCACCGGTAGGCCAGCTGAAACATGAGTATTGCAAACACACAGAATGAATATCTATTACAGGTTTTTGGAGACAGCAACAGGAAAATAAAAATGATGTTTCAGCCGGGAACAGCATCTGATGTCTAATGGAGGACAGGAAGAAGTAACCACAAGGTGTGTGGGTGGTGTCCTGTAATCTAAATATCTGAGACAAGAGGGGAGATTGGTATGAAACTGGTCTGGTGTGTCAATATGGAAGAAGACGAGGAATTTGCTGTGGTTTTTCATTATCTTCTTATCATCCCTGTTTCTACTTTACTGCTTATCAAGAGTGACAATAACATATAAACCAAATGAAGACTAATAAATAAAAGAACAGCGCTGCATGATAAGGTCAGTAACAGGAATATCATATGTATGTGACTGGTTTTAAGGGACCATAGCAGCGTTTTTGAAAGTTTCTCTTAACTCTTTTATTTTTTCACTGGCCATTTTTCAAACAAATGTCCTCAATTTTTTTTATCCTTTAATCTATTTTTGTTCTATTCTTGTACTGTTTCCAAGAGTTAGATGAGACGATGGATATGACTCTACACTAGATATGTAATGTAGTTGGAGCCAACAGTTTGTTAGCACAAAGACTGGAAACAGGGGGAATAGTTAACTAATAGCCATTTAAAAATGACATGTTGTGGTTTTATGGGGGATTATGGGTAATCAGTGAGCTTTAGAGGTGCTGGATGGCAGAATTTCTTAATTTCTGAGAGAGCCAGGCTAGCTGTTTCCGGTCTTTATGCTGAGCTAAACTGCTAAGTGCTAAAATAGCTGCTAGTTTGATATTTAATGTAAGAGAGGCATCAATCTTCACAGCTAACTCTCAAAAAGAAAGCAAATGCAGATGTTTCCAAAAGCTTTAACTACTTCTTTAAGAGTGATAGAGTATGGTAGCCAGGGTAAAGATGTGGTCATTACATGAAAAAAAAAAACTTTCATAATCAGGTGATTCAGGATATTGAAAATGATTTCTCTGGTGTCAAAACTGTTGATGAATTGGGTGCTTTAAGTGTTATTTTTTCCATTTTGTGACATATTGTATTTACTTTAGATAACAACTAGATAACAAGCCTGAGAAACCCCACACATCTCCATCACAACCCTAAACAAGTATTCATCTTCCTGTTACTCACACAGCCTGTTTTATTTTCCGAGAGAGGTGACGGGATAAAGCGGAAAAATACCCTCTCAGTGTCTAACTAAAACTCCACCTCAAAGATGGAAAATACTCATCTTCTATCGCTTTCTTCTCTAGTGTCTGAGATATAATAGAAACAATAGAACAAAATCAACCCCTGTGCTGTGGCTGGTACCAAAACTGGATTAAAAACAACACAATACTTGGCTTGGCTGCTTGTTTCTGATGTGTTTTGTCTGTCTTTGATCAGAAACACAAAGAGGCTGACTAAGGGGAGGTTAGCGTGTGTTTATTCAGGGGTAAAGGAAACACGCTGGGCTGCGAGACTCCTCCGTGTGGAGTCACAGCCACATGTGAGTGAGTACGAGGATGATCTGTGGTCCTAAAATCCACCTGTAGCTACAGCACCACCTTCCACCCTGTGAGAAGATGCTGTGGTCGCCAGTATCCCCCACCACTGCTACTACAGTGCGGTGACTCACTGTCTGGGCATCAGCAGTCTCTTACAGCACTGGCTCATTCTCTCAGTAATTGACTCCAGATCACATGAAACAACAGGAAAACTAGTAAAAAAAAAAACAAAAAAACCTTGGCCATTCACAAAGGAAATGTTCAATCAAGACGAGATGATAAAACAAAGAAGATGTTTGTGTTAGAAGGTGCATTTATGCAAGCTGGCGCGCACACACTGATTGGGTGTGTCACAGTGTGTGTGTGTGTCTGTGTGTGTGGAGAGAGAGAGAGAGAGAGAGAGAGAGAGAGAGAGAGAGAGAGAGCGAGAGAGAAAATGAATGTATGTTTGATGTTAAACTGTGCTGGAAAAACATAAGGACCCAATGTTAGAGCCATTCATACACTGGATGAATATTTGTGAATAGTTCAGATTTTGTCTTTTCCTAATCTAATGATAACAATGTTAATATTGATATATTACAGAGTACTTTATTTGATTTGATTAGTTTGGATTAAGCTATTTAGATGAAGCTTTAGAGCTTAGAGAGTACAGTAATCTTAGACTGTGTTTTTCATGTTTATCGTGTTTTTGAATTTGCACGTTTTCAATAAATGTTAAAACGATTACAGCCTAAGTGAGCATATTTAAAAAACACACACTAAGAAAACAATTAAATGGATACTGAGTGGAAAAAAAGTGAGTTAAGAACACAACTAAGAGTCTACAGATATGTTTTGAACTTAGTGCTAACATCAGTACGCTAAGATGCTCGCACTCACAATGTTAACATGCTGAGGTTTTACATTTTTACCATGTTTATCATTTTAGTTCATGATGCTAACATTTGATGATAAACACTACAGCTGAAGATAGTGGGAATGTCATTAGTTTAGGTGATAAACCAAAGTATTTCTTTAAACAAACTAAAACAAGACACCACATCTTTGGTGCAGTGCATCTAACAGATGTCAAGCCATTTTCCTAAAAAAACTAAAATGTGTGAATCTGGTGGCGCTACAGGACAAACCAGAGCAGGATACATCTGGGAGCGTAAATGAATTCATGGCAACCCATCTGATAGTTGTTGAAAATTAAATTAAATAATTAAAGACTTTTACAAACTCTTCTACCTAACATTATATCTTATGCACATAAGTGATGGAGGATAAAAAAGCCACCGCTCCCTCAACCTCAGTCATTCATTCAGGTTTGGAGATAACATATATTTCTCATCATGCTGTCTAATTTTGCTTTCATTACTGTTTCTGTTTGGCTCCTTATCAGAGACAGTAGTCTATGATGTTTATACCCGTGTGGGCTTATTGGAGGTTCCTCACAAAACATATACCCACTGCTTCTCCAACACACCACCAGAGTCAAAACAGACATCTCCAGAAACCACAAGGCTAATCCGAACGTTACATAAACCTGGCTCATGTACCAACACTGGTCACATCATAACATAAATTCTCCATTAGGATTGCTGTAAATGGTTTTACCAGAGGGGTTAGTTTGCAGTTAGAAATAACAGATGTTTATAAATGATCTGCAGAAAAGGAATCTGCTGTCACTATGGCTGTTCCCTCTGGCCTGAGGAATGTGTTCGGACCGCAACACCTCCGAGCTCTCAACACCTAACATGGTATGCCCTTGATCATTTAGCTTTCCATTAACTACTCCCCTGTTCTACAAAGCTACAAGGGTTTATCCTAGTGTGTGTTCTGATAGTAAATTCAATGAAAGGCACTGTGGAGGTACATTAATACAGCAGAGACAGCGGAAAGAAAACAGAAGAAGGGGTGTGTTTTCACAGAGATGTGTATATTCTTGACAGCGCAAATATGTGCATGTGTACAAGATAAAATAAGAGCCCCCTGTCATGAGTAATGACAGGGCACCCTGCTTAAGTAAGTTGTTTGTCATTTAGACTTCATTACAGGCACACAACGTCCCCTAATTACTCAGCCCGCTCTTATGCTCTGCACATGTTGGTCACTGTGTCACTGGCTGACAAAGGTGAGCAGTAGACAGCTGTTGATCTGAGCCACTTTATTAGAGAAAAGTACCTCGGTTGATCCTGTGAAAGCCACTTTGTCTATGCCCATGTGCGAGGCAATTGCAGCTCCTGCCGTTGGCCCGAATCCTGGCAAAATATTGATGACTCCCGGTGGAAACCCGGCCTGTCAAAACAATATGAGAGGAAACAAGCTTTAGCGGAGATGACAGCAGAGCCAAGCAAAACCACAGGCGGTGTGGGGGAATCCGGACCCAACCCAACCTCCCTACCAGCACAGAACGGAGAGAACATCAAAAAGAAGAAGCCAACAGACAGATAGTTCAAAAAGAGGAGAGGCCAGAGAGGGCAGGGGGAGGCAGGGAGGATGTGGACACAGAGATTTGTACATAAACATGTGATGCTGCATTGTTCATATCCTGTTAAACTTTCTCATGTGTTTACCTCTATTGTACACAACTGCATTCACTGACCCCGTTACTACTGAAATCAATGTACTATTACATCGATAGCGCATTTTGAATTTTAACTTACAATTTATGCTCGAATTAGCTATATTTTATGTTTCACTGTCTTAGCCGTACTGTATATAAATCTCTGTTATGTTTTATCCTATTCTTGTGCTCTTTTGTAACGTGTCAACACTGATATTCAACTTTCTATTGAGTTTCAAGTTGCTGATTCCAACTGTTTTGTTGTAGGTGGCTTGTTCACCTTGTTTTCCTGAGCTAAGCGATCACATTACCATTAAAATTCAAATTGAACTATTTTTTTTGTGGTACATATTTGTGGCAGTTTGTTACCAACAGAAACCAGACACAGACACTGTATAGTTCCAGTAAAATTGGCTCAATTTATTGTATTAGCGTTGATATCAGATTTTATTTGTATGCAACTGTCAACAATGGTGCATTTGCAGCCGTTCTGCCAACAGTGTATTGAAAGCAGTTTTTTTTCACCAAGTGGGCGATATCATTGTTGTCCCAATATCTCTGACTCAGAATTACAAGTTGGAGGATGAATTGAGCGTTTTTTTCCCACTCAAATGCTCGAAATAACAGTTTAACGATATGACGTGAACAGCATACTAGCTCAGCAACTATTTGCAACAGTAATGTCCTTGGTATTGTTTTTGTGGCTTTCAGTCTTTTAATAAGCTTTTAACAGGGAAGTATTGTGAAGTTCTCAGTTCTCACATTTGTTTTGTACTTAAATTTTTTTCATCTCAGTCCACATGAAAACAGTTCACAGAGAAGTGTGATGTTTATACTGAACAGCCAGAGTATTATTTCATCAAATACATGTTTTTAAAGTGCTTTTTTTAACCATAAATAAAATCTTTTGACCTCCATTGTATTGGTGTGGCAGCCAAATCTCAGAGACTTAGCTGTTTTGATTTGGGTGAACTGACCCTTTACCGGTTGGAAATTAGCAATTACATTTAAGATTAACTGCAAATTAGGATAACAGACTCTGAAGAGATGCATCAGATAGACAAGTGACACTTTATTAAACATCTGTTTTTTGTCGCCTTGCAGTTACACTAACATTGGACTATCCAAATAAAGTGTTTGCCAGATTCATAGTGAACACTGTGTTCTTGGCAAACTGAAACCTGAAAGTGATTCTGATTCAGTTATTCTGGAGTATTAACTTTGGACTTGTGAACACATTGTGGTTGGCAAAGTGATTCTGTCATTTACCTCCTTGACGAGAGCTGCCATGTAGAGGCAGGTGAGCGGTGTCTGCTCAGCAGGTTTGAGGACAACAGTGTTTCCACATGCGATCGCTGGACCCAGCTTCCATGCTGTCATCATCAGAGGGAAGTTCCACTGTGCGTGACACACACACACACACACACACACACACACACACACACACACACACACACACACACACATGCCGGAAAAAGACATCATGCATCTGACTGACACACTGGGTGGTCACAAGTCAAGCTCAATAACTCATCGCTCTTAAGTCACTTACTCTCATTTTCACTCTGTCTAAACATAGTCAAGTGAGAAAATGTTCTCGGCACTTGTACAGTATTTTCTCTTCCCACAGTATTCTGAGAAAGCCGGGAAATTGCAACACATGTGCAATAAACCCATATCACTGTACAACACACAGGCCTGTGTTATTTCTGCTTTACACAGGAGCCCATGGGGCTCAACGCAGAACCACACGCTTTCTGCACTCTTGCACAATCAACAGTGTCTCTTTCTCCTTGATCTTTTCCTCCTTTCTCACCATTCTCCTTTCCTCAAACCCACTATGTTAAATCCCTCAGCTCGCTCTTCTGCCTCTCACTTCTCGTTCTTTATTACTCAAGCTCAATGGCACCGTTATTTTTGGGGCTTACCAACAGGATTTACCCGAATAAACAGTGACTGTCAGGGAATTACTGGAAAATGCAGAATGTAATTCCACAAATAGGCCGGACTAACAACCACCAACATCTCTTTTAAACTCCGCCAATTCACTCTTATCTGTAGCTTTTGTCCATTTGTATCCATCATGAATGGAAGCGTAATACTCACAGGGATAATTTGTCCACAAACTCCAATGGGCTCATATCTGGTAAATGTCAGATACTCTCCATCTGTGGAGGAACACACATTCAGCACACACACACAAACACACACACACACACACACACACACACACACACACACACACACACACACACACACACACACACATAAATAAAAAAAAAAACACTGTTAGTCATTTCTAGCTTTAGTAGTTTCAAGCTTGAAACACATGAAAAATGTCACCACCTGAAACCCCCCATTGTTGTTGACTCAACATGTTAATTTGTAAATGAATCCACACGCAACATTCCTAGTTACTTTACCCTGGTGAGAGATTACATTTCGTTTCGAGCCTCCTACAGCACAGGCATGTGTGTAACTGTTTTAGGTCATAGAGATGGGTGTTATGCTGGAAAGGTTTGCTCATTCTTCTTGCATTACTTAAGCAAAAGGAGGTACTTACTGAGGGTGTGCCATGCTTGTTCATTCTCCACAAAAACAATTGATATTGAGAAATGTATGTATAAATTTGTTACAACAGTCATCAGCTGATGAAACATTGCCTAATGTTGCATTTGGACTGGAATGATCAATGGTAGATGACAAGCCAGATAATCATTTTCAATGGGATACAGTGAAAGAATAACAATGGACACAAATCTGCAGTAAAGATTCTTACATGTCACACTTTTAATTCCAAAGTGGATGTCGGGTGTTTCAAAACTGTTATTGTTTGGAGAACGAAACCTATTAGACATGAGACTTTCAGGAGGAACTTGAGTATCTGCAAGGTTTGTTTGAAAGTATGACGCCTGCAAATGACTTATATTTCAATTTGGAACAAGCAGCGTAAACTATACCAAACTGTGTAGCCAAAGGTGCTCCTCACAATGAAACTCCACATTCATTTCACACTGTCTGTGACACAAATTCAACACAATAAGTTCAGCATAACGGAAGACGGATAGATGCTGAGGGGTTGTTGGTGGTAGATGTCCATCCTGAGAGGTGAACAAACATGAATGCTGACGGCCTTGCATCATACAGGCTACGCGAACACCCTTATTTATTTTCTCTGAAAGTCTACTCGAGCAATAAAGCTTAAACCAAAGCCCTGGGAAAATGCTCACCATGGTTGGTTTGGCAGCAATGTACAAGAGAAGCTTTGAGAGGGACAATACAGTGGTATCAGGAGGTTTACCATGTCCTCTCTCTTATTCTATTTCCTTTTTTTGTGCTTCCTGTTGAAACAGACAGCCAACTTTCTCCTCTTCCCCCAAATTCAATTGCCTTACACTGATGGCAGCCTCCCCAGGACAATGAATGTTAGTGTTTGTAAATGTTAGTGTTTGGATTGATGGCCAATTTGATACCTTACTTTTCTGTCGCCAAACTGCCTGAAGCAACTATAATGAACATTTCTGTGATAACAATGGATCAAATGACAATGCATAATGTAAAAAGAGCCACTCAACTGAGAATTTTATCATCTTTCAGCTCATTGTCTTGGTTTTCACACACTTCCACAACTTTACTGTTTTGGTTCACTTCTCACTTCTCACTAGTGTTGTTTTCAGGAAAACACCAGGAAGCTGTTTTTAGATAGAAAACTCTAAAAACCCCAGCAGACAGACAAAATTAGCTGCTAGCCTGTGAGCACCTAAAGAGGTATGGTTGGTGAAGACCAAAACAGAGCTAAAAAGACAGTGAATATTGTCTAGAAACACGACTCCAAATGAATGCTAATGTTGCTCTATAACACTTTGCTAAAGTTTTCAATAAAAAATTAATATTAATATTTCAGTGTTGTGTTTACAGTTTGTTTAGCAGTTTATTGCAGGTTTAAAATATATCTATGTTTAATAACACATTTTGTTGTAATGCATCTGATCATCATAATCTGAGAAAGAAACCAACTTTTGGTACTAAAGTTATACTGAGTAAACACACCATTTTAGAGTATTTTGGTTCAGCCCACTAATAAAAAGCCAGCACCTCTGCGTTCACTCTGCAGTAGTACACAAAGAGGGATCTTACCCATCGGGATGGAAGTGCCATGGATCTTGTCTGCATATCCAGCAAAGTATCTCAGTGTCTTTATGGTTCCTTGGAGGTCCACAAACAGGGTGGGCAGGAAAGGCTTCCCACTGTTCAGTGACTCAATAGTCTGAAGAGAGACGGGGGAGACGTTTGAGAAATATGTGATATAACCTTGTGATCCTCTTATAATTCTATACTGTTCTAGTCTTTACACTCTCCCAGGGGTGAAATGTGACACTAAAATAACACTAAAATACAAATACAGCCCCTAAGTTACAGTTATATGTTCTCCTTAAGGCAAAGCAAGTTTATTTGTATTTCTCAAACACAGAGGAAACTGCGAGCATAAAAAACCATTAATAAAAACAAAATATATTAAGTAAGAATACAATGAAATGCAGCTACAGTGCTGTTATTAAATAAATAGGGTAATGATTAAGTGGATAAAAGGAGTCTTTGTTATTATACCATTGTGATATAATGCCTCTCTAAACTAAAGAAAGGTTATTCATATGAATTGATTGACAGAAATGCCAATATTCATTTAACTTACTGCTAGATAGACACTGTCTCTCTCCACCAGGTCAGCCAGTTTGGACAGCAGACGACCCCTCTCTGATGCGTCCATCCTTCTCCATACGGACCCCAAAGAAAAGGCGAGACGAGCAGCCTGCACCGCTTTATCAACATCAGCCTGTGAGACAAGAGTGAAACAAACTAAGTATCTAACCTAATCCAGTAAACAGGTGTCTTATTTCATTCAATCATACTAATGAATCTATCTTTTCATGTTTTTTCATATCTGAATATTTTCTGCAAATCATTTGTTTTTATCTCAAAGTTACTGAAATAAGAAAAGGCCAGAACATTTGCAAATCATTTTCACATGTATAAAGACTGAAAAACAAGATTTTAGCCTGTAGCGAGAAGAAAAACCGTAAGTGGATCTTCATTGTCAGACTATTGTCAGTGGTGGAAAGTAAGTACATTTACTGAAACAGTGTATACTTCAGTACAATTACTGCTACTTTCTGCTTATAATCCACTACATTTCAGAGGGAATTGTACTTTTTACTCCACTACATCTATTTAACAGCTACAGTTAATACTATTTTTAATACTTTTCAGATTAAGATCTGAAGATTAAGCAAACAAAATCTGCCATGATCAACTACATTATAAAGTACTTACATAATATAAAATAATATAACACTGACAGGGGCCATTCTGCATGATGTGTACTTTAACTTCACAAATACTTGGCGTTGATGCTCATACTTGAATTTACAATTCTTACACTACTGAAACTAAGATAACCCTGTTTTTCCAATGAAAAAGATAGACAATGCTATGCTGTAGAGCATTTACCTTGTCTGCTTCCTGGACCTCACAGATCTGCTCTCCAGTCGCTGGGTTGTAGGTAGGAAAGACCTTCCCACTAACAGAGTCCTGCCACTCATTGTTGATGAAAATCTGCAGGGAAAAAGAAGCAGTTTTTAGTATTTTAGCAAAAATGTCAATAAAGGATCCGTGTCATGAATGTAGTTTCTTTGTATGAATTAAATGCAAAACGCACAACCTGATTGCTCAAACTGACTACAAAGCAGCTGAGCTGAGTTTGAGTGGGAGATAATGACTACATTTTTTCATTTTTTAAATATTTATGTTATGTTAAGCAATCATTTCATTACACCAGGTT
This sequence comes from Dicentrarchus labrax, assembly GCF_905237075.1. Classification (NCBI taxonomy): domain Eukaryota; kingdom Metazoa; phylum Chordata; class Actinopteri; family Moronidae; genus Dicentrarchus; species Dicentrarchus labrax. The sequence continues at coordinate 18,146,665 of NW_026136719.1, read as the reverse complement.
GGCTACAGTGACTTGCTTGTAGTTGAGGCTGTGAAAGCTCTCATGCCGCAGTCCCAGTTCTTCCAGACGCTTGTGTAAGGGATATGGGAGAATCTCTGGAAATCTGGACAGAGATTCCTGGCTGTCCAGCATTGCTCTCTGGGGAGTGCTCCACCATCCAGACAAAGGGGTGGGTAGGTGTGTGTGTGTGTGTGTGTGTGTGTGTGTGTGTGTGTGTGTGTGTGTAGGGTGGGGGGGCAGATAAATCCCTATCAGACACCAGACCCCCACCCACCCATCCACCCCCAAGCACACAAACACACGTTTCACAACATCACTGCTCGTTTACGAGATCATAAAACACGTGCCGCGCTTGGTTTCTGTGATGCGTTAAAGCGAGTCTTCCGTTAAACAACCGCCTGGGATTCCAAACAGGACACATTCAACGTCTATTAAGACCAAAAGAAAAAAGAAAAAAAATGTTTACAGAGCCACAAAGCTGAGAATTATGTGACTGAAATACAAGCAAACCCTTCATATGCTGATGAAGTGGAACAAAATGTGAGGTGTGATTTAAAATTGCAAATATACCTTACGGAAGTTTGGAAAAAAAAACTCCTTCCTCGCTGACATGTTTAGATCCATTAGGCAGACTACTCACACACTGTTTTTAATGGCTGTCAGTCTGCCTGATAGATAGAGTGCAAGGAGAACATCTGCTGGCACAAATCTCTCAGTGTATACATATGCTCTTACCGTCCTTCTACTTTAGAGGAGCTCAGATGCACCAAAAGCAAACCTGAGAGCAGGGTTCAAGTATCCCACTGGCCTAAAGCCTCCCTAAACTCTCCAACATGTTTACCTCCATAAACGCTGCGCTTTAAGTACTATTTAATTGGCTGTAAACTGTTAGCTGTGTTTACTTTTGGGTTGGTATAAAATGCCAGGGAGTCTGAAAACTGCTGGAGCAAACACATCACTCTGCCTCCCTGCCTCCTCTTCCTCCTCCTCTTCATTCCCACGGCTCACAGGCTCATAATGTGGACGCTGCGTTTGAATAACTCACATGCAGACACATGCGAAGGTGCTCAGTATCTGTGTGTACCACCCCGCAAGAACCATACGTTACAAACTCATTCCTCTACGGTTCCTTTGTACCCACACCATCCCCCACACACCTTAACACACACACACATAGAGATAGACCAGGCCGGAGTCTCTCTACGTCTTCTCAGGGGCCACCTTTAATCTGACGCTCATTAAGAGCACTTCATAAAATTGTCAGTAACGATAAGGAGCAGAGGGCCAGCTACAAAAACAGAAAGTCCTGTAGAGCACTGAATTAGTTTTTGAATTTATAGGGGCCACTGAAGTGGGGCGCTCTAAATCAAGAGGAGCCCCCTGACAGCCTCAACAGTCCAAGCAAGAATGCAGACCATGGGTAGCTTTATGCATGGCGTAACCCCTCTCACAAGACGCTGCTAAAGGAGAACGGATGAAGCAGGAGAACAGTGGAGCGGGCCGCCACCTAAATCACGACCAGAAAAGGACAACTGTCAGCCGCCGCTTGGCTCAGCCCTCTCTCTGGGCTCGGACTGGTGTTGGACCTTTGTTTCGTTCCATTGAGAGACTTGATTAAGATGACAGGGCTGAGTCGTAAATCAACTCTCAAGGTTTCTTAAAATTGCTTTTAGGATCATTTGGACGAGGGGCAAAGAACACAAGAATGAAAAAAAAAAAAACACAAGTGCAACTGTTTGCAAATGACAAATAGTGTTTTTTTTCCCATTCCCTGCGGGGCCATTGCTATCACTTCACATGATGGTTTCATGTTTCTAAAAATCAATGAGTACTTAGAGTTGGTGGTGTCCATAGACTGCAGAGACGACGATAACATTTTCTAAATAACTTTTTGCTGTTGCAACTTTTAAATGATTTCTTTTGTACTTCTGCGTTCATTAAAAAACAAACAAACAACAACATTAAACCTGATAAACAAAAGTTGTGATATGTGATGCTTGATGCATAACAAGGATGCCTGATGTGGATTAAAGCTAAGCAGTAAGCATATAGGTCAAGACTTTCTGCATGGGCCACAGGGCAGCTGCAAAACATTTAGCAACTCCCATGCTTCTCTGCAAAAGCTGTCAATCACATCATCCAGTGAGAGAGAGGGAGAGAGAGAGAGAGAGAGAGAGAGAGAGAGAGAGAGAGAGAGAGAGAGAGAGAGCCTGGCCATGGGGATAATGAAAAGATAAAACATGATATACTCAAACAAGTTTTATTTTTTCAAATCAGCTGCAAATTGATGCCTGTCTGCTGATCTGAACACTTCAAAGTAGTAAGCACTATATGATGCAGGTGTCTTAATCATCTTCATCCTCTACAAAAAGACTTACACACTAGTAGATTTGTCCACCTTGCAACAAGTAAATAAAGGATGTCCTTTATTTTTTTCATGTTCGCAAAACTTTACGTGATATTTTGTGATAATTCATTTTTTAGGAGTGAACTGTAATGGGAAGTAAGAAATGCCAAAATACTTTGAGCAGCCAACAAAACATCTGTTTGGCTCTTTGCTTCTTCTCACAGCTCAGATGCTAACGGCTGAAGGAACATGTAATACTGCTCAGTTCTTGGTTTTTTTTTAAAAGAGGAGTGGATAAGGGGGAGGAGGTGGGGCGGGGGGGGGAGGCGGGGTGGGTTGGTGTGAGGGTTTATATATATGTGTGTGTTTATACACAACACGCCAAAATTCCTCAGCCAGACGAATCCTACACGGGCACCTGCAACACTCGTCTGTGCAGGAAGTTTCATATCCTCCCCTATCACAGGACCTCTATTTCCTCTCTGGTTCTGGACGGGTTTCAGAAGTCTTATAATTACTGCTGTTACAAGTGAGTGGAGAGCATGTGAAAGTGGAGACCAGCTGGTGTTTTTTCTCCTACTCCTCTCCACATGTCTGACACCATGGAGCCTTCATGTTTTTCATTCACACACCCACAGACAATGCCACCCTGCGCTCCTGGGTTTGGCGAGGGCGACCTCGCTGTCACTGACTGGCAAACGTCTTTGTCTCGTCTGTGTGTGTGGGCAAGTGGTTCAAGTTGTCCATTCTGACTCAGAAGTTATGTGAGAAACACTAATTTGACATAAGGCTGTAATAACAAACAACTTCGTATTCACTTTTTCAGTTGATTTACTCCTTTAATGCATTTATTCCAGTGGTGAAAAAGCACAGCAGACTGTGCACGTCACCGGAGTAGCAGGCTGTTTAGATTAAAGCCAAGCTTTTATGATGCTAATTTCTTATACCTTCTTTAAAAACACCCAAAGGGATGTTAGATTTTGCTTTTGACAGCTGAATACAACTCTTTGAAAACGTTTCTAGGCATATTCTCATCCAGTAAATGCATATTTTAAGTCAGTAGTTAGTTAAGTCAGTAATTTATCCAATCAGCACCCATGTTTCCCAAGAACTTTGCCTCCGTTTCTGTGTAATATCTGAGTAGAGCAAAATGCCAGAAGACTTGTGACCACTCAACAAAAACGTATTATCTTTCAGAATTAATATAAATAGTATTCACTAAACAAAATATCTCAGAAGTTAGTCTACATTCTTGATGAAATGATGAAGGATTGTGGAGAGACAAACACAAAGGCTAAATGCAGTTTGATTGTCATGAATCAACAGTAAAATTGACCCCTCCTCTCACTACTGGTGTTTTTTTCCTCCAGACATCTGAGGTTTGATGGGTTTCCTGTGTACTTAACCATTATTTAAATCTCAGGTCACAGAGAAATGTTTAAAGAGAGTAGTTTTACTCATGGGATCAGAGGACAAAGAGGAAGTAACTTTTAAAGAAATGTGACGCTTTTCCACAGACAAATAAACATCTAGAAAAGCAGTTGAGTCTCTGCTGTGTCTCATGCTCGCTGGAGAAAGAGCCTATTCCAACAGATTTATGAAGCCCAGTGTTTTTCATAATGACACCGTAAGGATTTACACGTTGCTTGTCAAGAGGGCTACAGACCGAAGGTAACAGGGTAACCTCGCTGTCACTGCTCTTCCTTAAACAGTGATTAAGAGACAGGGGATATGATGTTGACGTGTCTGCTAAGATGATAATTTACACTCACTGCACAAGTAGACATTTCACACCAATGGACATATTAATGGCAGTGCACACTTACCCTGTCACAATCAAAGAGATGTGTTTTAGAGAGAATGTGCCCGTGTGTGCGAACAGGGAGATTGTGTAAGCAAAGGCAGTGAGGGAGGGGGAAAAGTTCTCGCTGTGCTCGTTGTGATAAATCATTTAGTTGCACAGTATCCCCTAACTTTGGCTCTGTTTGATCTTGATCGCAGTAAGATGGTGGTTTTGAAGTGAAAAACTCCAGAACTGCAGGTCAGGCTCTGGCGAGGCAGGGCCACTAACCCACACAGTGAGACAGGGTCATAATTTACACCCCGGTGGACAGCACCTAGCATCGGGGAGCCCCAAGCCTCCATCTGTGCTATCTCAATCAGTGACAGATTGATGGAGCCTCTTATTCATTCAAACTGAGTAGATGTCTCTGCATAGACTGTTTTACAAATACACAGATCTTCAGCAGACAGGTTCTGCACAGGTTCCTATGGTGAAAATGCACTAATGCCACCATGAGCAAAACAACTAAGAAAATGTATAACTGTTGATTAGATTAAGAGATCTGTAATACAGACAGTGAACGAGGCCAGTGAATTTGATCCCTCAACCTGGTCCTTGTTAGTTCTTTGTATTTGTAGCACTATTTTCCATGTTATTACCCTATTAAAGAATTAGGCTTCAATAAAACCAAAGTGGAACAACAAACCACATTTTAAAGATGCAGATTTGTGCATATACATTCCCATCAGTCAGCTTAACTGCAGCCATCATGTTCTCATACTTTTAAAAGAGTTTCAAAATAGCTAGCTAGTAAAAGTTGTCCCACTAAGTGTCTGGTTTAACAACTCATTATCACTGAACGGTGTGAAAACACCACAAAGGCCAAAAGTATCACCCTCTAAAAAGGAAAAGTTTCTCTGTTTGCCTTAATTATTCATAAAACAGTCTGTCTTCCCCACTTCTGCCTCTCTTATTTATGGCTTCCTCTGTGGTTCTATCAACCTTTAAACTGTTTCTGTCTTGTAACCCAGCTGTTGGAGCCTTCTAGCGATAGAAATGTGGGGGTAGGGGATAGGACAACCGAGAGACAGCTTTCCTCCTCATGCTTTTAACTACAAGAGAAAGGGTGTGTGAAAATGACCAAATCTGCTTATGGGGATATCAACAGACTAATAACAGAACTCTAATCTCATATAGATGCACACAAGTAGGAAGATAGCTTTACTGATACAATCAACGTGTTGTGGAAGGTGAGAAGTTCATGACTCGGTAAAGAGGACAAGGGGCAAACCTTGATTGCAATAAGGCTTTTTTATCACATGCTTTCCTGTTATAGAAGCAAACCTCTTCAGTAATGATACTGTATCAGCCATATCTTGGTTTCCAGGGTTGCTCAGATGTAAACTTTGCATTGCAGAAAAATAAATAAAAAAATGCAACATTGATGGTGACTTGATGAAGTAAAAGATTGATATCACTTTTATATTGCAGAAAACAATATCTAAGGAAAATCTGTGCAGCTCCATCCACACGCCCTACAGGCCAGTGAACAGAGTTGGTTGTTTCCCTTGCAGTCAGTGGGGTGGAGAACAGGAACAGGGTGTGAGAAGAGCCCACGCCAGGGGGTTCCCATAAATCAGGGCCCTTCTGCCCCCTATGTCCACCAAACCAACAGGGACTGGATGATCCAAATTCCTGGGGGTTAATTCACCAAGTCGCTCCCTAAATTTCCTCCTGTACACCGTTGTGTCCACCCCTTCAACTAACACTCAACTTTGAAGGAATGGAAAGCGTACAACACGACAGAGACTACACAACATGTACTGTCCTCTTTACAGTGCCGCAGTGGCAGCGTGCCCTTTGCTCTTAAAACACCGAGCTATGTGTTAACACAGGGCAGTTATAGCACAGATTGAACTTACACCACGCTATCATGAATCTGTCCTCTATGAGACGTGCCCTTTCATCTCACAATCATAAAAACACTTGTTCGGCAGCTAAAAGACACATTCTTGTTCAGTAGCAACAAAGCTGCAGCAGGCTACATCCTGGCTGCTCGGGCTGATGATGAGACATTACAAGAATCGCAGAGGAACTTTAACTAATAACTTAGATTTTCACAGTGTTTCAGTGTGTGTTCATGTAAAAACAGATGCTATCAAACAGACAACAAAACATTTCATATGAGATATCTTCTACATGTGTGTGACTGGCTGAAGATGTGTGAAGGCTCAAAAACTTTAATAAGAAAATAAAAGAAAATGATTTAATGGTTAATTTTTGCTTCAATTCTACAACAGTATATTTGCTGCTATTTATCTGTTATGGTGACAATATGTTGAAGCACTTATATGAAGGTCCTACATAAAGTATCCTTGCCAGATGTTTAATTAAATTCTCTCTAAAAGTAGATCTTTTTGGTCTTATCTACAACATGATTTGTTGTTCTTTGTTTGACTCAAGCTCCTTTCTCCAGCTATTTCTGCATGACGTCTCTCCCACCCACACACGTCTGACTATAGGGCAATCCAAAAACTACTCTGATAACACATTTGTTCCTTGACAATGTGCATTTTAATGAAAACCATTAATTCACTAAACCTACTTTTTGTCATTTAATAATGATGCCTGCTTTAAATTACTGCCATCTCTTTGCACTTGACTAAGCTCTGTGTAGTATGAACTGCTGTGATTACTGGTGTCACTGAAAGAAAAGACTTGAACACCAGGCAGAAAGAATTTGGGCTGTTTTGTTTATGCACAAACTCAGCCTTTGCCACTCATGCCTAAAATCCTTGTGAGCAATCTAAAATTAATCAAATTGTCACCGAATATCACAAAAACACTGCAGAAGTAAAATATTATACTCATAATGGGAATACTGAAAGAGAAAGATGTGGTTCCAATCTTACAATATTTTAATTTGATACCTCTCATTACTTTATTTTTATCCCTGTATTGAGCGACTTTAATCTGTTTAAAAAATAAAATAAAATGAATTGTCTTCCCATTCTGTGACCTGGAAGGATGTTGGCCTGTGTCTTGACTTGAGACTGCACTTCTGGTGCAATGTGGAATAAATATTTAAAAAAATATATAACAATAGTAAATAATTGTCCACGTGATTTAGTTTAAGACACTTTCCTCAGTTTATTTCCCAAAACAAGCTCAAACTATGACTCCCCTTTATGAATACGTTATTGCCTATGTGGCACATGTAATAATAACCGGTCGAAACTTTATGATAAATTAACATGACAGCCTTTATCATAATCCCAGATTTAAGCAAGGACCCAATATTATTACTCATATTTAAAAATATAAGAATATACATTTTTATAAAGTAAAGCGAGAACAAGAAAACATTAAAAAGAATCAGTATTATAAATAAACCCTTTTTATCTCCTTCTTATTTAGTTTAAATTATCTCCACCATTGGTTATTGATCATTTAATGCTGAGCTCCACTGAGCACGTGGATGCAGAAAAAAAAACTGATCGGGACTTTAAAACGTGCAACCGTCAGCTTATCAGATCTGTACTGGAAGTTATAAAGTTTTATTTAGGAGAAGTTTTAACAGCTCCAGCCCTGAGTGAGCGACACAGTTTGATACTGAAACTTCAGCTGTTGACACACACACAAAAGTTTTAGTTTAAAAAAAAAAAAAAGTTAGAAGATATACGATCAGACATCTACCGGAGTGGAGTCGTTACACGTAAAAGTTAGTCGGTCGGAGAGGAACAAACCTTGGTGTACTTGATCTCCGGGTTGGGCACCGGTGAGGGCATCAGCTGGAGGGATGCCATGAGTGCAGCGGGGTCGCTCTTCACCTCTCCGGGGATCTCGATCTTACTGGAAGTCATCGCGGCCGTCTCTCTCTCTCTCTGCACTCGTCTGCCTGCTGCGCCTCTCTGGGTTTTTTCAACAGATTTCTGATTAGGACTTTGGGTTCCTTCCTGGGTTTATAGCCAGGTGTCAGCCGCGGTTCATTTTCATTGGGCAAAGGAAAGGGCTGTCCTTTCGAAAATTAAATTCACGCATTTACATAAACGACCTCAGCCATGCGTGTTAAGGAGGAGAAACACGTCCACCCCACCCACCTCACACTGTTTCCACTGCTTTCACTCACCAACAGACAGTTTTTCTACGGTAATTCATAGTTTTCACACACACACACACACACACACACACACACACACACACACAAACACACATTAAACTAAGATTATTACAAACACAGCCGTGAATTTAAAAAAAAGAAAAAGCTTGAAGCTGACCTTTATGTTAATCTCAGGTATAGGCCTACTTTAATCTGAGCTCAATAAATAGCCTAAGTGAGTTTAAAGTGACACAAAGGGTATAATCCTCAAACTAGTTCCCCCAATTTACTAAAGCATTATAGTCTAATGAATCCTACATAATTTAAGGGTGGAACAATCCCACCACAAGGTCCTTTTAGTAGCTGTTCTGGTATCACACGACCTTCATCAGCAGATAAGAGTTTATTCAGTTGTAGATGTTCACATTTCCATTTTTCCACTTTAATACAGTTACATATTTAAAGTTAAACCTCGACCTTGGAAAACAAAACTTCTTCTCCACAAATACATACAAATGCATATCCACTCTTTAACTGAAAATATGAACTCAGATTCTTCACACCATAATTAACCATTTCCTAAGTGACATAAAGGTGTCAAACTACTTTCCTCGGCTCACTATCACCCTGTAGTCTTTATTTGCCTAACACAACCTCCCCAAGGTCTAAGATGTTATGTAAATGTGAACTAGGAGGATTGCTGCTACTCGCTGGGGTGTTGTTGGCAGAGATTTGTCCTTCAGGTGATAATTCCTTCCAGCGCCTCCTTTAAAACTCCCAATAAACATCCACCAATTAGCTTTTAGCCGTGAAAACTAAGGGAATTAAAGCAAATCCACGCATGTATTAACACATCCACAACAACCGCATTTCCCCGCACATTTATGAGGCCACTCAGGTAACAGTTAAGAGGGTAAACCAGGAGTGTATTGGAGATTTTAGACTTTGGTTGTAAGATTGTGAGGAATGTAAAGAAACAGGAGAAGAATCCAGATCAAGAGATAAATGTATCTGTGGTCAGTGGAATAACAATGAAGTTTTAATACGAGCCCCCCCTCCCCATTCATATCCTCCAAGAATAATCTCTTCAACCAAGCGGAAGGGGCCTTTAAATTTTAGATTTCATAATCTGAGCCTCTTGACAGGACAAAGGAGTGCGGAGACAGATGTAGGGCCCATAATTTGCAAATCCCCGGAGGATGCTGTTTCTCCATCAGCACATCAGCCTTTTTTCACAGCATGGGCGACACACTCAAAGTGTCTGTTTCACATCAAAGAGGACGTGTCCGAAACGGTGACATTGATTAATGCATTCAAAACATCCCATCCTCAGCCTGTCGCCCTCACCTTTTCACAAAGCACAGTGAACGGAAGATAAGACATACCGGGGAGACGGTGTGACAAACTTCAGCCGGCAGTTCAAATGTATTCATGGAGCTCCCTCTGTTGGACGAAGTGGGCCTCGGACATCTCACAGTCACACTCACATATTCAACTTTTAACGGTATATTTACCAAGAGCGGTTAATAAGATCAATGGGATGTGTAATTGTTACAATATGGAAGGAAGCAGGACAACTGGAAATATGATGTCTGGGAGAAGTGGCTCCGCAGTATTTCTGCATGAAGAAAGGTGAGTGAGAAAACTTTCTGAACACGGTGAAAGAAGAGAGACAAAAACATGCAAGGAAAAGTTTTAAAAGAAAGAACAATGAAAAAGATTAACAGGACTAATTGGATAAGTTAGGACAATGTGGGTGTTTTTAGAGAGTTAATTTCGTTATAGGATGTTTCTTATTAACAAAATATCTATAAAGACATATAAACATCAGAGCACAAATAATTGATAAAGTATAGTCTGGTTGTTTTCTCCAATACACAACTTAATGTGTTATAACATAAACATAATAATGGGTCATCAATTAGTCTATAAGACTTATACAGTGGAAATACAGACTAAAGGCCTAAAGTGACAAACTCGATCTCATTAAACTGGTTTTCAGAATATTATTATATTTGTTATTTTTTACTCTGGTGAATTTTTTTTTTCTTTTGGCATTAATATATTTTACGATCATTATTTAAAGATTCATGTGGGCCTTTTAAACCTGTCTATAGGAGCATGGGTAGGTTTTAATAGCCTGGAGGTTTTAATAATGTTCGTACAAAATGTTACCCTTCCAGTGATTTTTTTATAATTTGAAATGTTTTAAATGCCAAAAAAAGACAAAGCTGTATGTGATGTGAAATTGATTGCCTATGTTTATTACCGGCTAAACAGCTAAGAAAATAATCTGAATTTAAACAATTATATTTGCATATTGGAAAGATCACCTGATTTATTAAACTGATTATTATCCACATGAAGTTTTGAGACTGTTATTGTAAAAATATCCATTGACCTGAATTTCATAATATTCATAACAATAAAAAACATCTATTTTATTTGTCAGTGTTGTCATCGATAAAGGAGGGCGCTTCTTACACAGCTTTAAAGTCATCCAAATGTTGTAATTGGAAACGTGGCTGGTGGTTTATGTTATTGTTGGTGGTAATGGGTACATTTGAGACTTAATTATCTTAATATCAATCCAAGTGTTTTCATAGCCTATGTTTCTTATTTGTTCACATTTGTTTTGTCCTATTGTGTCTCTGAGTCTCACAGCTGCAAGTTTAGTGATCTACTAAAATACCCTTTTAAGATATTCATATATCTTTCGTGTTTTTATTGCCAAAGCAGCCTATTATCTAAATAATTTATCTATTTGACATTTTAAATTCGTATTTTTCGTCAATTTGTTATTTGTTATCTAAAAAAAACAAATGTATATGAATGCAAATAAAATCCAATACTTTCAGCAACTGTTGGGTCTGAATACCAGCGCAATGCTCCGGAGCCCATTTATCTAATAAAAAGTAGACCCCTTGTGGTTACAAAGGGAAATAGATGCAGAAAGCTTAACGTGCCTGTCGGCCTGCCGACGGCTGCACGGTCCGAGCGCACCGAGTGGGAGGCGGCAATCTGCACCGACAATTACACACAGACTCCATCGTAGTTGTTAGCTGTTTGTTCTGGTCGGAGGAAGACATCAAGCAACCGCAGGGGGGGAAAATGGAAAATGAGAGCAAGAGGAAGATGAAGGAGAGATTTGGCCTGAGGCGGGACATTTTTAAGGAGTTCCTGGCGGAATTTCTGGGGATATTTGTCCTGATAGTGAGTACCTCCCTCTGCACCTGTCATCCAGCTTAAACAGCCGCTTTAAAGCTGTGAAGGACTATGCTAATAAGGTGTCAAACTGGGTCTCCAGGGACTCTGATTGCTGTCTCTCATATGTCTCTATTAACAGATAGCGTATACTCTGGGAATAACAGACTTTCTCTTTGATGCTCAGCTGTAATTGCTCCTGATAGCAAGATGTGGCTGATGTGGGACTGATTTTCTTCCACACAACTCCTTCAGAAGTGCAATGTCACACAAAATTTGAATTATTATACCAATATAATCAATAACAGTCTCTCAATTATGAGGTGGGGGGGTCATATGAATTGTAGCAAATGATCAGTTCACTAGAGTGGTAGCATTGCTTTTTTTATGTTTCCTTTTCATTTTCTTGAAAGATTTGCCTAGTTTTCACTTATTACGTGTTTTTAGTCTGGACTGTCCTCCACCTGTCACCCCTCTTAGTCCACTTTAATGCCTGTGATGCCACATCAGAAGAGTGATACAGCTTCCACAACAGCCCTTTTTTTTAAATTTGGATGAGTGCTGCCCTCTCAACACCTTTTTTTGGTCTGAATTACTTCTGCCTTTCACCCAGTAAGTGGGGGATTCATTATTTTTCGGAGTTCCAAGTTGTACAAATTCTCTTTGGCAGTCACCGGCTGTTGGTGGACAAGAGGGCTAGTGTTAATGCCGGGTATAATTGGAATAATTAAAAACAATGAGTCCTTCTACCTCCACCCTTTGTGTTTTTGTTCTTGTCTCTGTCCCAGCTCTTTGGATGTGGTTCAGTGGCCCAGACAGTGCTGAGTAAAGGGGCTCTAGGGGAGCCCTTGACCATCCACGTTGGTTTCACTCTGGGAGTCATGATGGCTGTCTACATGGCAGGGGGAGTGTCAGGTAAAAGTAGTCCATTTTTTGTATGGATACATACACAGCCCACGGTCATGACAGTATTAAGCCATCCACTTTCTCAACTCTTGCTCAACTAGTGATTATTTGCATTATATTATTCTGCAAATTAGTTTCTTGATGTTTTCAAAAATGGTGTAAATTGCCAGTTTCCTGAAGCCAGAAGTGAAATTTTTATATATTTTTTACAAGACTTGTCTAAAACCCCAAAATATTCAGAGAAAAAGCACTGATTCTCACAATTATGAAGCTAAATCTAAGGGACGTTTGGCCTTTTTACTTGAAAAAATAACTTAAACAATTGATCGAGAGTTGAAATAGTTGCAGATTAATTTTCTGACAGTTGACTAATTGTTTCCGCTCCACCTGTGAGCATGTAGACGTTAATGACAAAGATGCTTTCTCTGTAATTCAATTGTTTTTTCAGCTCTCTGAAAAACAAGGAAGCCATATAATATTTTGATATTTCAGCCTAAAAAAAACTACAAACACGGGCTCGTATCAAAGGTCATCACTCAGAGTTTGTCTGTGGTGGAGATGCCATCTTTGGTTGTGGATGTCTGACCATCTCTTTGTAGTATAACAACTCTCTCCTCCAGGTTACTCTGTCACTGTTATCTCCATCATCAAAGTATTTACATGAAAAACCTTTGCAGAGATCAGGTTGCATTTTCATCTCAGATGACTGACATCATCGCATTAGCTTACTGATCTAGATAAAGTGATGGCCTATGAAGACCAGTGTAGACCTTTGAATAGTCTTGTAATTACATAATCCACAATGGAGAGAATTCAGAGAATACAACATAAAGTAACCTCTTTTGTGGTCTAGAAAGAAATGATTAATAAATTAGTTTTAAACCAAAGTAAGTGCTGTACTTAAATACCGTCTCTGTTGGGCTGAGACGGTGGTGTCAGTGTGCTTGCGTCCTGATTTCCAAATGGGACTTTATAGGGTACATTCTTCAAGGATTACAGCAAGACGAGCCCTCTGTGTGTTGCCAGCAATGATAGAGATAGGAGGGAATAGTTGTTAAATGTCACAGTGCTTTTCACGGGTTTGCTGAGCCAAAATGGTGAGTGTCCATTAATCAGCAATCAAGGGATTCATTATGTTGAGGGTTTCACTGTTAAGGCTTCATGAATGATATTTTCCAGCACTGCTGGGAAGTGAACAATAATCATCAAAACCAGAGCATCTGATGGCATAATAACTGTTTAAAGGAACAGTTTGACATTTTGGGAAATACTTACTTATTTTCTCATATCTGTCCATTGTATATGAAGCTACAACCAACAGACTGTTAGCTTTGCTTATGATTAAGACCGGACATGGGGGAAAACAGCTACACCTAGCACCCCTAAAGTTCAGTCATTAACACGTTGTTTAATCAATTGTTTGGTTTTGAGCAGTTGCCTGGCAACCAGTGGAGACTCCAGAAAGTCACTGATCTAATGCACATGCTACTTTGGTTTTTCTCACAGATTAGGTGAGATATAACATGTTATATCTTATACCCCTGTTTTCAGTCTTTGTGCTAAGCTAAGCTAAACCCAGTCCATGCCATACAGACTTTGTATTTTGAACTAAACAGTTTCAGGATCGCACAAATTCTCCTGTGTCATGTGTTTTAGTCCATCGGTGATTTAGGGAACTAATATATTTGTTGTGTATTGTGTATTTGAAGAGATTTAAAATTATTCAGTGAGAAAATTGAGTTTGCAAGAGAATGAAAAAAGTGCAATATATATTTAGTGCAGTGTGAATATGTGATATATGAATGAGGCATTTGTTGGCTGTTGTGATCACTCTGACTCATATTACAGTGTTACTTGTGCTACATGTTTAATTCAATTTCAATTAAATTTTATTTGTATAGCGCCACTTCATTAATGAGAAGAGTTGTAAAGCTTCAGAGAAATAGCAGAAAAGCCCGAGGACACGGAGGTTAATATATGGAGAGCTTTTGCTGCATGACTGGGCCATTCAGCCCTGGGGTCCACAGCTCAGTGGGAAGCTTCTGTCCAACGACATCTCTGAAGATGATCATAGGTATTGGACTAATGAGCTTTACTGGGGCATGGGTCTCTGGAGAGGAGGGGGGTCAGGTGTGACAAGCCTGGCTTTCTAGGCTTTCCTGGCAGGGCGGCCCCATAGGAGAAGAAAACACAATTGTTTTCACTTTGTAGTCTCAGATTTTAGATGAGAGTGTACCATAAGTGTGACACATCATGGTCACTCTAATGACCTGCAGTCTACGTGTGCCTTAAGCAGATTCAGGCAGATTATGTCAGATGCAATTCAGACAGGCAGGTCTTGCTGGTTGTCGTGGTCAGTGTTTGTGAACAGGACAGGGAGATTAACAATGGGCGCATGGCTGATACCCCCAGTGGTGTTACCACAGTGAGGTCAAAGCCAAGATCCCAGAGTGTTAAATAAATGACCCCACACTGCCATCACAGCCCAGAAACAATTGGCTGGAATGTGTTCAAACACGTCTCTTAAGGACAATGTACAATATAGGAAAACAGGCACACAAACCCAGTGCTCTTTCTTAGAAAAGACCATCAAAGTTTTGAATGAATGAGCACCAGTGGGTTTGAACACAGGCACTAAATGATCAGCCAGCCTGGCACTGACTGTTTTAATCCACTGAACTCAGTTTACCTTATCTCCTAAGAGAAGACAAACAAGAGCTTCTCAGCTCAGTCAAAGATATTTGACTTAGAGCTGAAACAATTAGTCAGTTAATGAGTTTGTCAATAGAAGTAATTGTTAACTGTAACTGTTTTGATTAGAGCCTGAACGATAATGGGTTTTTGGGGCCAATGCTGATACCAATATTAGGGAGTAAAAACCTCAAATATCAATATATGGGGTGATATTCTTTTTATATATATACACAAATCTTTTGCTCAAATTATCTCTCAAATGTAGTTATCGAACACTTGTGACAAAGATATGTTATGAGAGCAGAATATTCTACAGTTTGACAATAAAAAGGCCCCAGAGAAAGCTTAATAAATCTCTGATTAATTGCCTCAAGGCATGTCAATCAAGTCAGTGTAAGTTGGTGCTGAAGACTACAAGCAACAATGAATAGAAACTGTGGAGAAAGGAGTGAGCTTACCTCTGTGGCCCACTCCTCATCTCTTCTTAGGGCTACTTTAGCTGTTAACACACCTGAATCTCTCCCCAAACTGTCAGCAATGGTAATGTAGGCACAAGGATGGCAGTTTGGACTTGTATAACTCGATTATATTGTCGATTATATTGTTATTCTTTTAGTCTTATTTTACAATACTGCCTTTCTATTATTAGGACTTTAGGACTTTGTGCAAATGTTACTTGATTTTGCTTATCTTTTTTTGTTGCATTGTTCCAGGAGCCCACGTTAACCCTGCAGTCTCTCTGGCCATGGTGATCCTGGGGAAGCTTCCTCTGAAGAAGTTCCCTGTGTATGTGGTGGCACAGTTCCTGGGGGCTTTTGCTGGATCCTGTGCTGTCTATGGGTTGTATTACGGTGGGTGTAAATGCGTAAATCAGTATTTACAGAGAAATGTGTCAGAAAACAGGATTATGAGGTTATCTGGATATTTTTTCTGAGGAAACCCAGAATCCCATGAAATCTGAAAGAAGTGGAAACTTAATTTTAAGTCCATTGTATTTTCTTTCCACAGATGCTTTGATGGAATACACTGATGGAGAATTTGTTGTTACTGGTGCAAATGCTACAGCCAACATATTTGCATCTTATCCTGCAAAACATCTCTCAGTCCTTAATGGGTTTGTTGATCAGGTAGGGCACTAACTTGAATATATGATGATATACCAGTGGCTAGGTAATATATACAAAAATAGATAATAGTAATAATAATACTTTATACAGTCTAAACAAACTCCTCCCTGGTAACATGAAAGAAAAACATGTTTTTGAATCATATATCAGTTATTATCTTCAGAGAGCTTTTGCCTCTTTTTTTATATGGAATTATTCATGTCAATGAGAAAACAAACATTTTCCAATGGGATTCTGTGTATGTGGAAGCCTCTAGAGAATACAGAGAGCACGTGAGCATGCGTTAAGTGCAGTCATGGGTATGAATGTAAGCATAAATGGACATGTGAGTTGTTTGCTAATGTATGAACAATTCTGCTCCGATGCTGAGAATAACTTCCATCTGTTCTGGATGTGTATGAGGCGAGATGCACATGTCGGTCTGCGTGTGAAGGCAGTGGGGGCATTAAAGGTATAATCAGTATATATACATATATTTTTTAAACTTAACATTATGCTTTTTTAATCCAGGATTTACGCTAATGTTTACAGGCATCACTGATGTAAATAAAGCAGCTACACCATCAGAAACATGAATAATTAACTTTCAGTTATTATGTATATTATGAGTTATGACGAGTCCTGTCAATGGATTTTGATGTTTGGTAACGGGGTTTGGGAACACAGACTGTTTAATCTGTGAAATAATAATCTGTCAAATTAAACAAAATAAACATTTTTAGCTTTTTTAGATAATATGTTTAATATGAGAGAGATTATATTCTTTGATAATCTAACTTTGCAATGTTTTCTTAATATTGAGCCATATGGGGCTAAATAGTAAAGCTGTCTTGGCTATACAGACTGAAACCAGGGGAAAGGGGAAGCCCCATAATAAGCTTAGACAGAGTAACATAGGGCAGAGGTCAGGTCACCACCACAGACGAGGTAATACAAAAACATCCTCTTAAAAACAACAACAATAACAAACAAGCAAAGAATTATATAACTGATGTTATGCCAATAATTGCCTGATGCTTTTGTTTTAAAGGTAATTGCAACTGGTGCGCTGATCCTGTGCATCCTGGCCATCACTGACAGGAAGAATATCGGTGCTCCAAAAGGTATGGAGCCTCTGTGCATCGGCCTGATCATTATGGCCATTGGAGTGTCCATGGGTCTTAACTGCGGCTATCCAATCAACCCAGCGCGAGACCTCGGCCCACGGTTCTTCACGGCTGTGGCTGGGTGGGGCATGGACGTATTCAGGTAATCCTACTAATGTAGATACAAAAATGTGCCTGTTATCCCCCAAAACATACGCAAGTAAGTAAGTAAGACATGTTTTCTGAGCTGCCTGCCCTGAGAGAGCTGGGAGTCCATTATTTACTGCTGCTCTCACGCTCACCACTGCCTGAGTATTAGTAGATGTGTGATGTAAGAAACTTTAACTAAGTGGCTGCTCTTCTCTGTCCCACATAAAGAGAAGCATGTGAACCTCCATTTCTGCTCTCTTCACAATCTGAATTAATATTTTAAAGACAGTGCGTGTATTTCCTGCAAAATGGGCTGTGGGCTTTAAGTGTGCAGGGAGAGATTCTAGGCACGTAAATATTTATTATTCATTGCAGAAATGGCACAATTATATGTTCTTTCTCTTTCTTCCTTTTATCTTCTTCCCCCTGTTACCCTCCACCCAGCGGTTCCTGGTCCTGTTTTGTTGCAATTTTATTGATTTTTATATTTAGACTGATAAAGATGTCATATTTTGATAAGATTTGGAAGTAGACAACATATTTTTCTTATGTAATAGTTAAAATGTCCTTAAAGCCAATAGATGATCTTTCTGGCAACTTGGTGGCAGTGAACACAACATTGCCATATCATCACCTTTAAAACAGTTGCTTACAACACATCCAGCAGTTATGGAGCAACATTAACATTCATTTGGAATCATGTTTCTGGCCACCTGATTAATGTCCAATATTCACTCTCTTTTCGCTTTCTAGCAACTCTTGAGTGAAATATATGTGACACATATATATGAAATATAGTAAATTAAATGCTCCACTGTGTTCATCAGATAGTTGTCATTGCGGTGTCTTTCTGTTGTGTCTGTGCTTGAGCACATAGTGAACATTGGGTTTTTAGTTGAAAACAAAGATCCGTTAAGCAGAGGGGAGCTACAGATTCAGTAGTTATTCTTTGTAGGATCACTACGAGCAACCTCTCTCACATTACTCACTGTCAAATGATACATACAAATATCATTTATAGCTGCTTTAAAGAATATGTATGTCAAAACTTGCTGGCTTTGTAAATGTTTTAAGAGAAAGGAGATGTATTCAACATCACCACAGTTTGTTGGGCCTCACAATGTGTTTTGCTGAGAAACACTCAGAATGAAAACATAAAGTGTTTATTTAAATGAAGCACCATGCGGTGAGGAATCTCTGGCTCTTATTCACCAGTGATAGTAAAAGGGAACTTCTACAGTGATAGTGGGGGGCAAAGCAAACCCAGACATGACAGGTGGGATATTTTCCCTCTTGCATGTCCTGCTTTGTATTGGGTCCTCCTCCCAGGCTACCTCATTCATTACCCTTACCAGGTCAACCCGTTGGATTTTGAAATGGTACGTTACCTTTGGGTGCCACTCTAATGTCACAGAGTTGTACTTTTCAGATACTGTCCACACGTTGCAAACAGGAAAGGGGACAAAGTGCATCCCTGACTTGCTTTCACTTTGGACTTTGTCAAGAATGCAAACAAAGCTGTTATGCTACATGAATATAAATGGCTCACAACAGCAGACTTTATATGAATCAGAATCAGAATTGTTTATTTGCCAGTAGTTATATATTGTACTACTACAGGATAACACAAGGAACATTTTTGTCTGTGCAGGGCTAAAATGCTGATTCTTTGTTGATGTCGACACAGTTGCTATTGTTCTTCCTGAGTATCACTGGAGTGGCGCGTCCTTTCCAGTATCTTGATTTAAGGTGTAATTATCACTGAGGCACAGTAGTGTGATCCCTGAAAAGTTGGAAAACATTCCTCTGGTCGTCTTTTTCAAGCTCTCAGGATGATGTAAACGTTGGTACTATTTCTTTTCTTGTGATTTCTTGTGGTAATTCTTTGTGATAATGACGACGCATGTTAACTGTTGCACCTTAAAATATCCAAAGCTCTTAGCTGATCTCATCCACTACTGGCACCTTTCCATCGAGCAGCTTTCTAACCAGCCAGTGAACCCTACCAATGACATAGTGTAGGCTGAGGTTCCTGATCTTTCCAGGTCACATTTGAGGTGCTCCAAGCAGCTCTATACAGACATACAACCTCAGAAATTGCAGCCTTTTTGGTTTGATAGTGGCTAGCTTCTACTAAAGTAATATTTTTTTTGGGTCAGTGTTTATTAGTATTATTATTATTATATGACACAGTTGACCTCTTTACCTAGCAAATCCAAACTTTTCTTCTCTCACGTGTTGCCTGTATCTGCTCTGTTCATGTATTTGCCCTCACTGCCCTGTTTATCACTGCCCTGTTTATCACTGGCCCTGTTTATCACTGGCCCTGTCCTGGCCTTTTTTTCTTTTTTTTGCCCTTGAAAGGTTTTGTACATGCTACTGCTGAAATGCATTAACAGTAGAGAATATGTGGTTAAGCAAAACACTGCTTGAATGATAATGGTGCCTCTATAAATGCACAGACCTGAATTAAAAGGTTGTTCAATATAGCTATGGACTTTTAAAAGCAGAATTCTTGATTAATCTTGAAAATTACATAATATAAGGTGTAGTTGAAGGCAAATGCTACAGGAAAGATAAAGTGAGTTCTGATGCTCATACCACAGCATTAACTATCACCAGATGGCTCATATGAAAACACAAATATAGCAAGATTGTATTAATGCACATATAAGCCGTTGGGACTGTCAGCTTCATATCATGCATAAAATATGTGCTAAATCTGACATAATCTTTTACATTTATGATATAAAAACTTTCTGTACATCATATCCCTGTTCAGCATTGAGTGTGAAGGCACTTGGCTGCACTCATGTCCACATGTCGTCAATGTGACCCACGGGGTGTCTGTCTCCTGACCTGATCATCTGAGCTGTGGCCATAGATTAAAGTCTATAATCCAGCCGCCTCCCTTTTCTTGTCTACTTCCTGAATGCCTACAGGAGAGAAAGATGACCTGCTCAGACGCTTGTTTACTTTCAGGCCTGTGCATCAGCTCTTTTAACTGAAGCCCTTTTCACCTGCAATAAAGACTCTTAACAGCCACATTGACCAGCAGGACTCTAATCTCTCTCTGGCTCTGTCTGTTCAGAGTGAGAACGAGGACACATGCAGTAGGTCTAACACACAGAGCTCCTTAAGACTTTACTGGTAATCTGGGATAACTGTGTCTAACCCACCTTAGATAGGATGATACTAACACAAACATACAGATTGGAGAGCCAATGTAGCAATTTAATATTGTATTACTATATCTGTCTATAAAATTGTGGGACTTGCAAGAGACAGATTAAACAACAAAAAAATGGTCAAAAGTGAAGCAGCAGAGATCAAGATATCCTCTATAATATCTAGCTGTATCCTACTTTTCCCATAATGCATATCAATAGTGTCTATTATGCAGCGTTTATGTTATGTCAAAGTTACCATAATTATAACTTTCTAAATAATGTTGTTGTAACTATGAATGTTAGCCTGAAAAACAAACCATGGATGGCTCATGTCAGCTAAAGTCTACCATTCAAGGTATAAAAAGTAGTATTAGTGAGCTTAAGAGGTTCAAGTAGGCCTTTGGACAGAGCCAGGCTAGCTGTTTACCCCCGTTTCCAGTCTTTGTGCTAAGCTAAGCTAACTGGCTGCTGGCTGTAGCCTATTGACTGTATATGTAACGGACAGAGCTTCCGGGTCTGAAAACTGAAGCCAACGCGGAAGTGTCTTAAAACCTGCATTGTATGTAAAGGCCAGCAGGGGGAGCTCCATTGGCTGCAATAACACACCGATACCATTCACTCTAATGGAGCTGACTTCAGTCTCAATCACTAGTTTCACATCTTCTTCAATACATTTTAATGTTCATTTAGTAAATTATGATCCAATTTTAGAGTAAAATTTATGATAAAGCCGTGTGTTTCTTTGGGCAGGGCTACCGTATGACTAACAGGTCACTCTCTGTGTCTGTCCAGCGCGGTGCATGAAACTCAGTTAAAATTGTCAATCCAGGCATCAAGATTATGTTACTGTGTTGCCTATTTCTCACTTAAGATCGTTTCAGAAACATATTTTAATGAAATGTAATACAAGATTGTGTGTGACCAGGCAAGCCTTGTCAGTGAAAACAGAACTTGCAGTGCGTCACCTCCGCAACTGTCATGGCAATGGCCAAAATGCCAAACTTGAGGCCTTAGAATGGTACTCCACAAACCAATGGGTGACAACAAGATAGGTTCACACTTGCTGTAGCATTACATTTACCATGCAGACATGAAAGTGGTATCAATCTTCTTATCCAACAACAGCAAGAAAACAAAAAATAATATCTCTCAAAATCTAAAACTATTCCTTTAAACCCAACTTTAAAGTATATAATGTTATATTGAATTTGCAGTCATGCATCTGTCTTGAGTTTTTCTGTGACATAAACGTGAACCATCTCTTCTATCCAACCCTTATGACATGAATGTGACATTCTCTGCCAGGTAGAGGTTCTCACTTTATGCCTCCAGCTTGTAACGAACACTCTGTATTTCTTTTAAGAATTAGTAGTCTAATGTCACTTCATTAATCACTTGAAACACTAAAAGTGTCCCTTTTAATTCACGCAAGATAATAGTAAATGTATCGTTATATTGTATATTGTCGTAATAATGACTGTGTATGGGTCCCTCTCACTGCAGAGCTGGAGGTTGCTGGTGGTGGATCCCTGTGGCAGGACCCATGGTGGGCGGAGCAGTTGGAGCAGGCGTTTACTTCCTCTTCATTGAGTTGCACCACCCTGAGCCTGAAAAACAGGAGGAGAACAATGTTCAGGACAAATATGAAATGATAACTATGAGTTAAATTTTAGAACAAAGTTTGCAGAGCAAAGCAACAAAGCAGCTGATTTTCACCCTCAGAAGGCAAAAAAGTTCTGTTTTATACATTTCTACAATTACTGTTCTAAGAGAATTTACAGTCAGTGTTTTAATACAAAGCATGCGTGTGACTACAGCATTTTATTGTCATTTTGAAATATGCATGAGTGTTTTATGAAGCCTTTACGTGTCTCTTTTTGTAGAAAGTCTGGTCTATTTATAGGTTTCAGGTTTTATCTGCCAGGGGCTCGTTCATATATCAAAATATTAAACTTTCTTGACAAATGTATTCTCTTTAGACATCAAGCTTAATTTAATGATATCATAACCTTGCATGGGGAGTTTCCTCTGAATTATAGCTATGCAGTATTCTTTATAGTTTCCTATATCCTAACTGGATTCATCTTCTCTTGTTAGAAATATTTGCCAAGTTTCTTTACAGCATTTTTATTTTACTACTATCTACCTGACAAACAGGGGCATTAAATATATGTAGCATTTAGGAAACCGTTGACTTAATGTGGAAATGTAGTAATTTATATTATTTTTAGCCAGTGTGTTACAGTAATGTGTGTTTTGTGGAGTGACTTCCTTATTCTGTTTCACTTCCTTTGCATGTGCGATTGATTGCTTTATCTTACTAGTCTTTATAACATATTTATGTAGGAAATCCAGCCTTAAATGATTATACTGGTTTTGCTTACTTTTTCACTCATATCCATAATTGTGTGACACACAAGCTTGTGTTATATTGCTGGATTACAGATATACTCATTACAGGTACCTTTGATATTTAAAAGCCATAACTCAACATGTAAGCATCTGCTTTCTGCAAACACACACACAAAACAAAGATTTCTTTTGTTTCAAGCAGAAACCTTTGCAAATGTCACTGAAGTCCTTGATGAATTGTGATTGAGTCAGTGACCATGCTGTATCAGGGGGCACAACACTGACTGTATCTGTTTACATTAAAAACTCTTCAGAGCTGAGGTAAAATGTGAAATAAATCACACATTTCTGCTGTTTTGGTTTTGAGCTCAACACTGGAAACTGGACAACAAAGTTTTTTTGCAAAATGAAATGTAAAATGAAGGTATAAAACACTGGACAATCCTTTATTAATGCTTTTGAGATGCATAATGCTTGTATCCTGAGAGCACAGAATTTGCAAAGACAAACCCAACATGCTGTGTGTTAGAATTATATGACCCAGCCTGGGTCATATTATAAGTAACATGCTGCACACAACACTGTCAAACAACATAGAGGCATTATATTACATACATAATAATTGTGAGATTATATTGTACTGCACTGAATGTCATTTTACAATAGCACAGTATTGTACACTTGTGGACACTTGTTTGGCGACATGACAATCACCTAGATTACCAGGGTTTTTAATCTCTTTGTTTTACTTTTGTGAAACAAAAAAATGTGGCACAAACATCAAAGAGTGATTTTGCTGTGACGTCCTGGATTAAACTTTCAGTGCATCATTTGGTCCTTCTTTCACCGGAACCAGTTAAACACTAGTGTCCCCGTTATTTCAACCCCTGCATGTGGCCTAGTGCTTCTGTCCTGAGTGGCAGCCTGTCAGGAAGTAACATTCAAATCTTTTTGTCTTGTTGTTTGTTGCTTATTTTCAGTTGCTTTTTCTAAGATAGTTTAGTAACATTTTCTGAAGCACTATCTGTCTGAATCAACAG
The DNA here is from genome assembly GCF_905237075.1 of Dicentrarchus labrax. NCBI lineage: Eukaryota > Metazoa > Chordata > Actinopteri > Moronidae > Dicentrarchus > Dicentrarchus labrax. Next base: position 18,122,708 of record NW_026136719.1, on the reverse strand, counting down.
TTTTTCTTTTACACTATTCAATGTATCTCAATATTGAATAAAGTTCGTTGAAATGATTTGTTCACACTTGTTGTGTTGGTCTTAATGACAAGTGGTATAAAAGTATTAGGATGGCATTACATCTTGTGATATAAAATGGACATATTGGACAAGACCTGAAATGTAACTTTTTAGATATTTTTTTAAATTTATTTGATAGGACAGTCGAAGATAGACAGGAAAGGGGGTACAGAGAGAGGGGGGGATAACTTTCGATTGAAATCGAACCTGGTCCACTCAGACTACATGGGGTACACACTCTGCCAGGTATGCTACCATGCACTCTTTCTGCAAAGATAATTATGTTTTGTTGCCAGCTAAGATGTTTGTCAGACTTGATCTTTATTTTGCTGAAATTATTGTCAGCCAGGCTTTGTTTTTATAATCGATTAGGAAAAATAACAATTTTCACAGAAGACATTTTGACATGTCACAGTAGGAAAAGCACAGATGATCAAATACTAATAATAGCTGAATTCCATTTAGCTGCTTCAGTTTATATGGTAGTGTGCACCTTGGCTCACTGTCACACTGTTATTACTTACTGGAACGCTTAACAAGCACTGAGCCGTCATTAATGCTTTTAGTTACACCTGTGACATCAAACATTTCTGCTGGGAAAATTCAATTCAGTTTTTTTTTTCACATTTTCCATTTTACTCTGATGTCTGGAAAGAAAATAAAAACTAAGATAATAAGCAAATTAAACACAAATGTATGCCTAAGGACAAATAAATCATCAAATGTCTTTTTTTTTCATTCAAATTTTGTTAAAAATATCATGAAGCGCATCATTATTCCCCTATAAAAAATCTAAAAATGTGCTCTCTCTCTCTCTCTCTCTCTCTCTCTCTCTCTCTCTCTCTCTCTGTCTCTCTCTCTGTCTCTCTGTCTCTCTCTCGCTCTCTCGCACACACACACACACACACACACACACACACACACACACACACACACAGTGTTATAGACCAAGTCCGTTCATTAGATATTCTTTAGTCATTATCTTAGTCAAGTAAACCTACCAATCATCAACGTGAGTAGCGAGTACAGCAGAATTACATCAAAATTTAAAAGAAGACAACTGTAACTGGATTATATAACTTCATGGAGAATGGATAAGGAGTGTGTTTTTGCGGTTCAGTGGTTTCTGAGCTCTTCCCCATGAATAAAGTATCTATCTATCTATCTGTATCCTCTCTTTGACTTGTACAACAGCTTTACATTATAATGGGCCAAAATGGCGTTTGTGCATGAGCTTTTTTCTCATATGAAAGTATTTCTACAGTTTTTTGTTGGTACTTTCTGCCCTTTGGCTGCCTCAGTTCATTCTCATTCTGAACCTGATTTAGTTATTTTGTGTTGTATTGTATTTTTTTGTCTGAATTGGACAAACTGAACTAGTATTTGTGTATATTTGTTCAGCATGCCCAGACACGGATGCAAACACACTCACACACACACATATACTCGCACATATACACACAATACTTGGAAAAGCAAAGGTTCAGCATGTTTGCTCTTCCAAACTGTTCACCTACAGTTATGGCATCACACATTAGACAAACTGTGACTTTAACTATTTTGCTGCTGGACTGAAACATCCATGTTAATAGTTTGAAATGTTCAGTCTTAACGTAGCTGACAGAAGAGGACACTCACTGAAGCCTGAACTACAGGAACTATGTATCTGTGTGTTTATATGTGTGTGAATGCTGACCTGATTTGAGACTTGGCACACAGTTCTCTACTGATATGTTATATAAATACTTCCAATACTGAATATGCCTGTTTAGATATGATGATGTGCATTTAAAGCCACTGGATAAAATTAAGTTGTACAACTAGGTTCGGGAACAAAGACCACACCTCATCTCATTTCTGCACAAAAAGTACTTAAGCACACCTTAACCATAAACCCCCCCCCAACCCTTTCTTTTTCCTCTCTCTTTATTATTCAAATACAGGAACCACTGGGGCTTTAAATGAGAGATAAGAAGAGACGGCTCCCCCACTCAGAGTCTCAACACCCACCCGGTTCCCTCCCGTCATCTCGCCCAACCTCCTCCATCCACCCATATCCATCCATCCATCCATCCATCCATCCGTCCATCTGTCCACAAACCTGCTTTCTCCCCCATCCATTCATCCCTTACCCTTCCTTCCCATACCCCTTCATCCCATGACCCTCGACCCTCAACCTTCATCCCGCAACTCTTTCCCTATCCCTTCATCCCTCCTACAGTTTATCATATTGGTTCAGCTTCATCAATTATGTGCAATAAACCATTCTAATTCCTTATCCTCATTGGTATGGTCTCCGTTACTGAAATAATAATAATGAAGTTGCGTTGAGTACACATAATCATCCAGTGGTGCAGCCTGACTTGATTTAATAATAATAATAATAGTTCAGCATCAAATAATGGAACCACATGCAATCAGTGACTGTATTTGAATTTCCAAAGAGTCTCAGAAACTATTGACGGATCAGACCTCAAATTGAGATTTTATGAAATACAGAAAACATAATAACATAATAACACATAATAACCAAAACATAATGGCTAATAAAGTTTGATACAGCAAGTTGGGGAGAAATACTTACCTACATTCAGCTACATTAGCATTTATTTGTAGTTGTGTTTCTGTTACCCCTCCTATCATTTTATTGTAAGTAATAAAATGAAAAATATTGATTGATAGTATATTTATTTAGAAAGACAGAATATTGAAGATTTCATTTCAATTCAGTGATGTTGAAGAGTTAAAAAAAAAGAACCAGACTCATCAGTATGTGAGGGTCTCCATGACCATTTCATGACCATTAACCTTGTTTGTGTACACACACCATTTACTTCAGACAAACCCACACTTGAGAACAGTCCAGGGAAAAGCAGATAGTACACGTAGCATTAAATTTGATCAAGAATGTCCTCAAACAGCATGTTGAATTTATTGTGAAAATAATTGAGTTTGTTGGATTATTGACATAAAAAAAGATGATCTGTGGACACAATCTGTTGTCAGACTGTGGGTACATGACATGCTTCTTTTCAACTGTTCAAACATGTATTGCAGCAATAAAGGGAAATTAATCATTTATTTCTTTGATTTCTTGAATTGCCCACACACTAAAGTTTCTGTAGTAGTCATAGTTCTGCACAAACTACATAAAGGACATTTTTGCTTCTGTTGATGTGACATGGAAATTGTCTAAATGAAGGGTCTGAGGTCATTTCTACCTCTCAGTCACTGTCAGCACATACCAGATCCCCTCCCTATTCATGCCTCTGCTCTTTCACAATGCGTTCGATCTACAAGGCCCAGGCCTCAGCCAATCAGGATAGAACCAAATCCCCCTTATCCATAAAGCACTACTCCTGGTGTCCCCTCTGTCTCTGTACAGTACAGTACAATGTGTTTCGCTCCCAGGACAGTAAGGAGGCTATAAAAGAGCTTCTGCACCCACAGACAAAAGGATCTCACCTTCAGACTCGACATTACTTGCATTTCCCCCACTAAAGATTTTAAGCCTGATCTGTGGGAGAAGTGGTGGTTCAAAGGAATTATTATGTCTGTGGTCAAAGTCCTGTGCTGTTTGCTGTTAACGTATCACCTCAATGAGGCGAAGAAAATCAAGGGAAACAGAGCAGGTGAGTGAAATGTCATGCTTAAGTAATCCCAGAAAAGTGTGATAAAGGACATGTATTGCATTGGTTAAACTGTCTTTATTAATGGATAGATGAATGAAAAAACAAGCCTGAATATAGCTGATTGGTTGACAGGTTGGTTATATTTATATGTGGTCTTAGAATTGGATTAGTAGATTGAAAACACTTGGACTGACGCCATCAGAGTACAACTATGAAAAATAGAAGACAATAACATAATTGTACACCTCCAACTCAGCTGAATCATATTGTCTAATCATGTTTTAGAAGCAACAAATTATGTAATCAACATCAGGCTCCTGGTGAGAGTTTGCAAACAGGGGGCACCCAACTGCACTTTAAAAATTGGGCCTTTAACTTGATTGTTCCTCAGAAGTTTATGTAAATAAATTTACAATTTACAGTGGCAAGAAACATACTATGAAAATCACATATTCTTCATCTGAAACTATATAATACTGAGTAAAGTATTTACAATAAGATATCAGTGTTTTTTGGTTTAACCAATTCCTCACACAGAAATAACCAACATGTATTGTGAATAATTTTACACACACATTTCCCCTAAAGGCATCTTTGGCAACTTAAGGATCTTCTCCTCCTCTAGAATTTAAAATAGACTTCTGTGGGTTTGAACAAAGCTCAGCTGCACAGCACGTGTTTGTAAAGATGAAGCCTCCAGTGGCCATCTCTTTTATTGTTCATTTGAATATTACTGATTCAAAATACTCCATGTATCAAACAGTTAATCTGATGTTAAACTCAGATGATATCTCATGATTTCTTTAAATCTTGTTCATGTATGATTGTTTTGCTTATACTCTTGAGAAAAGGTAAGACTTTATCTTTATGTTGATTTTAGAATTTTTAAAGTCTTTCAAACAACTCAAATGGCAATGGACAGCATACATACAGTATTCTGTATTGAAAATGTAATTAACTATTATATTGAACTGTGAACGGTGAATGAATTGTTACACCAGTACACAATATGGTGGCTGCTGCTGAAAGCATGGCAGATACAATAACTAAACAGCTGCTCTCAAATCTGTGCACACAAAGGAAATATTGCTGTCATAAGCAGTTTTATTTAAAGGTTTTTTTGCTTAAATTCCTGAATAGTGTGTTTTTGTGTTTTAATAATTTTTAAATAATCAATCGTTGTCTCCTTCTTTGAGTGGTTTAAAAAAAAACTCACAATAAAAACAATCTGAACATTATTGCAGAAATCATATTAAACTAATTACAGTCTCTAAGATTTGTAAATTACTCTCCAATGATACACACTAATGAGTCGGGCTGTTTTTAATTGCTCTCCATGTTCATATGGATAAACAGTCATAACAGTAAAGAGACACACCAAGGAAAATGTGGGATTTAATGAGCAGAGGCATGGATGATAGATGATAGATATAATTACATTTATTACTTTCACTGTGTAATGTTTTCATCATATCAGCAACCAGAGCTCATCGGATGGCAACTGTATCACTGAGTGTTGAGGCGCCTGGGTTTCTAGCTTTATTAACATTCAAATGTTAGAATAATAAATATGCTGGACATGAATCAATGACAAACCATAAAGTAAATGTAATGATAGAGTTCTTTGGAGAAGGATCTATGAAGTTTGTGAGTCAGATTTCTGAGGTTTCTGGGCTGTGGTTTTAAGCATGTTAAGGGAGGAGGAGTTTATATAAGAAATTACGAGAAGAGTCTGGCAGAGACTCACTTGATGGGACTGTTATCTGTGTGCATCTGCCAAAGAGGTTGACATGACCTGGAAACACAGCAAAGTGCTTCTGAAAGGGCATTAGTCAACCAGTCCAAATGGGCCTCAATAGGAATTTCTCCCTGTTTACTCTCAGATAATTACTGAAGCCCATTTCCGCCAATGTGATGAAAAATAGAAAAATAATTTTTTAAAAAAGCATCTCAGAATAATGCACTAGCTTTCTGTCATTGCTATCAGATAAGAGGTATGCATATGATACATGATACCTTCATGAGGCTTACATCTCAGTTTTGCTTGACACCACAATACAAGCAGCTTGTTCCACATCAGTGCTCCAAAACAATGCTTGCCTACCAGAAAGCTAGTGCACGCGACTTTATGATGGTGTAAGTCAAAATATTAAGAAAGTTTCTCATTATTCTAAAATACTGAGTGATTATTTCAAGAAAGTTTCTCATAATAACGACTTAGGATCTTTTGGTCTTCCATAGATAGACAGTTGTATCAATACATACATTAAAACATTTCTTCTGCCCTTGAATGGACAAATAAAGTTATTTGTATTTATTCACCTCAAAGTAAACATATCCAGTACCACAGCATGTTCTGACATGCTGAGTAATCATGAAGAACAAACAGATAACTGTTCTGCTGTTTGATTTCCAAGGTGTAGTGGACAGAGAGCAGAGGGGCGCCCTGAAGGACCATGTCAGCAATTCAGTCTTCAGGCTGTTTTCAGAAGGTGAGGACAACTGCGCATTGGACCCTCTGCAGCTGCACACTCTCACCTCCTGTGGCTTCAACAGCAGTAATCCCCTCATCATCATCACTCACGGGTGGTCGGTAAGGTCAACTTTTCTTCCACTTCACTGACTTGAGCCACTGGATACAAAACATGGAACTCAGACCAATATGGAGGATTTGCTGCTGGCACAGTTTCAGATGTAAACGTTACATATAAATCATGTTAACAACCTTGAAATATAATGAAACCAAAAAAACATGAAGCGAACATCCAGAGACTTTCTGAAATGTCTGCAGAGACTCATATTAATCAATATTTTAACTTCTTATCGGATCACTGGTTCCAGTGTACATTGATTCTTTCCTAGATAAGAGAACATTATAATTAGGAGTTACACTGTGCATAGCAGCATGCCAGCACTTCAATAAGAAACACATTTCTAACATCAGTCTTGTTTTTCCTAAGGTGGATGGCATGATGGAGAGTTGGGTGGTCAGGTTAGCTACAACCCTAAAGACAAATCTAAAAGACGTCAACGTGGTGATTACTGATTGGCTGTCCCTGGCTCACCAGCACTACCCCACAGCAGCACAGAGCACCCGCACTGTGGGAAAAGACATAGCCCACCTGCTGCAGTCACTTCAGGTCAGGGGAAATGTCTTTACTCAACACCATGCATGCACCAGATTTAAGTTGTCCTATTAAATTATGTTCCTGTCATAAACCCCTACAGGTACACTACCAGTACCCAGTTAGAAAGGCTCATTTGATTGGCTACAGCCTTGGCGCTCACATCTCTGGATTTGCTGGAAGCTATCTGGATGGTTCTGAGAAGATTGGAAGAATTACTGGTGAGTTCTTCTACTGGGTTAGGGTGATACTTCCAGTCACTGGCCAAAACAAATATAATTAGCAAAAGGATAGTTTGAATAGTGAACTTGTCTATTCTGTATCCTGCCAACCGGTTCTTTATTGCATATTGTATCTGTCCAGGTCTTGACCCGGCGGGGCCACTGTTTGAAGGCATGTCTCCCACAGACAGACTGTCTCCTGATGATGCTGAATTTGTGGATGCCATCCACACCTTCACCCATGAACGTATGGGCCTCAGTGTGGGCATCAAGCAAGCTGTAGCACATTATGACTTTTACCCCAATGGAGGAGACTTCCAACCAGGATGTGATCTGCATAACATTTACGAGCACATAGCCCAGTACGGGCTCCTCGGTACGATAAAGAACACACTACAACACCAAAATATATGTACTTAATATATGATATAGTCCTCTGGGAACCATACAATCTACAGTTTGCAAGTGGCTCCTACAGACTGTAATGTTTATTACACCACACAATACTAAAGTGCTGGACTGAGGATAAATATGTAAAATTTGTCCTGAGGTTGAGGCTTGAGGAAAAGTCTTATCCTTGGGAGGCCATGAATATGCTCAAAGAATTTCATATTCCATTGATTAGCTTTTGATATTTCTTGCATAAAACTGTAAATTTTACCTTGTGGTGCTATAACGAGGTCAGGGTGTGTCATGAAAAGTCAGCCATTTTTTTGTGTGCAATATATCAAGTACAAATCTGACAATTTGATGGTGGCATTAGAAAGGTCCTTGGGTACAGAAAACATCAGGGTTCGATTTCCGAGAACCATGAATATCCTCAAACATTCCCTGGCAATCTTGCCAGTAGATGTCATGATTGACTTATCTTTATTGTTATCCAGCGTTACAGTTCTGGCCTTAGAGAAAGTCATCTACAAAGGAGGGGAACATTTGAAGATTGTCTTGAGAAGAGCATGTAGGTTTCAATGATTTTTGTAAGCCACCTTAAACAAAACAACAAAAACATTGTGATGAGACTAAACCTAGATATTTCAACATTTCGACATATCTTCTGAAACAAATGGCCCTAAACAAATCCAGAACAAAGACCACTACAGCCTGCTCTGTGAGTTATTTTAAGGAGTCAGTCTTTTCCCTGACATACAGATATGCCATTCTACTTTCTGGTACCCCTGTGTGCAATTTCTAACTCTGCATCTGAGGAGAAAATGACAACTCCAATCAGAGCAGTGTGTTCTGCTGCTTAACCGCTTACTGGTTTGCCTCTTCCTCTGCTCTATCATAGTATTTTCTTTTCATAATTGGTCTTGCCACCTCAAAACTCTGTTTAAGAAGGAATATCTTGGGCACCGATTCATCTTTTGCTTGTTGACAGTTCCTCATTCTGTGTTCGGGCAGATGTATTTAATTTCCTCCAGTCTAACACAAGTGGCTCTGGGATTTATGGTGCTTCCCAATCCAAACACATCCACATAATATGACAGTGAGAGCCACATTAAAGCATCTGTCATCCTCAGGAGTTAATTAGCAACATGTGCCTTCCTCCGCTCTGTCCATTCCTCTGAACTGAGCTGCCTCCAGGCTACAAGAGTCTATTCAGAGAAAAGGCCTTCAGAGCAGACCATTATCAGACATAATGAGACGCTTTTAGGAGATGTGACAGAAGGACAGTCTGATAGATGACAGGATCTGGTGATAATGATATCGATTCACCAATAATGGTCAGACACTACGATTAAGGTTATCTACAGACTCTGAATCCACAGGAGAATTTGTTGTGTGAAGTGATCTATTGATTAAAAAACAGGGTCTTATCATTGTTATTTCCTCCTATAGGTTTCGAGCAGACAGTGAAATGTGCTCATGAGCGGTCTGTCCATCTATTCATTGACTCTCTGCTGAATAAAGACAAGCAGAGCATGGCCTACAGGTGCAGCGACAAAGGTGCTTTTGACAAAGGAGTCTGTCTGGACTGTCGGAAGAATCGCTGCAACACACTGGGCTACGATATCAAGAAGGTTCGCAGTGGCACCAGCAAGAGGCTCTACCTGAAAACACGGTCTCGGATGCCGTACAAACGTATGTGGTTGTCCTTATCATTTCAACCAAAGAGCCTCAAGATACATTTATATAGCATTACTCATTATAGTCATTTATAGACTAACAGTGCTGAGATGGATGCAAAAGGTCAGAATGGTCACTACACAGTGTGACATGTTCTGTTTAGTTAAGTTTGAGTCATCCTACATATACTGTCCATATACTGTCCATATACTGTCCTGCTGCTATAAATACTCCCAACTAGAGCACCAAACCTTAATCCGCCACGAAAAATAGTTCCCAACAAATGCGTCATTTTCTCCTGTTTGAGTAATGTTGCTACAAACTACAGTGACCAGCTGCTTCAGGGAAATTCTGAGCCTAAAAAGTCATTTATATTTGTGATGAGATTTACAGCTTTAAAAGGAACAAATAGGGAGGGAAATTCAAGATGCAGGCTAACTACAAACAGAGTAAGATTGTAGGCGTTGGTCTTTTTATGGGATTAACAAACAATAAGATAAATATAAAACAATATAGCCACTAAAAATATGTGTACTTTCAAAAAAAGAAGACACTGAGGCAGATAATCAGATATTCAGTAATACAGACCTGACCAGGGAACAGCAGTGGTGGAAACTAAAGTATTGTATCTAACTACAGTTTTGAAATACTTTACCTTCCACTCTTCCACAATGTTCTTCTACTTTTATTACGTTTATGTAATAACTTAACTTACCAGTTCCTTTGCAGATCCAGGTTGATAATACAAAATATAATCAGAAAATAAATTATGATGTATTATTGTAGGTCAAGATAAGATAATACTAATAATATAATTAAGTTCACAAGTTATCCACCTGTATATGAAGTAATTGAAATGAGCTCCACTTCTATCAGCTGCAAACATTAAAGTGATGTACACATGAATGCATCAGTAATTATAATTCAGCCATTCTGCATAATGAATGCTTTTATTTTTGGTACTTTAAGAAGATTTTGATGCTAATACTTAAAATTGAATGCAGGACTTTTACTTACAGACGTATTTAAAGTGTTATTAGGTCTATGAATTTAAAGTGACTCTGTTTGATTTATAATATGATAAGATGTGACATTGTTGCCTTTTGATAGTATTGCAAACACACTACACATCAGATTGACAAAACCCAAAGATATACAGAAAACAAACTCTGCGTTTGACGGCTTCTTTGTCTTCATCTCCTTTCTTCTTCTTCTGTTTCTGGTTCCCTCTCTGCAGTCTATCATTACCAGTTCAGGATCCAGTTTGTCAACCAGATGGAGAGGATCGAGCCCTCTCTCACCATCTCCCTCTCTGGAACAAAGGAGGAGAGTGGCGACCTCCCCATCACCGTGTGAGTACTGTACCACCTCCCATCATCTGTGCTCAGTGTACTCACTCTTTGACACATGCAGTATGCAGCTGGGCTCTCAGCTCTATGAAGAAAGAAAGCATGTTAAGGAGAGCAGCTGACACACATGGAAACAACTCGAGCTGCTGCATGAAAGAGAACTATAAATGGGGATGATGGAGTAAATAATTTACTCAAGACCATCTATTCTCTGACAACTGTGTTATCCTTCATGTTCTGTGTATCAAAGAGCCTTAGAGGAAATCTCATGTGCTGTCCTGCTTTAGTTGTAGACCATCACAGCAGAGCAGAGGGTCTTTGCTTTGTAATAAAGAAATGTCACAGCCTGTTGCAGGATGTTCCCTGCCGTAATAATCTAACTCTGTCCCTCTTGTTTTTGTGTCTTCCTTTATATAACAGCCCTGAAACTATTTCAGGTAATAAAACCTTCACCTTCCTGATCACCCTGGACAGAGACTTAGGGGATCTGATGTTGCTCAAATTACACTGGGAGGGATCGGCTCTGTGGAAGAACATGTGGAACCGGGTGCAGACTATCATTCCCTGGGGCGGCCGGGAGCGAAAACCACTGCTGACTGTGGGCAAGATCAGTGTCAAAGCAGGCGAGACGCAGGAAAGGTACCGCTTTACTTTACAAGGCAGCAGTGGTAGAAGAAGGTCTTCAAGTTGCAATATCTCACTTTAAAAATACTCCATTATATTATAAGTAAAAAGCACATTGAAAATTGTACAGGGTAAAAGGTGTAAGTATAAAACTATAAAAGTATATAAAGTAAGTATATAAAGTGCCACATATATAATTTAAAATAATTTAAAATAATGTATATAATGTTGGTTATATACTGTTTAATCTATTAATTTCTTTTTTGAGAATACACACACAACAAAGTGCAGACCAGTGTGAGCAGTTTATCAAAATTAAACACATCACACAACTCTTCTACAACATACCATGCTTTATTCCCCAAAGTGTTATTATTTGGATTAATCAGAGTGGCATCTACCAAATATAAGTTATATCATTTATTTTTTCCCTTTAGTAGTTAATAACTACATTGAAGAGATTGTTGTTTAAGATGTGCATCATACTTTAGAGGCTGATCATACTTTTTGTATGAAAAATCTCTCTGCAGAGTAACTCGCTATCAAATAGCAAAAAATACTATTTTACTACTACAAGATGTAGTGGAGCAGAAGTATAGAGTACCATGAAATGGAAATAGTTGAGTATATTAGAAGTACCTCACCTCACTTTGCACTTCATTACAGTAGATGAGCAGATGTGTCAAAATTATTCTTGCTATTTGAGTATTATTTTCACATGTAGAGTAGCTGTCACATATGTCATGCACTGTAAGTTATACATCCTTCTAATTATATAAAACACACATAAACACATTCAATAAAGAATAAATGTAATTGTTTTTAGATACAGTAACCTTTTGCAGTGTCCCACTCTTGACAGCAAAAAAACCTTATATCGCAGACTTTTAATGCCACCTAGTGGATCGTTTCCCACACACATGAACTGGCCGCTCTCTGCTACACTCCACTTTTCACACACCATGTTAACAACACTGTTTCTGTTTTCTAGGACATCTTTTTGTGCCATGACAAATGATGGTCAACAAGTTGAAGTGTCGCAGGATAAAGTGTTTGTGCGCTGTGAAGAAGACACACCAAAACAGCGGAGAAGAAAGCACAATAGACTTGTATAGGTTCCTTTATCTGTTCAGGTTGAAGATCTCTGATGGATGGCCTCCAAGTTCACAACTGGATGAAATTCTCTAAACTCCTCAAAGTAAGACCGTGCAGATTCAGGGAGTAAATTAGAATCCATTAATTATCTAAAAGATGTCGCACTGAACAAAATGTGGAGAATTGAATTCTGGGAAGCTGAGGCTAGAAAAACAACTAGCAACTGTTGTAAACTGTGTTTACAATTTAAAAAAAATATGTTTAAGTTTGATTTTGTGATCAAATTATTAGTTTAAGTATTACGTATTAAGTATTGCATGTGATCTTTATACTAGACACTTTATCTGACAATTATCACACAATGTAGTTTTAAGAACCAGCCCAGATTTACATTTCTGTCTACATACAAATGTCTTTCGGGGTATAGTTGAGTGTTTGCCAATTCAAATATTAACCAGACAGTGAACACAATGTCAGTGACCTTCTGATGACGTTAATTCCAAAGGATGTTCCTTTTTTGGGTGTTCTCTATAAAATGATCAATCTCATCATTAAAAAAACCTGCTTTACTACTCCAAATAACACGATCTGTTAATCAGACTCAAACCAGCAATAAATATGCACTGTCCTTTTCTACTCTGTTTTGCGGTCTGTTTTCTTTTCTACATTCACTGCTCAGGTATTGAGAGCAGACTCATCAAAAAATATTCCAAAATATACTACAAGAAAGCCGACACTGGTAATTTAGTGCAGTGTGGAAACAGTAAATGGTACAATTAAAATAATAAGCAGCTAAAATGTCCAACTGCTCGGACAGTAGTCAGCTTGAGGGGCAAAGCTCAAACAGTAAACACAGAAATCTGGCAGAAATCCTCAAACAGAGGCAGGGGCTGGCTCCAGAGGGCACATAGTTTAAATGGAAGGCAGTAAACTTGAAAGCAGGTTTAATCCGAGAGAGCTGTGAGGAAACATTGAACACTAGCTCACTTCGGACCATCAGGGCAGCTGAATTCTGTGCTCTCAAGCAGCTATCATCACTGCCCTGGATGTCTAACTTTTATGGTGTAATAACAAAAAATAATTGTACATAATAGCATAAAGTAGTATAAACAGTGAAAACAAACACTTGATCAATTCTGGTTTATTAATGCATTTCAAGTAGTTCAAAAGAAATTATATTTTTGCACAATGCCTTTGCAAATTTAGTCAAAATTCCAAAGTAAGCAGAATGGGAAACAACAAAAAGGGTAAATAAAAACAAAAAGACCATTGAATACACTGTATAAAACACAGGACACATTAAAATCAGACAGTAGTACTGAATCTATACCATTTTGGATTCTCGGTTTACATCAATTACACTTCAGTGCACATTTTCATCATAGCAACACATGTGAAAGAAAGACAAAAATTCCCAGAGAGTATTATTAACCCCAACCACCCACTATTGTCCACATCTTACCATATCAACAAAAAAAAAAAGATAAGGATGATTCAGCAAAGCAGGTCTCACAAACACACAAAAGCTTTTAAATTTGCCAAAGATAATTAAAAATATACTTTAAGCTCTGACCCAAGAAAAAAAACACTACCTGTAGCACCAAATAGACAAACATAATCAGTAGAAGAAGCCACAGAAGATTGCATTTTGTTGTCTGTTCATAAATTTCGCCATAGCACATCGACATGAGCAACTATATGAAAACGCAATAGAATTTTCCATGTACCCTTACAGGAGCGAACATTGAAGGCATTTCTCTGTGAAGAGGCTAACTTGTTCGCTGTTGAGCTGTGATACTCTGCATAGAATCGGTCAGTTCGATAACGCAACATCCTCACGCCTTGCACAGAAAAACAATGCTGAGCTGCAGCTGCGCTTGATACAACTCTTTTGCAAGGGTAAGAAAAAGACAGTCCCTCCTTTCTCAACCGAGCTGTTCCCTCCTAAAGTAATTTTAATAAACTATACATATCTATATATATATATATATATATATATATATATATATACACATACATACACATACACAAATATATATAACTCAACTCTCATTCTGCACTTTCATCCATCCTGTTGACCCACGTTTAATCTGGCTGGAGACAACTGAAAACTAAAGATAAAACAAACTAGAGCTGGGCAATATTATTATATTATATAATGTAAATATAGTACTAATTATAATCTCTCAGAAATCTGAAAAAAAATTTAGATTATAATATGAAAGTTTTCATGTGTTGGTCAATATATTTGTATATAAAAAAACTTACATTTCCTATGATTATCATACACTGCCAAGCACTAAACAACATCATTTCCAATACAATTCCTTAATTTCAGCAGTCCAGTCTGGATAAACTGCAACCTCATGCATGGTTTCAGCCTTGGTGAAGATCACTGACACAGCACACCAACTTCAGTCACACTGCTCTGAGTAGGCACGTTTTTAATGCAATTACACAAACCAAGAGGGTGCAACAAGGGTAACAAAGTTCCTTGAGAAAATCACAATCAGTAGGAAAATAAAAGGACAGAACAGCGGTGGATGGCGGAAAGTGATTGTTCGCTCTGGTAAATGTCTGTTAACAGCAGCAACAAAGCAACAATAAAATTAGAAGCTCTAGTTTTCCCTCAATTGATTCAATTCCTCCACATATACAAATAATCTGAACTGCAAGTAAAATCAATAAAAGCTAAATTTACAATCACATTTAAACCAGAAACGCTCATCTGGCTACAGAGGCCCAGAAGATCTAACGGCTTTTGAGTGGTTTCAACAGATTTCTTAAACAACTACCAGTGTGTGAAATTCAAAAGGTGAAAACGTGGGACAATAACACCAGGACACATTTCTGTAGTAACGACTTATATATGTAGGATGCTTTGTCCCCAGAGTTGAGTTTTAACACATTCTCCTTTATGCTTTCAACATGTCTCATTCTGAATGTAAGAACGCACTCATCTGCAGCTCAAAATGGTCGTTTTACAAATGTGTCACAAATCAGTGCCAAAGCAATGAGCCAGGGTAAAACAGCCACGACAGAATAAAAGTGTGATACAATCAGGTTGATAAAAAGCTATTCTCTCACCATTCATTTCAGCCCCAGACTATACATTTATGTAAACGCAGCTGCAAAACCACATAACAACATGAAATATACATATCCAGATAATCAATCTCCCCTCTACAGCCCTCCGTCTGACAGCGTAATCTTATTAAGCTCATTTATCTACATTCTTTTCATACAACCGTCCTCTGCAGCTAACGTGAACCCTTCTGTAGAGGCTTCAGCCAGGAGGGATTTACCCTGAAATACACAGGCAGCCATCTTTTCCACTCAATGTTTGCGGTTGTTTTATTAATCCTGAGAAAGTGAATTAAAAGAGTAAATAATCTTTATCATACAGAAAATCAATTTCATTTGAAACAAAAAAAAAACTACTGTAACATCTGCACAACTGCACACTGAAAGAACATGTACGCTTTAGAAATAAAAAGCTTCAATTTTTGATGGAAGTTTGATTTAAAACAATCTAATTACATTGGCAAAAAAACACATCTCAATGCTGTTTGTGATTGGCAGCAAAAAAACTGTGACTTGCAGTGCTGCTATCGTGCTGATGATGGCAGCACTTCAGAGAGGAAGAACAGGAAAGGAAAAAGGTTGCACAGATGGAGGACAGAAGAAGGTGAAAGCTTCTTCTCTCTCCTCCATTTTCTGCTAAAAAAAAAAAGAAAAAAAGCATTCACAGAAACAAAATGAGATTAAGACCGCATAACAGAGATCAGTGAATTTCTCCTCCTTGGAAAAGTTATTTATTTCCTATAAAAGCTGTGTGAACCACTGCTAATCTGATTTCTCAGAGCAGAGGCGAGTTTGTTAGGCCCAAAAAAAAAACTCATTCAGGCTTTGTCCAGTGAAATCAATCCAGTTGCAAGTTCTTTGAATTTTGCAATATGTGGTAAAGGTAACTCTTTGGAGTGAAGTGCTCCCATTGTAGGCACTAGGAAGAACCAAGGCAAAGAGCAGACCAGTGTCTCAGCGTCTCATCTGTCCCATTTGATAGTTCTCTCTTTGCTGACGGTGGTACCGCGTGGCCTGTTGTTGTGGGTTTGCCTGCTGCTGCTGCTGCTGCTGTCTTCTCCTTTTCAGTGTACCTACAGGACATCGACATCTCAGTGAATGCCATAACAAAGGATAATGAACACTAAAAGCTGCTGCTTTTCTGCACCATCAGAAAGGTGCCCACAGCAAAAGATTAGAAACATAGCAATAACACGTAAATTGCTTTAGCAGCTAGATCTCCAGCTTTCCCGATAAGACACAGTAACAACACCTGCCTCACTATTCTAACAAATGTTATCTTAGCCAACAGGTCATTATTCACACTTAAACACTTCTTAGTCGTAGTATCTTATAACAAAGTGCATTAACATTAGGGATGAGCAAGTACATCAATATCTGTACAGAACAGCCACAGAGCAATGTTTTAAGAGAACTATTTGACATGTTTTTTTTATGAAACTTGGTGTATGTATATGGACACATTCTACTCTGATGACCCTCACACTCGTAAAAAGTACTTAATCTGTACCAGATACTCATTTCAGCAGAGTATTCGCTGAACCCTAATCAACATGTAAATCTCTTGATATACTGTGGGTAAATGTGAACGTACATGTAAATATAAAGATATATGTTGTACTGTACCTGGCAGTGGCTTTGGTGGGGGCAGTTTTGGGTTGCTGCTGGGGGTGTGGACGCTGCAGATCTTGATGAAGCCAGCCATTAGCATAATAAGAGCGATGCCCATCAACAGCACTGCCCACCAGTGAGCCTGGATAAGAGAAGATATATTAAAGGACATATGAATATCGTTTGTGTCATTGTGTTGACAGATCTTTAGTGATGGCTCCACTGGAGGGAGAGTTGCAGCATTTCCTGTACTGGGACACTCACCACTATCCACTCTGCAATATTCTCATAGAGTTCTGCATTGAAGATGGCTTTTTTAAGCCTTGCCAGAGGCCCGTCTGCATCCACAAGACGACACCTCATGAACACATCACAGTAGCCCTTAAAATCATTGCAGGGTGAGCCGGGCTGCAGCGTCGTGACCTTCTTGTTGAAGAACATGGCCCATTTTTCCGAGCCTGAGCTGCTGCAGGTGCTGGGGTTCACTGAGGGCAGAAGGAGAAGGAGTGACCATTGAAACAATTACTCAGTCCTTTAGCCTCAAGATGACACAACTAAGAACAGGAAGTAAAACTAACAGCCAACTGCCACTCACTTTTCTCCATGCAGCACACGTGGCACAGCTCAGCTGCCTCATCCTTGCCTTCTTCGCTGGCACAGGTGCATACCTCCAGACCGTACTTCTCGCAAATGGAACCGGAACATACCTTATTTAAAAA